>NC_142722.1:17364807-17681923 GCF_055471065.1 Atractosteus spatula | reverse complement strand
CTGTCCCGGAGGTTTTTTTTAGCTCCTCTCTCTTTCGTGCTTGCCTCTTGCCTGGACTTTATCTTATTGCTGCAGGACTTCTTTGTGCATCACGCTGTAGTCCCCTGAGGAACAGTGACAAACTCTTTCACAGATATCCGTGTCAAGGCGCTCTGAGATAGAACAGTCTCCTCCTCTTTTTGCATGTTCCAAGTCACGGTCTCACTCAGGCTTGATAAACTGCTTGTTGCAAAATATACTCATCCCCGATTTGTCAACACAGAGACAGAAATAATTTAGTCCCCCTCCTTTTCTGTCAAGCAATAGTGAATCTGGTGGGGAAAATGTTATTGGCCAATTTCATTTTTTTCGGTTAACAAGCTAAGCTGCTGTTCTGCTGGTCAGAAGATGAGGTGTTGTTTTCCTAACAGGCCAGCAGTCAGTGATCCGGCTGGCCGCTCTGTAGAGACTGAGGGTGGCACTGGAGGAAACAGCTTGTGTTTCTCAGCCTCCAGAACAACATCCTGTTTCGGAGCCAGGACTTCCTCTTTGCCGTCCGCCGACCCAGCGAAATTCGCTGTTGTCTTGTCAGTTTTAAAGAAGCAGTTTACATACTGTGTGTGTTGGCGTGTGACTCTTAACAGCTTGCTGATTTTTCTTGGATTAGGCTGGAGCACAAGTATATTAGAATTTTTGTGTTTTAAGTATTAACTGTCTAGTGGCTGAGTTGATGTGAAAATATCTCATACTAATACAGCAGTATAGCTCTGTGGTGAGATGATTCTTACAAATAATCAGTTGCAGAAGGACCAGAATAGACCCTTGTTGTTAGTGCAGTGTGTAATTTAAACATCTTTCACGTACAGTAGTGCTGAACAAGTGTAATTGATACATGTGGTTAAGACAACCCAATTTATCAAATGACTGCTTATTTTCTTCTTTTGTGTTCTCTGGAGCATGAGAAAGAACAGGAGGAGGCAAGCAATGTAAAATCCCTTTGAACACGATGTTTAGTCACACCCACCTGCCAGAGCCATATTCATCTTTTACACACGGCGCCTTACAGGAATCTTAGCCAAGTGCATCTTGCTGGCCTCTCGAACCAGTTTTGTGTCTCCAATCAAGGAGTTGTAGTCAGTCAGTTTGACATACTCCACACCCAGGCTAGCAAAGTCTGGTCAGCAGAGCTCAACCTGTATATCAAGCATGCACCTCTGTTGGTCTCTTCATACATTCTAATTTGAAATCTCCTACACAAAGACCACAAAATAACACTGAATTGATCAAATTTAAGAAAGTGAAAACTTCCAGTGCATTCAGTTTCCAATTCTAGCTGAAGTCCCACCAATTAAGGATACAGAAACCCTGTTTTAAGGTGGAGACTTGCCGTGCATTGGCCTGTCTTCTGAAAATTACAATGCTTGTGCAACTTGGCACCATTTAATGAGAGCCTGGGCTGAGCAAATCCTGCTCCCATAATCCAGACCTGCAGTCAAGGCACATAGCAGACAAAGGGAGTTGCCAGTGCTTACACACTTGGCTTGGCTGCAGTTACTGTAAGCTACAAATTGTTAGGTTAGCCCCAGTATAGTATTGTCCCTCCCAGTACAAGCTGCTTGTTGCCAAGACGGGATTTTTTTAAAACTAAAAACTTGTTGCATAAAAAATCCCTTAAAAACCTTGAAAGTTTTCATGCATACGTAGGGCCTCCTTAATTTTGTTTGTATACTCTATGTCCAATACAGTATTGTACTGTGTATGTACAGTATTTACAGTATGGGCAAACCTCATAAGGAAGGGGCACTCCTCCGGATACGGTACAAGGAAGTTCTAGAGAAGAGTGTTCTACTTCGTCTGCCTTCTCGCTGATCTTCCCTTAAAACTGCAATCTTACATACAGCTATAAAACTGTCATGTTGACAGAAAGCTGGCCTTGTTATTTAATGACTGAATCATGGTGATGACAAAGATAATGTAAACATAAAGCAGAGATGTTTATGGAACAATGCAGTTGAAAATGACATCACAGAGTCTTTACTGCCCTTTGAAGCTGTTTTAGAAGCTCTTTATGCAGTCCACTTACCATAGGAAGTCCTCATTAATTGCAGTCTAGGTGCCAGTGACATAATACTGAATAGCATTAACATTGTTACAGTAGGATCATTTCCAAAAACTGTAATTATATGTAGATGTTGTTCAGTTTAAAAATGTACAATATGTCTGGATAGCCTTGTGATCATTATGAAGTAACAAGTCTCTTTGGATTTATTGAGAAGGATTTCTTCAACAAGGGTATGGAAATCCATCTATACTGTTTGAAAACTGAAAACTCTTTGTGGTGTGGGGGCTCAGCATTTTAGAGGCCGATCTGGGGAAAAAAAACTGAAAGGGATTGTGTTTCAGGTTTCTTTTCTTCCTCTTTCAGAGAGCAGGAAGTCCCTCCCGAGGTGCTGAGACAGAGAGAGGCCAAGTGGTTGGACATGCTGAACAACTGGGACAAGTGGATGGCCAAGAGGCACAAGAAGGTGAGAACCTACAGCACCTCGCCAACATGTACTGGGGGCGTGGTGGCCCAGGAGGGTCACGTGTGCCATGTCGTGCCAGCACGGGGGGAACGCCTTCACTTCATCAGGGGTTTGGAAGTGGTCTACATCCTTAGCGGACTGTGGCTGTTAGGGAATGGGTGGGAGTGCTTGCCAACCTTGCAGGAGTGACCTCTGAGGCTGGCAAGGAGCCTGTGAGCTTGCAGTGGCCCTGTCTTTGTGGTCTGTCTTCATATGACATGTTGTTTTTGAAAGGTGCATGATGACCTACAAGGTGTTCTTCTGCAAAACCCATTTCAGTGCATTGTGGACACTTTTATTTCCCCCTGCGTTCTGGATGGGAACAAGTATAGGCAACACATCTCTTTTTTTTTTTCCCCCGCCCACAAACAATGGTTCTCTTGCTGACTCTGAGTGGGTGGCATTTCAACATATTCACTTATTAGAAAACTTTAACAAGAGTCTATATTAGAAGCTGACATCACCTCTGCACAGCTTCTCATTTACACAGCTAAGGCCTGACCAAGTTTGGGCATGCTTGGAACCTGGTGTGCTTAGTAAATCTTTTGTGTAACAAACGCCAGTTCCCACAGAACAGTGACACATTGGAAACAGCCTTACTAACAAGACTAAACTAGAGTCTCGAGTTAAATTCTAGATCACAAAAACGCTATAGGAAACAGAAACATGAACTTTAATTGGTCTTGATTGGGAATCATTTCTAGGGTTTGACTTTCCCGATGTCTGTAACAGATCATAGAACTTCCAAGTCACAGGGAAGAAATACAAATCTGTGTATATTGTTATCTGTGTGTCAGTCAGGAATTACTGCTACTTTTGTCCTATGTAGAGAAGCCTCCAGTTTGTATATATCAGTGCGGTCGGTCTTTCTCCGAAGATGATGAAAATGCGCTTTTCTATAATTCCTTCTCGCTGTTTGTGTGCTTAATGTAAAAGTTACAGGCTCCCATTGCTCTGTATATCTGCTTTGAAAAACTTCATTTTGAAATGTGTAAAGGTAAGAGAAAAAGAAAGGACCAGATATACACAGGCTTTTTTTTAAGTTGTTCTTTCAAGAATCTTTTGCTAGAAGTAACTAAAACTCCATTCTTTGGATCACATGGGCACTGTTAGTGTGAAGGGGGTATGAATCATGTTTTCCTGGCTACATTCACTCTGGCCTTGTTACCTTTTGCCTAAGCAATTTCTCCCGTCTCCTCCTAATCGTCTGTCTACTGAGGTTGCTGGTTCGCAATAGCAAACCCATCACCCAGAAGGCTGAATGAAGTTGGATTTCTCTTCTATATAAAGAACGTTTGAGGTCCGTCCAGATGAAAACTTCAGTGTAAATGCAAAAGATGAATTGGAAGCTACTGTCCCTTATTAGACTCACATTGCAGACTGCAAGTAGAGCAAAGAGAAATCCTGTAAGAACTTGATTATGGAACTCTGGGATATCAAGAGGATTTAATTGGAGTGTGAAAGACGCGAGGCACACTTGGAGCTGGAAACCTTTGAAAGTTTTGTAAATTTCCTGGAAAAGTTAAGGCAGAAACAATAAAACTTGTATTTGGAGAAACATGTGATAGGTTTTGGTGTATCAAGCCTTCGGGTCAAATTTCTTCCTCCAGTTCTGTTGAATGACTAACTTTTTTTTAAAGATCACTTTATTGGCCATTTACAATTTCTTGCATTAGGAATTTGTCTTTTTGCAGACCCCAGCTTGCTCTCCATGAGACACGCAGACAGGGAGAGAGAAGCTGGGGGTCAGAGCACAGGGTCAGCCATTTATACGGCACCCCTGGAGCAGGTGGGGTTAAGGGCCTTGCTCAGGGGCCCAACGGAGTAGGATTCCTCTGCCAGCCGCGGGATTTGAACCGGCAGCCCTCCAGCCACAGGCGCAGATCCTGAGCCACAGGGCCGTGCAGGGAATGGAATGATTTGACTTGAGGCACCTTGCTGAAGTGCTAAAAAGAACCCCGCCTGCTTTTAAACTGCCCTGCTCTACCTCGGCGTCCGTGCTGAAGGGCAAAGTGTCTAGGGCTGTTCTAGATAAGGCTGTAGTTAAGCTCTCCCGGGCTGTTTGGGATTCCCCATGGAGGGAGCGGGAGACAGGGATCTGATGTGCCTCGTTGCACCGAGCCTTGCTGTAATTGGCCTTCCTTCCTGGCTCGCTGTGCAGCGCAAACGAGCCGAGTCAGCTCGAGTCACTTCAGAGGTGTCTGTGGACAGCAGCCTGACCGAGGGGAGGCATCCAAGGAAACCAGGGACAGGAAATCGAGCAGCGTGTGTGCTCTGCCTCTCTCCAAACACTTGGCCTCAGCACATTTTCCATAGAGCCTCGGTCGCAGTGGGCTGTTCCTGGCGTTCCCAGCTCCATCCGCCTGGATTTTCCCCCTGAATTGACCATCGGCGTCCCGAACAAAAGAGCCTCTTGAATCCTTGCTTGGCAGAGAAGGGTGTAGCACTGATTAGAGCTGACATTTGGAGAAGCTAAATTCCAGTTTAGTCTCCATCCATCCATTTTCAAACCAGTTTATCCAATTCAGGATTGTGGGGGAGCTGGACAAGGCAGGACACACCCTGCATAGGATGAGGGTCCATCGCAGGACATACAGACAGACAGACACACGCTCGCACCAGGACCAGTTTTCCCCACAAGCCAAGGAACCCACCTGTATGTCTTAGGACTATGAGAGGAAATGTGAAAATGGAGAGAACATACAAACTCCACCGTTTCCAAAAAGCTTGCTTTAATGTGTCAAATCCTTGCTCCCCTAACCCCGCACCCCCATTTAACTAATTCAGCAATTGCAGTGCTTTTTCTGTCGGAACGTCTGGAGTATTTTTTTCTTTTCACTTCATTAGCCATGTTAAAAGCGAAGAGACTCCACAAAGACAAAAGTGAGGATTGAATGTCTGATACAAGAGAGAACAGCCCTGTTACATTTGGATAATAAACAGTTGAAGAAGGAGGAGGCAGCATTACAGAGCCAGTTCAGAACCGCTCCAGTAGATGCAATATAGACACACCATATTGTTAGCACATGCAAACTGTTGAGATGAGAGGAGATAATTCGGCACTTCTGACTCATTTAATTGTTGATCACTAATAGTAGGATCTCATCCAGCCCGTGAGGTACAGTCATCAACTTCTCTGCTCAGAACTGAAAATGTTGAGTTTTTAGCCTGTCCGAGTAGTTCATTCCTTTGAGATCATGCTCTGTCGAATCCTAGTGCTTCATCTTCAGCTTTGTGGAGGAGCTGAAGCCAAGCCGTGTGAATGCAGAGTGCTTGCTTTATCAGTCTAACTTCATTTACAGATGTATAAAAGCCCTGCTCAGGTAGTGCTGCCTGTTAGCCGAGTCAGTTAGCACAAGGCTGCACCTCAGTTACATTAGGAATTCCAGTTTATAATTGCACAATAAGCAAGATCTTTAGAACTGAACTATGCAGTGGCATCTTATATACGAGAAGAGTCTCTTTTCTCAATTGCTCGTCTTTTAATTTGCAAAGTTATGTCGCTGCTAGAGGAATTGCACTTGTAGTACGCTCTTGACACTGTAGGGTGAGGAGAAGCTCTAAATGAGGCCCCCAGTTCTCTGATGCATAACTCACTTGTGCGTTTGAACAATAATCCACTCGCATAAAAACAAATTTCCTCCCACATGGGGAGTGTTTCTCAATTACTAGGCTGTGGTGTAGCAAGTGAAAGTTCTGTTAGAACAGTAAAAGAAACGCGCCTTTCTTTTGTGCTTTGGAAAGCCCAGGGTAAAAATGCCCAAAGAGAGCGCACACAGCCAGTAAACATAAGGAAGACCCCATTGTTACAGCCCGCAAGCCTGCATTCTTCTGTTGTCATCCACACAATGTGAATTACTGAGTCATAAGCCAACAAGCAAACTGTGCCAAGAAGTGTTTGGATTTCTAAGCATGCAGCAGGCCCTGTGGGGGAGACCTCGCTGTGCTTTCCTGCCGTCTGCTCTAGTCAAGAAAAAGATTAACTCCAGATCTGCACTGATTTACCATCCCCATCTTCGGCTGAGGAGACTGGTCATAGTGCTGGGAAATGAGAAGAACCTGTGCTCATTCTTCAGCTAAGGGTGAAGGAGTGTGCAAACCCCTTTTCTCATTCCGCATGGCTTGCTTCAAGCTCCTGTTCTCATCACCTGGAGTGCCCATGCATTCCCAGTTCATGGAATTAATTTATTTACTGATAGAACGATGGTGTAAATAATCCAGGCCGTTCTTCCTGGTGTAGCACTGCAGCTCGTTATGCGTGAATGTGACCGTGCCATCAAGTTGTATTCACAACACGTATGGTCACTTGCTTTGTTAAGCGCCTTGGGGCAACCTTGTTGTGAAAGGCGCTATATAAAAATAAATTGAATTGAATCAAGGAGCAGCTTTATTTATGAAGACTGACGGGAAGCAGTTAAAAGAGTGGTATTTGGGCAGCAGATGCCAGGTTGGGGCCTTCTGGATACTTTGGGGAAAGGCATAAAAATACCCTCCAGCTGCGAACAACATTCGGTCCCTTTAGTGTTGTGTACCTGGAGTTCGGTTTGTCAGAATTGATTTTGCTGTTCTCCTCGTGTAGCCGCAGTCGGAGTGTGACCGTGTTGAGCCAAGAGAGCTGTGGCTTCGTGCTTTCGGTCTGTGGTGGCGTCCCCGGGGAAGGCCCAGCCCACGCCAGGCAGGGAGTCTCCTGCTGCTCTCTCGGAGACCGGGCTTGCATCGAGGCCTATCTCTCAAGTCAGCACGGCCACGTGCCATTTCCTTTCCTGGGGTTTTTTCCCACCGTTTCCTTAGCGATGGGCCCCCCCACCCATTTGACAGCAGAGAAGGCAGCGCTGTGGCTCCCCCCTGCTTCCAGCCTGCCTGCTGTCTGGCCGAGGGGCAGGCCGTGCCTGCGGAGCTGCCGAGTCTCACTTAAACCATTCCCTTGCTTTGTTCTCAGATCCTTGTGTACATTTAAGCCGATGAAGACCAAAGGGTGGCAACGCTCTTTTATAAAGTTATAAAAAATGTGAAGTATAGGGTCAACTCGTTACTTTTTTTTGTGTGTTTGACATTTCAACATGCATTACCACACTCTGTAATGAGCGCTGCAGGGTTGCGTTGGGATGCAGAGGAGTCACTAAATGTTTTTACATTTTGTTTCCAGCAATGGAAATGTTAAACATTAACCGAAGAAGAATCACCTACAACTGGAATGCTTGTCCAAAGAACTTCTGATGCTGCCAGATTAACAAAGTGCTGCTTTTGTAACTTTACAGGATTGTTTTGGAAATAAAATTGACAATGCATTTTAATGAACAAGGCTTTGTATTGTAAAGGGGCACCCCTGGGCTTGTGTCATACTGTGGTATCTCAGTTCCTCAGCTGAAGGTTGAATGCCTTGTTTCTTCCCTCTTCTCGAAAAGCTGGTTCTGGTGTCCTAGACGACAGATCCCATGTACAAACCAAATACCACTTGGTAATTTCTGTAGTCTCTTTGTCCAAGGGCCTGTCGCTTCTGTATCCGGAAGCCCTGAGCGCTGAGAATTAATATGAGAATGTTATTTGGAATTGTTCTGTAATTATATTTTTTTGCAGTTTTTTTTAGATAGTCCACAATGTCATGTATTATATATACAATTGACTGTATTGTTAGCCACCCAACAAAAAAATTGAAGCTTCTTTCAAAAATGCAGATGGACTGCAAAGCTCCATCTGCAAACCAATACAGTGTCAGGAAGCCATTCATGAGAATGCGAAAAAGATGAGAAATAATGAAATTGCAGACTTTGTATAATTGAGAATAAATGAGCATATTACCTTTTTTAGCTCACTTGTCTTTGATCTGTCCTCGTATAATCGTTTCTTCATATGATCAGACTTTTAGATTTTGAATGCCTGTGTACTGGAGCTCTAATCATTATTTATGGAAGGAAGTGTCTTTTGTTCAGGGTGCTGAGCCCAGACTTGGCCAAAACTTTGGCACAAATCCGCCTTATGGTTTTGAAGACCTCAGTCATGCAGTCTTTCCTCACCAAGCCTTCATCTGGCTTGAATTCAGGCACGGTTACTGTCCAGGCTGTTAGTTTGCAGTATGTTATGTATTTGGCAAAGTATTATCTTCTGTTTTTTTAACACAACTGAACCGTGTTTGAATCTGCAGAGCACAGGCATCAGCCTGACTGACTGCAGCACAGCGAGTGTCTGTGTGCCACACGTCCAGTAACAGTAACAGTCCAGTAATTCATTAAATAAATGAAGTCTTGAAAAAGGTTCAAACCCTTGAAAAAGGTTTGCTTGCAGTGACAATCTTTGACAGCAACACTTCCTTTTAAAGGAAGATATTGAAATAAAAAGTTGAAATGAAGCAAAATTAGACTCTTGGGGATTCACAGGGATGTCTTCATATTTAATATTGCAAACTAGTTCTTCAGTCCTATCAGTCCATCCTCCTTTCTGAGACTAGCTTTGCTGCAGTGCACATGAAAGTCATCAGCTTTGCTCCGATTGCCTTTCCGGTCCCACTGGTGCAGCAGTGATATTCAGTGTTGCTCATGAACGTGAGGGGCAGCTAGAATCAAATATAGGGCAGGATTCCACTTCCCATCTTTTCCTTTTTGCGAAGTCCATCCCAGATCTGGGCGATGGAAACATTTGGCCGAGGGCTAGAGCGCAGAAAGCACAGCTTAATCTTTCATGTTGCTGGAGAAACCGGATTGTGTTCCATAAAAGAATGCATGATATCACTTCCCCCAGGAGGGCAACAACACCTTCTTTTTTTTGGTACTTCCAAAGGCTCTGGGTGTGTTCTAGTCTTGACTAACACTAAATGTTTTCATTTTACAACACCATAACAACTGCAACTTACTGTGTCTTTGTTTGTTTAAAATACAACATGCAATGCTCACCTGTGTCCAGATGATAAATACTTCTGGGTGCAGATCTGACGGTAAGGGGTGAGATGTAGTTCTTTAGAATTGTTGTTTCTCTCTAGAGTCCTTCGCTAATTGGGGTGGGGATGCTCTCACCCAGGCATCCATCTAGCCTGTACTGCGGCGCCGTGTCGTTTCAGTCTTGAGCCGCCCCCATTTCTGTGTGTTGCAGGTGAAGCTCCGCTGCCAGAAGGGCATCCCTCCGTCCCTGCGTGGCCGGGCTTGGCTCTACCTGTCTGGCGGGAAAGTGAAGAAGGAGCAGAACCAGAGGAAGTTCCAGGTCGGACTATGGCAGCACCTCTCTCGCTCTTGATCTCCCCCGTCTCCCTCGGGGCCTTGTGGAGAGGCCTGCTTCTGTTGTAGACTCTCTTAAGCCTTTTGTTTGTTTGCAGAACAGATGGGCAACAATTAAAGGGTTTGGTTATCACCTTTATGTAACTGAGTCTTAATGCTTCCCCATAGAGGCTGTAGCTACTAGTTTACCTGACCTGCCCAACATCAGCCATGGGGAGTCAGGTACAGAAACTGGCTGTGATACTGGAGCTTACAGGTGCCGTCTTAGCTAATGGGAACTACACCTCCCATGAACCCATGGGCGACTTCCTGACGGAGCCTGCATCACATGTCTCCATGCTGACTGGCCATGGTGTCGTCCTGCAGGTCCTGCCCAGTGCTGTGGCTTCACTGAGGGTGCTCTGTTGTCACAGGGCTGCACTGAGAGTGAGCCCTCACGGGATCCCTTATTTAAAGGGTTATTTCTAAAAAAAAAATAAATTAGAAAATATCATGGGAAGGTTTCTAGAGGTATTTACAGGATGACATAGTACTGCAGCTGGTTGCAGAGGAACTATCAGCTTGTGTGAGGACAGTGGTCCTGACTCTTGTACCACCACCTCATACCACAGTACTCAAGATAGTCTGAATAACCAAAATACATAAGATGTTTTTGGAAGAAAATCAAAACTTCCTGGGCCGTATGAAAATTTGCCTTTATAAGTTGTATGTAGAAGGAAATGTATGCTGAGACAACAGCAAACGGATCCTCATGGCTATTTAAAGGTAATAGACGCAGAAAGGAGACATATGATGTACCAGTAGGGGGCAGTGTGGTGCACGGGGATGAACATGGGGTGTTCACTTGCTTGCAGGAATTGGACAGCCAGCCAGGAGACCCCAAATGGCTGGATGTGATCGAGAAGGACCTGCACAGGCAGTTCCCCTTCCATGAGATGTTTGTGGCACGAGGGGGTCATGGGTGAGTGCCGCTGATGGCTACTGCTCAATTAACTGCGCTAGGAGTGCCGAAACCATTGTTAGCCCTGGAGTCTCCTGAGAGTCCGTACCCTCCAGTACTTTGTTGCCCTTGTCAAGTGTCTCAGGTAGATTAGAGGGGAGTTTCACACAAGTGTCATTTATATTATTTGTGCGACAGTTCATTTGCAGAAAAACAAAGCATTGGCATGTAATATCTAAAATACATTAGAAATGTACTCTGTAGTGACTTATGGGTTGTTCCCTAGACTTAGAAGGGGAATGATTGACAGAGCTAGGGTTTAAGAATTTATGACACTCTGTAAATTAGTGAGCAGCTTTATTTCAGATACAAGGTTAGGTCTGAGCTTTGTTCTGGGGGGCCTTGTGTTGGTGGTCCTCCTTGGAGCACAAGGCTCTATCAGGCCAGGGGGAATTCTCCAGGTTTAGACTTCCGTTGCAGTGGTGGGTGGGTGTTACTGGTAAGGTGCAGTTGTGGGCGCTGGGTTGATGTTGGTGTGTGTGTGCAGGCAGCAGGACCTGTTCCGCGTGCTGAAGGCCTACACCCTGTACCGGCCCGAGGAGGGGTACTGCCAGGCCCAGGCGCCCATCGCTGCGGTCCTCCTCATGCACATGCCGGCCGAGGTGAGCGCCGTGCTTCCCTGACAGCATCGTTAGCTCACCACCTTCGCACAACGTGGCTCTCTTTCAGGAACAAAGGGGTATTCTGTATCCGGTGTGTATGTGTGGGGCAGGTCACCCAGGGAATAAGATGTGTGCTTTGTTTGTTATAAAGACTTCATTGCTCCCAGAAAATGAGAGTTTTGTAAGCTGCCAAACAAATTTTCTGTAGCGATACACAATTGAGCATGTAACGTCTATTGAACAAAACTTCTTCAACCTGGCTGCAGGTCATATGCAAAGCATATGCATATCATTGGGTTGATGTACAGAGTGGGACTGCGGAAGGCATTAGTAGCCTCGGTCTACTATAGACACTTTATAAATACAATTGTTTTCGTGTTCTTTCTTTGGTTTCATTTAACAGGATGCATTCTGGGGCTTAGTGCAGATCTGTGAAAAGTACCTTCCTGGATACTACAGTGCTGGGCTGGTAAGTTTGAACCCTGATCTCATGTGAACTTCACAGCTAATCAGACCAACCAAAATGGGCCTGCAGTGATCAGAGTGGAGTATTCATCTCTAGCATGTTTTTGTTTAATGCACAAGTCTCTTTGCTATTAAGTTTCCAACACTCTCCAGCAGCATGAAGGATTATAATGTGGATCAAACGCTAAGGGTGCCAACTCTAAACAGTCTGGAAATCATGGCCTAGTGCCTGTATTGTGGCTGGAGCTTCCCAACCCAAGATGTTCACACGTCTGAGCATCATCAGGGCTTGAGATGGCCAGGTCTTCCTGTCCTGTAGTGAATCTGAATCCTGGGATTTGCTAAGCACCAGAGGGACTAAAGTATCATGGGTAACAGATACATTGCTCTTCCAGTCACCATTGATTCCCAAATAAGTCTCCTGACACCATGCATTAACTATTGAGCACGTTGAAAGAGACCATTCACATTCCTTATTTCTTTCTGAGTGTAACTTTTCAGTTGGTCAAAACTCGACACTTAGATCCACAGTAATTTACATGTCATGTAAGTACTGAACGTCGGTACAACATCTGCTGTTCTGTTGTAGTTGCACTGAACAAAAGGCAAGCAGAAAGCACAAGTGATTTATATGCATGACCTTGTTGAATAAGAGATGTAATAATTGGGGATATCAGAAGGCTGTTGGCCGCTAGTTTGTGTTTTCATGTAATTAAGATTGATGTCTACCTTCAGGAGCTTCAGATTTGTCATTAGAGTGATGTGGGTAGACCTTGTGGGTGGTGTAACTGAGGAAAGATCCTTGGCTGACTTAGCAGGTATCCCGATTAGATTAAAGCCATCAGTCAACAAGGCTTTAATAATGTTGAATATATGGAACCCCCTCCCCTCAGATTAATGAATTTCCTGTAATAGATGAATGAATAAAGAATAGGGTGCCAATAAATTAAAAAATCCAGCCTATCTGTAAGAAGAGATAGGGTGAGCCAAATGCTCAGTGTCTCCACACACGAACACTAATGTGCTGGAGTGGCTCTGAATAATGGCCAGTCTGTCTGTGGCTTAATGGCCTTTTCCAGTTAGCGGCTGGAGGTGAAGACACGGAAAGACTGACTCCCAGCTTGCTGGCGGAATTGAGCCACCCCCCCCCGGGGAGCAACAATGGAGCTATTGCCACAAGTGTGCGGGGGGGGGCGAGTGAGCCCGCACTGCTCCGATGTGCAGAAATGCAGACGACTGAGCCTCGATTGTGGCCAGGGACTCCACAGAGCGTGGCCTGCGTCCCCCGGATCCCCAGCTCTTCAACTCTGTCCAAGGATAAGAAAAAAGTCCTGTAATACGCAGTAGAGCGGTTTCAGTTTTGTTTGTTCCCTTATAAGAGAGTGAAGAGTGATGATAGCTCAACAACCTCTGACTGACTGCTCTCGCTAGAGCCTGGGAGTCCTGAATACTGTCCATTTCAGTCAAAAGAGGTCCCTGAAAAGTCCAAACCACAGCCTCTGGACTGTATTGTTTTAATTCACCTCTGGCAGCAGAGTACCTCTTTCAGAAAGATTCTCAGTCTTGAAATAACTGCTTAGAGGCGCAGAGAGCAGCCGAATTCCAGCCTTGCCAGTCTTGTTGGGCACAGCCTGCTTTGTGTGTTTTCTTCTGTTCAGAATGAATGGAACTGTAGTAAAAGGTGGGCTGTGCCAATCACTCATATTGCAGCAGTGGGCTTGAGTCAGAGAATCTGACCTCCAGTGCAGCCTGTAGCTAGGTCAGCAAGGTGCTCCAGTTTTTAAACCACTGGAAGGCAAAGTTAAAGCTTGTGGGCCCACAAAGCATCGGTGTTTCTTCTCGCATGACCAGATAAAAGACTGTCGGCTTCTGTAATGCCAACAGAAATGGTAATGCAGCACAAAGACTTCTTTCATACATTACTAATCATTAACAAAGACTGAAATTTTCCTGTATTAAATATATAATGACAGTTCCTCATTCAATGGCCGCCTTTCATGATCATAGCTGTGAGCTACCTTATATTTTTGTCTGTGCTAAATTCCCACCTGACTAAGGTACAGTACCCTCAGGCAGTCATTTAGATTTCTAGGGAAATAGAAATGCAGATCTTGATTCCTGCTCCATTAGACTGAGTTTCACATTTACCAGTCCTTAGTATGGGGGCAATTTCAGCCATCCTTTTGTAAGATCGAATGCCCCAAACACAGTTACAGCCAAAACAACTGGAGTGTTTTCTGTACTACACAGCAGGAGATACTGCTTGCAAACATCGGTCCATAAAAATCTCAATTGCTTTTAAGTCTTTCCCAAAAGGCATTTAAGTTTGGAAAGTCCCTATTAATGCTGAGCTCCTGAATATTTTTCTTAATGTTGGAAAACAAGAATTTTACACATTGGAATCTCATCCTGGTGAGAAATGTTAGACTGGGGTATGTACACTGAGTGATATGCACTGGGTACTGTACATGTCTCTTGAAGGATAGACTTTAAAATTCTCTTGTTGACCAATCAGGTGTGGCATGGTCTGTCTCCAGTATACAGTCAAGAGTTACTATCCCCTCGCGTCCTCATTCTCTCACATCGTATAGCTGGCTCTAGGTTTCTTCATCACGTAGAAACATACATTAGGGGACTGTGCCTGTTCAGCGGCAGCCCCTCCTCATTGAAATGCTCTTCCTGACCGTATTAGAAATTTTTTTAATGTTTGGCTTTAAACATCTTTTTATTTTGCAGAAATCTCTTTTTCCATTAATAGCAAATCTAGTGGCCTTTAAAGCCTAATCTTTGTTTTAGTTCCACATTTACTCTGGAAACTACAAGAAAGATTTGTTTGCAGTTTGCTGTACTTTTCCTGCGTTGAATTCGTGTCGAGAGTCTCGGCTGGTCTCTGGACTGGAAGGCCCTGCGGTGTCTGAGAGTGAGGTTGCCGGTGCTCTGTGTCACAGCTGTGCCTGTTGGGGTTAACAGGAGGCGATCCAGCTGGATGGCGAGATCCTGTTCGCTCTGCTGCGCCGCGTCTCCCCAGCGGCTCACAAACACCTGAAGAAGCACAAGATCGACCCCATCCTGTACATGACCGAGTGGTTCATGTGCGCCTTCTCTCGCACCCTGCCCTGGGCGTCCGTCCTGCGCGTCTGGGACATGTTCTTCTGCGAAGGTGAGCCGGGCCCTTGACTGGACCTCTCCGGGATTCACAGCACTGAGTGTTTCTTCAGCATCGCAGCCTTCTGGTCTGCTATGGGAATGAGCCCCTGTCATCTGGTTTCGTATCAGTAGCACATTTGGAGGAAGCAATGAAGTAGGAGAGCCCTACAGGTCAGGATAATAACTAGGGGAACACGAAGGCTTAGACATTGAAGGAGTTCAGAAAAATACAGATTATCAGGCAGCATGTGGGGTTCTCATGCAAATCGAACACTAAAGGCGCTGACTCTGAGCATGTTTTGTGTCTGAGTCTTTGTTGCATCATTAGACTAGAGTGACTATAGCTTCCCAAGCCATGATGTCCACATGTCCAAGCATCATCAGGGCTGGCTGGGCTTGGGAACTCTGCAGGGACTGCTGTATCATCAGTAAGAGATGCACTGCTCTTCCAGTTAGTGTTGGTTCCCATGTAACACTGTGACGCACAACACAAAACCTGCTGAAAACATTCAAAGAAAGCATTCACTCTCCTTGTTTCTCCCATGCTGATACAGGAATCCTCGCGTCGAACTGAGCTCATCTAATGATTTCAGATTGGGAACAGGAAAAAAAGCATGCAGATCCGTTCAGATGTTTGAGAATTGGACAAGAAGGCAATGAAAATGGGAAGGCCTATAAACAGTATTTCAATGTTTTCCAACACGCAGGGGTGAAGATCATATTCCGAGTGGGCCTGGTCCTCCTCAAGTGCATGCTGGGTACTCAGGAGAAGCTGAAGGCTTGTCAGGGCCAGTATGAGACCATGGAGCTGCTGAGAGCTGTGGACCCCAAATACATGCTGGAGGGTTTCCTCATTCGAGAGGTACAGTATAATCGCAATACAGCACCACTCTCTGTTCTGGCCAAACATGCATTCTTTCAGCACATCCGTTATCACTCAGGGGTCTCATCTCTTCAGCGCAGCATTTCCAGTTCTTTATGTCCTCTTAAAATAACTTGAACAAGTGCTGTATGTGACACATTTCAGTTAGACTGAGAGCTGTGGTTTCAAACGTGTGACAAGCAATTTGCAAAATGTTCAATAAGGGGTTTGCAAGAATCTTTAAGCTAGTAGTTGCTTTCCTCAGAGCCTGCAATAAGCTGAGCACGGTGGTTTTCTAGCAGTCCACACTGTGAAACAGTTCAGGCTGGTGGTGCAGACAGTAAATTCAAAAGTTATGTTCACTTCTAGGAGATACTGTATATTATCCATCAGTTTTGTTTTCCTCTTCTAAGACTTTGCTGCCCTCTACTGGCTAAGCCATGTTCAGCTGGATAGGATCACATGTGGTTTGCATTGGATACCCCGGCACTGGTCTGGCTCTCTTGTTGGCGACAGGCACCGCATCAGACCAATCTGCTTTTTTTCCTTGTCTTATGCAGAAAATGTCAAATTATTAGTCAAACAGCAATGAGACTCTCCAATATTTTGATATCAAGGTCATCAAAAAGGTCAACTCTCTCTGCATGAATATTTCTTATAAAGACAAACAAATTTTAAATATTAAATATTTCGGCATCATTTTAATAACAATAATAATAATTGCTTACACTTATATAGCGCTTTTCTGGACACTCCGCTCAAAGCGCTTTACAGGTAATGGGGATCACCTCCACCACCACCGGTGTGCAGCCCCACCTGGATGATGCGACGGCAGCCATAGTGCACCAGAACACTCACCATTTTGATTACCTGATCATTCATAACTGATAAAAATCCATGCAAGTGACTTAAGCACTAAGTCACATTTTTAGAGTGTTGAGTGTGCACCGAGTGAGGTGTGAGATGAATGTTACGCCTCTTGAAAATATTGAAATGGACCAATATAACCAGCTGATCAAGAGAACATTCTGTCACCAGAGGCTGGACTTTATCTCATGTGAGCTCTCCGGCAGTGGAGTCATGTCCTTTTAAACAATGAAATCGAGGTTTTCCACAAACCAACCCGATTGACACCAGAATGTGACACAGACAAATAATAAACAATATTACACCTATATGGTGCTTTCATGGACACTCCACTCAAAGCTCTTTACAGGCCCCCCACCTGGGTGATGGGACGCCAGCCGAAGAGCACCAGTACTCTCGCCACACACAGCTCTCAGCGGGTGGGAGAGAGGGATGGAGAAGTGGAAGTGTGATGGTCTGGGCAGGAAGGTCTACTCACCACAGACCTCCACTTGTAGTGACTGATGGCCACCTGACTGCGCCGCGATGCATTGATCAAGCCCTTCTGCTGCTCTTCTGCTGACGTGACAGCAGGGCAACGTGCAGCTTCGCGCTGCTCCTCTAACAACCGCTTTCCTGAGAGACGGGAATATGGCAGTTACGCTGTGGGTCCTGTTAAACAGTAATGGGATGAGGCGATCGAGTGTGTAGCATCACGGGGTCAGAGACCAGGAAGCAGGCACGTGCTTGTCCAGGCTCTGTGGGCAGAAGGGGACAGAAACAGAGGTATTCATACTGAGATCACAGGGATCTCTGTATTGCATCCACCGGTTTTCATTATGTTACGAGTAGCTAATTGATCTAGGAATCTTGTTAATATGTTATTATGTTATCTGGCTTCAACACGGTGGTCAAGCAGTTTGTTACAAACCAGCACAGCCCTTTGTTTAAAGATAGTGGTTCCTAATTCCAGTCTAAAACATACTCCCTCTTAGTTTCCATTTGTGCTTGGGTGCTGTTTTCACCATAGGTCTTAAAGGTCCATTGGTCTTAAGTTACTGAAATAAGATTGGATGAAATTTCCCCACGATGCACCGGGGTCCTTCTGATGACCCTGTCATGCCTGTCATTAACAGTGTCCCTTCCTGCCCCGCACCTCTCTCAGATCCTGGAGCTGCCCGTGTCGGAGCGCGACATCGAGAAGGAGCACCACGTGCAGCTGAAGCGCTGGAAGGAGACGCACGGCGACCTGCACTACAAGTCCCCTCCCAGAATGCACGGGGCTCGGGCAATCATAACTGCCGAGCCACACACGCGCCAGGACCTCCGGCAGAATCCCACCATCGTCGTGGAGCCGCCCCCGTCCAACGCGCCGCCCGCCAAGGACGAGAAGAAGAAGGACAAAGGCCGGAGGGGCAGCCTGAAGAAGGCCCCGGGCTCCAAGAAGGAGGTCGCCAACCCCTACCCCATTCCAAGTGTCCCCCCATCACTCCCGGCAGACGCAACCCTGCAGCCAGAGCCAGAGTCCTCCCAGCAGGACAATCAGAGCCTGAGCAGCACTGAGCTGGACACGTACCTGTAGCAGCACTCCCACACAGGCAAGAGGACCTTTTCTTGGAAATGACCCAAGGGCTATTGGCCATCACTGTGAGGATCATCCCCAGAGTTAGGAGCTAGGTGCAGGATACACCGACTGGCCCTTATTGCACATGGGAGATTTTCCCTTTTCCCTCCTCCCTCCCTGCTTTTCCCTAAGATTTTGTCTTACATGACCCATTCCACCTAGACTCTCTCTCTCTTAGTCCTGAGCTGCAAACATGTCCCCAGCTGTTACGCAGTTTAGGTAACTTCAGGAATTGCCAAGGTCTGAAAGGGGTTTCTGGACATTTTCTGCTGTAGTAGGTGCTGCTCGGATTTGCTTCTGACGGAAGGGGAGGACATCAATAAGCAAGCCTTATCTCCTAAAGCTCGGGTTGGGTAACAGAATGCAAATTGAACGCAGACACAAACGGATCAGTGCGCTGTAACCCTTGCAAATTTTCTGAGGGACGTGGCATGCCTGTTCCTGTTTGCTGCTCTGATCCAATTGGACTTGAGAAACTGGGGCTGTTTCAGGTCGAGACCTGCCAAGTGCAAAAGTTAGTTCATGGCGTGTCGATCCCGGATGTGGTGCGGGGTGTGAGCTCTGCAGCAGGGCGAGTGAACGAGAGGTTTACCTGCTTATAACCCTTCTAAAGCTTTGCTGTGGTCTGCCATGGAAACGCCACAGTAGAGTGTAGCAAAGCCCCTGGGAAATAAGTCAAAGCATTGAGAAAATACGAGTATGTTAAAGCATGGGGAAACCCTCAAAACCCCATGCAGATGTACAGCAGAAGCCAATCAGAAGGGCCGTCACATCCTCCACTCTGTTCCTGCCAGGAACACAAGGCATGTGTTCCACCTACACTGCAGCACAGTAACCTCTCACTCAGCATGGGTTTTAAAGACGAAATTCAGCTCCCAGGAGCTAATCCTGAATAATCCACATTCATTTTGTTTTCCTAATATGGCACTCCCAAACTCTTCGGTTTTTATGACATTTGAAGCAGAAGCTAAGTAATTACTCCTCTACCTCCATTTCTGTGCTTCTGGAAGACTCTGATACTGCTACTGCACTGTATAGCAGTCTCTCCTCTTTTAAAAGCATTAAGATGCTCAGTGGTGGCGTGAGAACAGAGTGCCTGCAAGTCTGCAAGAGACTTGAAAGCAAGTAGAGGATGAGTCCTGTTTACATTGCAGCTCTTTTTGCGTAAGATACCAAGACGGGAAGGGTTTTTCTAAAATGTTCATCTGAATATTTGCCAGTGCAGCTCAGGGTCATTGATAAATCTGGTTCTGTAGCTTATTGGGGGAATTTCCTCTGCAGTGTACAGTGGAGCCGGGGAAGCAGTGTGGCTTGGTGGCAAAGGCAGGTTTTTGTGGCGAACACTAGAGGGGGCAGCCTTCTGTTATAGAAGAACCCTAGAGGGCACATTCCAGTAACCGCATTGATAGCTCAAACATGTCTGAACCTCCTGGAAATGAAAAGTGGGGCTGTTGAAAAGTGGATCCTCTCTGAAATTATGAAGCAGCAAGCAAATCCCAGAAGGAGCAGGAAAAAAAAATTGAAACGGAGGATTTCTGTATCGCTTTTTAGGTCTGGATTTTTGGTGTTGATCTTGCATTGCTTAATTGAACATTCGCATCTAAAAATGCCTTGTGCACCAAGATCCTAAAAAGCAGCAGTGAATATTGCTTAAGATAAGCACACATAGGACTGATTACTTAAAGCCTGTTTTCTTCAGGGCAGACAACATACTGCTTTCCAGAGGCGAGTGCAAAACGTAGATCAGCTGCATGAGATATGCGCCTTTTCCACTGTAAGCCTGTCGTTTTGAAACGGGTGAATCAAATGTTTGCACAGAGCTCTGAAGCTCACGTGACCAAACTTCATGCACTGTTCATCAGTCTTGAAACATTGGCTGCAATACCAGCAAAAACAGACGGGTCAGTAACGGCAAAGATCTAGACAGCAGCACTGAGTGGAATCGTTTGGGATTATCCAGTGCAACGACCCTGTATTGGATAAAGCTATTAGAAAATGGATGAATGGAAGGTGGGGTTTTAACACATGAAGGGGCTTTATTCACAAATATTGATTTATTCACAGTGTTTATAGGTGAGGTGCACAGAAATGCCTGTCAAGTCCCTCTTCAGATTTAGAAATTTTGCTTTTGTGACAAAGTTTCCCCCCCCCACTTTTAGAAAAGGTGTCCCAGATGAAGTGTAGCCGAAAGATGTTTTGCATGTCTGGTGAGGCGAGGTTTCTGCCTGGTTCAGTGCCATTCCGAGAAGCCCCATGCTTTCACATGCCCTAGCAGTAGGAGTTCTTGGAGTTTGAAATTCTTGTCTTCATTCGTTGTATCCCTTTGGTGAAATTCATCGAGGTCTTAAGCAGGTTTTGCATTTCACGGTAGAGGGTGTTTGTGAGGTTAGTTGATCAGCTGGAATGAATGTGGAGTGAATCCTGCTCCCTGGAGTAATGTTTGGTCGATGGCTGGTAATCTGCAAAACCTCAAGTTTGATTTCTAGCATCTTTAACTAGGGAAAAGATAAAGCAGTTATCTGTCCATGTATCTTTTCCAGCCTTGGAGGAACGAAGTAGCCGTAGTGAGATTCATGACGTCAGAATGTCAACACAAAAGGTGGCTTTTTCATTTGAATTATATCCTAGATCATCAGTGTTATTTCAGGTGTGTTTCACAGAACACTGATGTGTGACCATTCAAGGGCTAATCCTAGTCAGGATTTTTCTTTTAACTGTACTTAACCTTTTATGCAATTCTTGTTCTCTCAGAAGTGCAGGAGAGACCCAAGGTCATTCTGCTTCTAGAAAAACATTTGCTGTTTATGGGATTTGCGTGAGAACAGCAATACAAAGTGCATTGAACATGCATGTGTCTCCTGGATGAAGATAATCAAATCTAAATACAATCCTAGACTGGGAAACTAGTGTGGATAATTATCGGGGTTCAGAGGCCAATGTGACGCAACCATATCTATGATGTGGTTGTGACTGCAGGCACAGTTTCCTTATACATTTCACTTGTCTTTAATGTGATGGGTGGATTGCGTCAATGAGGCTTGTGAACTTTGCTGTAGTGCTTAGACACACTGACATTGGTCCAGTTCTGACTAACGAGATTGACCAGTTGTTGATTTGTCTGTCAGGTCGACAGTGGGTTTGTCCCCTCTAACAGCTGCTGCGTCACAGTATTGACCCAGCGTTAAAGGAAAATTACAGTGGTAAGCAGTGCTATTTTTCTGATGTTCATATGGAAGAAGTGATATTGGGCTCTGCCACTGGCCAGATCCATTGAACCCAATGTTAGGCAAAGGTATGGATATTACCTGAAGAGACTGTGTTGATTTTTCACCAGGGGTACATTCAGTCCTTTTGTAAGTCAGCCCTCAGCACAATGAAAGACCTTTTTGGTGGCCACAGGAAGTCACAAAACTGAGTGATACGTTTTAGTGAAAGTTTTCATTTTCAAGTCTCTTGTACTCGTTAGACCACTTCAGCTGTACAGGACAGGTGTTGGATTAGAAGCTGTTCAAGTCCATCCACTTCTCTTCTGTCACAAATTGTAGGCGCTGGTAGAGATTTTAAGGGGTCTAACGTCTGCTTGTTTGGCAGGCATTCCAAAACAAAACACAGCCTATACCTGGGATCAGTATGTTTTATTTTTTTGTTTCATAAGACAATTTCCAAGTCTGTAAAACCTTCCACTCTTGTAATATAACCTTATATAATATGCAAATATTTTTTTTAATCTTGGAGCATAATGACACTAAAATGGTATATCAAAAATAAATATTTTCTATGTTGATAGCATTTTTATTAATTGTGAGGAATGTATGAGTTTTTTTTATTTCGGGGAAACTCATGGTCTTCAGTGCTGTTATGCAAAGTTTCTTGTTATTGTGAGGAGAAAGTTTCTTTTAATTGCCGTCTTTGTATGTTACACTTCAGGGCTTTTCTAACCTCATTTTCACCTCAGCCTTTAGGCTGGACATCATTGTTTTCCAGTTTTCCATTCGCATAGTGACCAAAGACGACAGAAACAATTTATATGGCACTCCTGTGTCTTTTATTCGTTTCGCTGGCTGTCCATCTTTAAACCCGATACAAGGGGTGGATTGTAGATTCATGTTGTTATAGATCCTTATTGTGAAGTGCTGAATTCTAACCCTGGCTAAGCATTAGGGACCCAAATACCAGATTCACATTCCATGAAAGACTGAGTTCTGTTGTTTTACGTTCGTGTATTGAGATCAATGTATGTTCAAGCTGGGGACCATCAGGGAAACTGAAAAATGTCTTGGCTTTTGCACCTTTGTTCAGGTTTTGCGTATTCCAGTTTTTTGATTTGGCTCACAGATACAGACCAGTTACTTGTAGCTGGGTGAGAGCCCCTTTCCATGCTGTTCTCTTCTGTGCTGGCCCCCCTCAGGGCAGCATCGCTAAACCAGTGTTTCCCCAGCCCTGTTTCCATGGGACCTACAGATCTCTCCCATTTTTTTTTTTCCTCGAACTAATTTAAGGCTGGACAAATGTTAATTGTTCATTTTCCATGTACATTGATGTATTGATTAATCGACACTATGAAATTAAATACTAATAATGCATGCGGAGCTGTGGGTCACAGATTCGACATGGCCAGTGTGTGACTAAAATAATTTTATTAACTAAATTTATACAGCCAGCAGTTCATATATCAGAATAAGATTCTCAGTTGCCTGCTGTTTGATCAGATGATGTTTACTAAATTATCATACAAAAAAACAACAGTCAAGTGTTATAAAAGATTGAATAGTGTAACTGGCAGATTGGTACATTAACTTCACCTTTGCATTTTAATGTAAATGTAAAATAAGAATGTTTGAAACATGTTCTGTGAGCCAAGATCAAAAGGCATCGAGGCATTGTTGTGTAATGCTAGTAACCAAAAGATCCTAATAATTGGGAGAATAAGAAGCTAAACCATGGATTTATAGTGCTTTCCTGGGTTTGAAGTTGAAAAGCACTGCAACTAAAACTCGTTCCCACTAATGAAGATGCAGGTGATCTTCTGCCAGTGACAGACAAAACGGATGTGTTCTTGTTCCGGCATGTTTTAGATAATCAAGGTCTGTGTCCACTGCAGAATGGGTTCTGTTCTTACACTGTGGGATTCTGTCAGATGCACCAAAGACCTGTGGAGACGTTAAGAAATGACAGTACATTAGGGTGAGGATTCAAAACTGTCTGGCTGGATAATTTAGGCTAAACTCTCTTTAATCCAGATGGTCCAAGTTTATCCCTTAGTCCACCTTCCATTTTGTACATCAGAACGGCATCTTCAACATCTGATCGGAATGATCCAGTGCATTGGGCTCAGGATGATCCTGATCTCCAGTGTATTGTGAACGATCATCCTGTTTGTGCCAAAACCAGAGCGTGTGATTCTCTCGAAGAAACCCCTCGCCAGTTTTATGGTGGATCGTCAAGTACCAGATCTGTGTCCCACTTCTTATTTTAATGTTTTTAAAGGAAGAATCTTGCTACATTACAACGCACAGTTGCTCTCAGGTGGGACTTCTGAAAGGGTTTCTACAAACTTTTCATCTTGTTAATTGATAGACATGACCGAAATTAGTATTCCCACCCTCCCAGTGGGAGATTACACCATGTTTAGCTGTGTTTCAATGTTTTGACCTGGCAAGAAGTTTAAAATTGACAGCCACTCTTTGCAGGTTTGTTGTTTGTATTAACCTGGTTGCCCAGTCCTCTTAGCTTGACATTATATTTACTGCACTTTCTGACTTTACAGTTGTTTTTTTTCCCAGTTACAGAATGCAAGTTATTTTTTAGGGAGCTCCTTCAAATAAAATGGGAAAAAATCACACTGATTCTTGACTCAACAAGAACTAGGTGAGAGATCTTTATACCGCTGGGTTTGCCAGTGGACTCCCTCCCATCCAGCCACATGAAAGACAGTCTGATGGCTCAGGAGGATCCACCTTCTTGTTAATAAGTTGACCTGAGTTTCCCTGTTAGTATACTCCTTCAGACATCTCCAGAACCCAAACACTTTTTTCTTGTGTCTGCTGCCTATATTTGAGAGAGTGTATAGCAATGTGATTTGTTTTGTTTATCAGAAATTAGATTTCTTGTATTTAATGCTGTTTCTGTACACACAAAATGCATTTACAAGGAATAAATTTGATACAGTCCTCAGCCTTTTGTATTTTTCTTTTTTGGTTGGAATAGAAACAAACATCTGTTGCCGTTTAAAAACTGCTTCTGCCTATGTTCTCCTACGATGAGTCTTAATTCTTTTTAAATCCACCCAATTTATCTTGCAGATACAAGAAAAAGCCAGCTGGACTGCAGAGTAGAAATAGATGGTTTTAGCTGCAAAGGCTGCCGGCATAGTTGCCCAAGAGATATTTCAGCGAACAGATGGTTGCACTCATTATTAAAGAGCTAAAATCATACCCACATGTAGAGGGCTAATAATACTTAGAATAATGATAATGATTATTAATACTTTTATGTTGTCTTTATAACTTCTCAAAGCACTTTACAGTAACAGAAAAATGTTTGTCATTATAGAATAGAAAACAAGGTTTAGAACACAGGAGAAGATTCAAGAGGCAAACGCAGATCCGATTGAGTAAAAGCTGTTCTAAAGAAGAAGGTTTTCACTCTGGATTTGAAAGTGCTCAATATAGATGACTCTGCGATACCCTTAGGGATGGAATTCCAGAGCTTTGAGGTGTCATAAGAGAAGGCTCTGTAACACATAATATGTAGATGGGCTTGCGGGATGAACAGGAGATCAGAGTCAGATGAATGAAGGTTGTGATGTTGGGAGTAGGAAGATACAGTAAGTCAGAAAGGTACTGAGTTGCCAAAGTGTGTACAGCCTTATAGGTGAGTGTGAGGATTTTGAAGTTGACACAAAACCTGATTGGAAACCAATGCAAGGACTCCAGGACAGAAGTAATGTAATTAGTAAATAATGGTAACAGTAAGCCAACAGTCGGTGTAAGTCTGACTGTCAAGGCATTGTAAATGTACTCCATTCAATGTTTAAAGAGTAGGCAAACACCCGTGTACAGCACATTATTTGCAGTTTCACATCCAGAATAACTTGCGTTTGGAAAGCCGTGTCATTTCTACTTGTCACAGAAATGGTAACAAAGATGCATTTAACCCAGCAATGCTCACTGACACTGTGCTCTACTTCATGTATACAGAAGATGGTACACATGCACCTTTACATTATTTTTTTTTCCAAAAGGAGGAGTGTGACGATATTATTCTGTTAAAGTCAATGCTACTTTTCACGGGACAATATTATTGCATATATAATGCAAGGTATTAACATTGTGGGTAACTGTTCAAAAAATTAACTATTGCATTTAAACACAATTTTGTATAAATACAGTATTTTTTTTCTCCATGGTGCTAATGAGCTTCTACCTTATTTTGAAGTATTTGTGAACATGAATGCATGAATGTCATTAACTCTCTTCTCCCTATCGCGGTGATTAATGACGATGTCGTTGCAGCGTGCGTCTTATTTAAAGCAGAGGCCTTTCATGCGGTAAATCATTTGTTCCCTTGTGGATGGGTCCTATCAGGCAAAAAATGTTTTGCTGCTGGATGGATGTTTGGATAGAAAACAGATAAACACCACGTACGGATAATAACTGAGCACATTACATATGCAAGTATAACCTCAGATTTCCATTCACACAACTTAATAACTGGTGCATCGTCAAATGGCCAAAGACAATCGTTCACGATCAGCAATGCACTGTTCACTGCTTTTGCAGACTGATATTGCATGATATAGCTGTGGGAACCTCAGTTCTTTAGCACCCTGTTTCCCAGCCCCCAGGACCAGCGGACCAGAGAGGCGCAGTTGCATTGAATGGGATGTTTCCTTCTTAGCCCCAGTGACCCTCAGATGACATGACGGAGCTGTTCCCGGGTAAGAGCGCTGGTGCAAGACACTGCTGCAGCAGGTCAAGATCCCCGGAGCGCTTACAGGTGAGAGGTGGCTGTTTGGACTGTCTAGCCTGTCTGCTAGTGTATTGATTTTATGGTCTCCTCCAGCTGTTTCTTGAAGGAAGCAAGGGCTTCAGGGTTTACCACTGGTGATTATTTTACTGCATGTGCTTTCTTTACTGATCCCACAATTTGACCCTTGTAAGGTCAAAATTGGCAAATCAAATATTGGTGGATATGCTGTCAAAGAATTCATTCTTTTTTTAAGAGAACCCGGTTCACTGTCTCCTAATGGAAGTGGAGCAAACCATATACAGAAACATGGTCTCCTGATTTTTACAGTCAAGGGTGAGGTTTTGAGGAAGTGAAGTTCTAGAGCTGCCAAGATTTTTTAGGGCACAATTGAGTCAATTTGAGCTCATTATGACTGTGATGGAGTCAATATGCCAGTAGGGGGAGCAATTGGAATGATTTTATACACTTCAGCGCCTTGTAAAAAGACCTACAGTCTATAATCACTGTTACCATCATAACACATCGACCACCAGAAGCCTCGCATTTAAAAAATAGAGCATTTAGCAGTAATTAGCTGTTACATTCCAAGACAAAAGGAAAGGAAAGTTAAAAGATTTTCATTTGAAAACATGCAAATATTTGATGATAACTGCATGATCACTCACAGCTCACTTGGACAAAGATCACAACATTCCCGATTTTCACATTTTGTAATTCAACAAATTTGGAAAAAATGTCATAAGTCACAGCAGCCTCTTTCCTGTCTGTCCAGCCCTGTGATTTCAGAGATGCCAGAAGACTTAAGAGTCGTGTCGCACTCAACAAGAGACTGTAGTGCTGGACTGTGTTTTTCAACATAGGAAAGAATTGTTCACTTGTAACACTCTGGGGTGGGAGATGGAAATGAGTTGTTGAAGGCAGAGCAATGTAAAAGTCACAAGAGTTTAATTACAGCTCATTGATCCTCAGGCATAACTTCTACCCCTGAGAGGAAGGCAACAGTTATTTTCTCTTTCCCTGTAATTACAGACTTTAAGATTCATTGAAAAATCTGAGTGGGAGGGTTAGCTGATATAAATGCCCCTTCAGGCAGGGGCTACAGGTAAATTGTCTTGTCAGTAAAAACTTACAATGATTTTTCCAAGTGATTGATGAGTTTAAATAGTTGTGGTAATATCCAGTTCACGAGAGGTGAAGGTGTTTCTAAATGCCATTAGCTTCGCAAACTCAGTGTTCATAATCTGTACTGCAGTAACTCTATTACTTCAAAAATAGACTGTAATTCTGACATGCTGTACTAACAATTTTTGCAGTGACCTTTAGATCCTTTCTTGTCCTTATTGTTAGGCTCTTTGCCATGATTGTGATGAAAGCAGCTTTTCAAATCTTTCCAGTTTTAAAGGCCGATGAAGGAGTCTGTTACTTTGAATTTAGTATGTAAGTATTGAATCCCTAGTGGTGAAAACTGTTTTAATTGGGTCACTAGGCTTTGTAAAATCAATTGTCTGTCCAATTTTGTAAGGAGGTTCTGCGGTTTGTTTCTCCTTTCCCCCTGTGTCACTCATGACAGAAGTGATCCCTGTAGCTCAGATGCAGCAACAGGGCAATCTTGTGGAAAATGCTGGGTCCATTTCTTCTGTCAGTCAGTTAGATGATGCATGATGGATATTTGACTGCCTAGTGTGGTGTAACAGGGCTCATAGTCTACAGCAGGCCTATTAGACCAATCACATCGGCTGCATATATGATTGTGGAAAATGCTTGGAGTTGCTTCCAAGAGGAGTGGGATTCCATCCTATGCCATGTTTGTATAGATCAGGAAACTGCCCTTTAGGCCCAGAGGACATCTGTTTAGTGTGTTGGAGTCACTGGAGCCAATCAAGAATCAGATGAAATCGGGCAGAAACATACTTTGTAATACGTGATCTGTGGCGTAGTATTCTTCTGAGTTTTTTAAATGTACTGTTAACTCAGGAAATTAATATTAGAGATCCATCTGCTGAGCAAATGGTTTCTTAATTACAAGACATTTTTATAATGATGAGAGTTTTCCAGATCAGATGGGTTCAGCCTGGGGAGGTCACTGGTAACAGTCTGAGTGGATCTGCTACCTTGCTAGCTGTGTCAGATGCCAAGATTCGAAAACAACAATGTCTCGATTATAAAGCATGATCTGTGCTCCAAATGAATTCCTTCGTCAGCCAATCCACTTGGGATCTCCTGTCAAATTGGATTGTTTTTACGATACAGGTTTCGGTAGTGACCAGAATTCACCCTAAAAAGAGAAATATGAATACACAGAAGAACTCTTTTTTTATTTTGTTAGCCAGAGCAAGTCTTCTGTCTTGAGGGTTTAAACCTACAAAAGTCCCAAGTGATGTTAATGTGCCTTGAAAGGTTCTGGCATGAGCTCCCAAGGTGCTCCATACACTTGAACAGTGTGTGAACGGTCTTGAAATACCAGAAATACATAGCAAAGGAAAAAGGAGAAAGCTCATTCTCTGACTGGTGGGAGACAGGAGCCAGGAAGGTGAATTTAGTGGATTTATCGGGTTGCTGACAGCAGGAAGAGGCACATGAGAAGGTCAGTCATTTACAAGGTGGTCTGAAATCAAGAGGGGGGCTTTAAAGAGAGGGACATGAGGCCTGTTTCCTGTGGATATCCAGAGAGAAGGTAGAGACAGAGAGGAAAAGGCCACCAACAGCACCACACACGCAAGGCATTGCAGTCCTGACAGAACACATCAATCTCTCCCCCTCTTGTCAGTGCTAGTTCCTGGTCCAGACCCACGAAAAGCAATAAAACCAGCTTTGTGTGTCGACTTCAATCCAGCGTCTGTGTCGAAAAACCCCCGTTCCTCGTCCTCTTCACTGGTGTGTAGGCGACCAGCAAAAGCAGGTGAAGCCATAACGGGCATCCTGTCTCAGAAGCCAGTACTACCACCTTCAATGGGATTTCCTCCCACACTGCTGCAGAATGTCTAATTAGCTATCTGTGTCCATCCCAGTGCCTGCAAGACAAGGAATACAGCTGCAATGATGTAAAAGGAATATTTTTAATCGTTGTTTTTCTCCCATTATATTGCTTGCTGCGGATATAAGTGGGTCATGTCTGTTTATGCATTTACACTTTCTGGATAGATCATGTGCTTTTCTACCTGACTCTCCCAGCTGCTGCTCACACATCTGAAAACGCCTGATGGGAAGTATAAGAGTGGCATTTGGCAAGCGTCAGGCTGTGGGCTTCAGAGCATTGCGCTGGACTGATCCTGTCAATCAGAACTTGTCAGTAGTTACTTTTGCTGGAGTACTTACCCATTGCAGAAAGGTGAGGAGTAAATGATGCAGAAGGGCTGGACAAGGCTGTTCTTGCAATCTCCTCATGCTCAAGAGAAATCCTTAATCTCCGTTTTCTAATGATGACCGTAAAAGTATAAAAGAAGCACATCTAAGCTGAGAAAGAGATAAGGTTGGTTTCTATTTTTCACATACGGGGATTTCTAAAATGAGTGCTGAACTTTATTTTTTGAGAAAAAATATGATGGTCTGGAACCAAAATGTTTTGAAAGTCATGATTATATGACATATGATTATACTGTATGTCAATTGACAAATGATTAGAAGTAGTCATGATTACATTTCCCATGATTACAGTGTTCTTTCACTTTAGGTTTAGGAAAATACCTGATTGACGCAATATTGTACTTTCAACTTGCTGGCAAAGCAGGAATTCAGATTTGATGCAAATGTCTGAAACCATCCTAGAGAGTCATTTGAAAGGTGCAAGGATGCTTCTGTGACTTATCTGGGAAAAAGAGTGTTGGGATCACAGGGTGGGATCTGTTGTCCAGAGGTCTCTCGTTCAGCTCTGGTGGAGGTCATGAGCCACATTCCCACTGCCCACATGTGAATGAGCTCTGCTGGAGCAGGTTGGGTCTGTGGGTATCCTCTGTCTGCTGTTCAACAGTACAAACCAGCTGTCAGCTTGCAGCGTGATTGCAAAGACCTACATCTGTCCTGCGTCTGATACTCTGGCTGAACACTCAGCACTATGGGAGCTCACGATATGAATGAAACTGCTAAACTAGCAGCTTACATATCAGAATCAGAACATACGTGTTGTCCAGATCTTTCCTATACAATGATTAATTAAGATCCTCTGTGTAATTTATGTTCTGGGAAATACCAATTGGAGAGAATGCATGGGAAAAAAAGTTAAGTAATCTGAAATAAAGACATTTTTCAGTATTGGAAGCAATCAGGTTAATGCTGGCCAATTCATTGTAGCCACTACAGTTCTGCTACACAGCTATCCAGCCTGACCCTTCGGAAACGGGTGATGCTGGCATGTGTTGTGACGGGACTGTACATTTCTGAATGGAAATCTTCATTTTTCTAGTTGCCAGAGCCCTGTTCAGCCTGCAGCTTGCCGGTCGCGGGGCTGTGTTGGCTCGGCAGGATGAGGGAGGCAGAGGGAGAGATGCGGCGAGTACGGCTGAGAGACCAGGGGTTTATAAAGCTTCCTCTCCAGCCACCACCTGCTTTCGGGCCCCTTTCAGCAATCCAGAACCATTTACATCTCAAAGGGCATCATTCAAGTTGTCCCTTTCTCTGTCCTTCCTGCCCAGAAATGATCTGATTTATCTCCTCCTCAACGGAAATCTATGCTTTTTTCAAAGCACCAAAGTAACTCGTGGTATTCAGCTTAATCCTCCCTCAACCAGACAGTTGTGATAGTAAATGATTCATTTTCTTTGGGAAGATATCCGGTTTCCATGTATTTATTCTCTTGGAAGAAGAGAACATAGTAGTTGCTGTGTTTTGTAGGATCTGTTTTCTTTAGCGTTTGTCACCTGGCTGAACACAGGATACATTTATGACACATGTCCTAAATTAATGCATGCAGAGGGCTCTGAGAGTTTATCTGTGATCATTGATACGCCAGTCTTGTATAAAAAGCATTTTGTTCAGTTTCCTCTTCAAAATTCATTACCAAGAATGTATCCTGTGGAGTAATGATGTCTGCAGTGCAGTATATCAGAAGAAAAGAATGAGGAGCACATTCTTGCCAGCATGGCATGGTACTTTTTTTCCCAGAGTTGAGCTAGCTAGGTGAGATTGGCTCCTCTGAGGTGCCCCCTTTACAACTAGGCAGACACCCCTGTTGCAGTGGATGTTCAATAAGCAATGGTTCACTATCCCAGAATTCATGGTCCTGCCAAGCATTGCTGATTGGGTTGAATTTTAAATTGTTGCTCATTATTACAGCACCTTATTATCTATAGATATTTTGTTGCCATTTGTTAATGCAGTATTCAAATTTAAACCAAAAGGCAAAACTATGTCTTGCTGTATCTTTTTTACATTTTTTCCATTATTTTGATTTGTGTGTGTTGAGACTTCACATCAATTATGGACTCTCACTTACGGTGAGCTCTTGGATTATCACTGACAAGCAGGGGCTTTTACAACTGGAACAAGTTAAAACCTGCTATTTATATAAAAATTCAATATGAATCAATCATAAACAAAGAAGCTGTAATTCAGTGCAATAGACATGCCTTTGCTGTCTAAGTGGAGGAAGCTCTGACATAAACTTTAAAAAAGGCACCCCTGGAAAATGTGTAGAATTTGGTATGTGGCAAAAAAAACTTCCTCAACACAAATACTTCAGTCCAAATGAACAATTTCAGAATTGATTTTTATTTTGTGTCACTCTAGCAGCTTCTTAATCAAGGTGATGTCTGGCATGAATGAATCTTATTAAAGCTAATGGCCTGGACACTGACAGAGCGCTGCCCACAGCTCTGTATCTTTGTGTACTCAGCTGTTCTGATTTGAATATTTCAGACAGTGGTCCTAATTCATGACTCTCAGACATTTTTAGAATATTCATGTCTTTCATGTCCATAAAAATGAGTCTGTCTAGCTGTAGCAATGTGCACTATTTTACCAAGATGATAAACGTTCTAGTCCTGGTAACCACAGAAACAGACTGGAGTTTCAACTCTGCCTCTTGATTCACCCGGACTGCAGAAAATAGAAACCTTGACACATGTTTGAGAGTGTCCAGTCACTGTTTTTTTACAGGAACCAGAATCTATAAAAACTTTCAAACTACACACTTCCAAAAAATTAAGAAATAGTTCAACTACAAAAATAGTCCTCATTAACAATTCAAGAAATATTTTATTGCTGAAATAATAATATATTGTAATACTCTCTTAATAATATAGGGTGGCACAGAGGTGCAATAGTTAGCATTCCTGCCTCGCAGTGCTGGGCCCTGGGTTCAATTATGGACCTGGCGTGCTGTCTGTGTGGAGTTTGTTTGTTCTCCCTGTGTTTACATGGGTTTCCCCCAGGCATTCCTGTTTCCTTCCACAAAAAAAAAATATTACTGGTAGTTTAAGTGGCTCCTGTGAAAATCGGCCCTGATGTGAGTGGCTGTCTGCATCTGCCCTGTGATGGACTGGCGTCCTGTCCAGGGTGTGTCCTGCCCTGTGCCCACTGCTTGCTGGGATAGGCTTTAGCTTCCCTGTGACCTTGTGCTGGATAAAATGGTTAGGAAACGGATGGATGGACTAATAAAATAATAACATCCCAAAAGAGATCAAGAGAAAAAAGGCATTTTTAGGACTCTTGAGGGTCATTTTAGGAAAAATGTGTTTGAATCTGGGTTTGTGGGATGACTGTAGATCAACGTATCATCACAACATAAACACTTTGGCTGTCCGCAGTTTGGGAATGTACTAGTGCAGTACTTAGCATGATCATTGTCTCATTTCTCCCATGTTCTTCATCATGTTTGTTGAATTCCCTTTACTTGAACCTTCCAGCCTTCGTTGTTGATAATTATTACTGTTCTTGTTGTATTCGTTTGGCTGTTGCCTTTATCCTTGGAAAAGTCCAGGCTAGCAGGGAGAACAGGGTCAGTCTCTTTTAATGCATTGGTTTACAGAATACAGCAATCCAGCCGTTGATCTGGGGCAGAATGGAGTGCTGAGGTACAGCCAATATCAGATGTTAATGATGCAGAACACATGTGGAATAAAATGGAAGTCAAAAGTAACGCAGAGCGCTGTGGCTGTCAGTGCATGGATCGAGGGCAGTTCTTTAATATGCTGGGGTTTTAACTCCTAACGTTAAGCTGCCTCCTCAAAGAGCCTGTTTTGGAAATGAAAAATAAACAATGCCAGCAGGAGGGGGTGGCCGAGGTGTAGAAAGAAGACGGGGGTGACTAATGGGTGGCAATTAAAGATTTCAGCATTCCGTTTAGGATTGGGAAGAGAGCGGTGCTCACTGAGCCTTCACCTCTGGTGCTCTGGGTTTAAGTGCAGCTCAGGGCAGGAGAGAAGAGAGCTCAGCAGGAACCCCCACACATTCCCAGCTGCTGATATCCTTCCACTACACAGCTCCAACGCTGCATACAGATCAATCCGGTGTGGTATGTACTGGCTTTTCAGCTTGTGTTATGGAGAACCGAGGGGAGTGAGGTGGTAATGTCAATCTATCCTCCAGTCTTCGTTTTTTGGCCTTTTGGTTGTGAACACAGCTCATGGCACTGGTGTGCCACAGTGCTGAAAGTATCTAGGTCCATCTAAATAAAATACCTTAAGTCCTCTTCCTCATGGGATGGAATAGTCAATCAAGCCATCAGTATGTCTTTGGGAGATGGGAGGAATCCAGAGTGCCTGGAGAAAGCCTACGGGAATGGGCTTACCTGGTTATACATGGACTGGCTGTGATTAGCAGTAGTGTTCCTCCCTTCTGACTGTGGCATTCCTGGACATTTCATTGCAAAAAGTGACATAGGAAGTGGTAGCATATTAGTGTCTGCAGCAACCATCCAACAAGCCTTTGACTTGAGTCTCAAATAAGGAAAACAGAATTACGAGGCATCTGCCTTTTCCACAGGAATCTGTGCTGAAGACTCCTGTGCCTGGTGGGTTTGCTATGCAGTAGATCACTGCCCAGACCCCAGACTGTGAGGTGATGCTCTGCCATCAGCAGCGTTGTGTTGCCACTTTTTAAAATCTTTTTTTCTAGTTCCAGGAGCCCTTTTTCAGCATGATCACGGAGAAGAGCCAGACCATGAACAGAAATAGCAGATTGCCAGCTTCCAGTGTGATAATGCCGGCGAACAGCCGGCTGAAAGGTAGGGCAACATGTGGGCTGAAGTGCAAAGCGCTGCGTCAGCTCTGAGGGTGAGTCAGTTTGCCCCGTCACATCAGAAACAAGAAGTCACTACTTTACAAAAAGGAAAACACATCTACTTTTTTAAGTGGCGGAGCTCTGGAATATGTATTTTTTTATCTGAAGTATCAAGATATGCAGTTGCAGGTCACATGTAGGGAGAAGTGAAACAATTTCCTATGCCAATTTGATGACACTTCAACAAGTACAGTACATTGACACAACGAGTGACCCGGTTAATGATCCTAAGACCTATAATTATGACACAAGCTATATTTTGTCTCTCTTGTGAACTGTGAACTGGCCCAAAGGTAGAAATGAAAAAGGCAAGAGCTCAATGAGATGGAAAACAGTAAATACTTTCAGTAATTGTGCTTGTGCAGTGAGCCTGCAGGGGGTAGGGCTTGAATTGGGGGGAGGTGTCCCTACACCTGGCTCTCTCACTGGGCTCGTAAAACTAAGGGAGGCTGAGGATTAAGGCCTCTTTGAAATTCAGCAGACCCTCTCCAGATCCACAGTGCCAGTGGCAGCTGAGACCCTAGGGCTTTTCTCTTTTGAGTGAGGAGAGGCTCACCTGTGTTCAGTGGATCATAGGTGAGCCTGGAAAGTTTTCAGGTGTTCTAGAGTTGGGGAGCCAGTAAATGCAACTTTACTCACAATTTTGTATTCAACAAAAATCAGCGGCACTATCACCTACAGGCTCCATCCATCCATCCATTTCCTATTGGATCTTTATCCAGTTCAGGGTCTCAGAGGAGTTGGAGCCTGTCCCAGCAAGCCATGGATGTGAGGCAGGGTACACCCTGGGTGGGACACCAGTCCATTACAGGGCAGACAGATACAAACACTCACTCACACCGGGGCCAATTTTCCCAGAAGCCAATTAACCCACCAGCTTGTTTTGGACTGTGGGAGGAAACCCATGCAAACAGGGAGCACATACAAACTCCACACTGACAGCAGCCCAGGGCCACAAACCTGCAAGGCAGCGATGCTGACCACTGCTCCACCACTTACAGTTTCCTCACTGAAAAGATGTGTGTAGCTGCACAGCGTACCAGTGCTTTTTGTCCTTTGTTTTCAGCGTTGTTAGGTTTGGGTGACGTATTCATAATAAGAAAGAAATGTATGTCCACAGGAAGATGTAGACATGTTTTAGATAATGATGATTTATATATGTTCTTATTATTGAAGGAACTGCTTGTGGCATTTTAAAGATTTCATGATTCAATTAATAAAATGAATTAGCAGAAATATGTGTGCAAAAATAATAAGGGTGTACAGTACAATCATAACTATTATGCCACCTTCCCAAAACCAGTAAATAGATTTTTAAAATGTATTTATCTTTAACATCAAACATCCCTACATTTTTAGCTGTAAAAACATTTAAAATGAAACTTTTCGTTTCTACCCTTATATCAAAATAGTGCTTGTCTTCTTCTAATTTATTTCAGTGTCTTTGGGAACACGATTATAAGAGTCCTCTAATTACAGCCCTCGTTGGAAGAGTGGGTCAGAGGGCAAGGAAGGACAGAACTTTCTTTTAGTCGTCGAAGCCTTGCTGGTTTAGTAGGAAAAGGACACACGCAATGACAATGGAAACCCAGGAGGACCAAAGTCAACAAAGTAGGGATTTGGGGCCTTGTTGTGGTTTGTGGTTGGCAAGGAAAAAGCAACAGACACAGATGGTGTCCATCAGCCCAACGGGGGTGATTAAAGCGCCGTTCCTGCTTGGTTTGGAGAACAGAGTCATTTTTGTGTAACTCTATTCGCCCGCTAGATCCCAGTGTTGATGGAAAGGGAACACGGGGGAAGCAGGTCTATCTAATCTGCCTGTCTGGGGGATAAACAGCAGTCCTCTGTAGGGGAGGACACTGTCCAGCAGTCCTCTGTAGGGGAGGACACTGTCCAGCAGTCCTCTGTAGGGGAGGACACTGTCCGGCAGTCCTCTGTAGAGAAGGACACTGTCCGGCAGTCCTCTGTAGGGGAGGACACTGTCCAGCAGTCCTCTGTAGGGGAGGACACTGTCCAGCAGTGCCCTTCTCTACAGAGCAGTCCTCTGTAGAGAAGGGCACTGTCCAGCAGTCCTCTGCAGGGGAGGACACTGTCCAGCAGTCCTCTGTAGGGGAGGACACTGTCCAGCAGTCCTCTGTAGAGAAGGGCACTGTTCAGCAGTCCTCTGTAGGGGAGGACACTGTCCAGCAGGTCTGCTTGTCCACACCGTCATTCATCCCAGCTCCTACCCAGGATGCACAGCACAGCGAACCACTCCACAGGACTTCCCAACCTCCTGCCACTCTGAGCTAAAGCCCTTCTCTCTTGCAGGCAACAGAGCATAGAGGGGGCTTTGTAGAAGTAATACCAGTCTGTCTGTATGGTTCAGTCCATAAATATCATGTTTTGTAGGAAACTGAACCCTTCCAAGAAATCACAGCTTCCTCCATCTTGCCATCTGCACTTTGTGTGTCATGTGGTGCCACTGGGTTTTCTATACATCAAAACAAAGGCTGTTGAGTCTGGGGGGTCTCCTCTTTTCATTAGGTCATGACTTAATAGATATGCCGCTGAAATTTAAGAACTGTACATAAACGTACAGGAATTACTACACTTACAGGGTGGAATGTACAGATCCATTTTGTCTGTTAAAGGTGCTGAGATACTGGTTCATACTTGTTATCGCCCAGTTAAGGTACCACAATGCTTTGCTGACTGACTTCATGACACACAGTGATGTGAACCGCACCCTGGAGAAACGGCCGTCACAACACATCACTCCTATTCTGAACTCACTGCTTTGGCTTTCAGTCAAACGCAGGCTTGCTTCTTGAGCTCCATCCCAACCTGTATCTGCAATGCTGGGATCTTTTAACAAAACATCTGACATCTGCTGTGCTAATGCTTCTTGACATGTTTTTGCACAGTGTATTGCACAGTGCCTTGGGACTGACTGGCCTGAAGACGGGCTCCATGTAATATGTTACTGTTAATTGCCCTTGCCGTGTCTGAGTCTGTGCTCCTGAGCAAGCAGCAGCAGCAGCTGTTAGACCCGGTTTGGTCAGTCTTTTGCTTTGCTTGGCTGCTGGCAGCAGCTGGCTGTAGCAGCAGAGCCTGTGTGAGTGTATGGGGGTCACTGGCACGCCACACAGGGCTTTAAAAGGAAGGTTTACTGATTGCAGGGCAGCATGATGGAGCAGTGGTGGGCATTGCTGCCTTGTAGCACTAGTGCCCTGGGTTCAGCCCCACATCCGGGGTGTGTGGAGTTTGCGTGTTCTTCCCGTGTTCCCACAGGGTTCCTTCCACAGTCCAGAGACATGCCGGTGGGTTAACTGGTCCTGGTGTCAGTGTGTGTGTTTGCGCGTGTCTGTGTTTGGGTCTGCCTGCCCCATTATGGATTTGGTGTAAACTGTCCTGCGCCCATTGTCTGCAATATAATATGTTTGTGTTTATAAAATAACGTTTATTCTTGTTAATTATAATAGTGAGAACAATTGTTGCTCTACATAAAACATTCCAAAAAGGAAAAAATAGCTTATTTTGTTTAACATGTCTTTCATCAAGCCACAGGTGTCACGAATTGAAATACCAGGTTCTGACAAATTTCTTTTCTGTCTCTTTTTAGGTTCTTTAATGGTTCAACAAGAAATGACACTGTGCTCACAGCACAGGCTGAGCTCACTGGCGCCAATGTCAATAATCTGAGCATGATGTAAGGTAGTGAGAGCTGGCTTTGTGATTGAGCCACCACTTAAATGGGAAAAGGCTGATGGAATGAGGCTAAGTGCATCTAACGTTTCAGTTGGGCAGGAGGTAGGGTTCATTTGCAATAGACTGGGATGGCCGTGAGACTCACAGGGGGATGCTTGAGAAAATATACTGAAGCTAAGGTTGTAGTGAGGGGTGACACAGGTGTGGGACAGGCAGACTGCATGGTACTTTTTTAGCAAGGCTCAATGGGGTTGAAGTGTTCTACCAACGAACAGGATTAGGAGGCTGAAATAGGGCTGACTGCAGATGTTGGTACATGGATGAGAGGGTCATTACTTGGGAAGGCAACACCATTTCTTCTTCCCACAGCCTCGCCATTAGCAGACAGATGGGGTCTTGGAGGGTGTGACACAAGAAAGAAATGCCCCTAAACCAGCTGCTGCTGCTGTGTCTGGGGTGCAAGTGTTCCTGGCCAAACAGGATCAGCCAGGATAGTGAGTGTTGAGAAGAGTCACTGGCTGTGAAGATTAAGAGTAAGAGCACAGATGTGAGTTGAATTGAGTGACTTTAGTGAATGTTGTGACTGGGTGACAGTGAGTCTAACTGAGTACTACAGTGCTTTGTTTTGGTGAATAGTGAAGAGTTAAGAGTAAGTATTGATCAACTCAAAGTTAATCAGGCGGGCAGAATGCTGCAGGGCCTGGTGACTAATGAAAACAGACCAATCAGTTTCCCAGAATAGATCAATGTGATATTGATTAATGAAAACCAAGGGAGAAGAGGTTAGAGAAGATCTAGTGACTTTGAGTAGAATCACTTGAAGAACAACTGAGAAGGAAGTGGACTGTGCAGACATATCCAAAAGGAGAGAAACCACAAGGAAACCCAGAGAGTGTGTGAAATACACATATAAGACCACATAAAATTTGGGGAATATGTAAGGTGACTTGCTGTCAACGTTGCTATTTATGGTGGTGTTTGTGCAAGCGTTATCACAAGTGACTAATGTCCCACCTATGACCATGATTCACCAAACAGCAGTACCAGCAGCACACAGGTGACTGAGCTCCGGGAACAAGTCGTGACTCTGAGCACCTGCGATGATGTCACTGAGAGATGTGCTAACTCTCCTGTAAGGCATTATGGAGCATGCAGCGCATTAGAAGATGACTCCAATGGGTGAGCATGTTCTTCTTCATCTTCTCTGTTAAACTAATGAACTCTGTTCCTTTGTTCCAGAGGAACAAAGTTGTGAGCTGAGACACAAAACCTATAGATGTTTTTTAAAATGAATGGGTAGAATGAAAATAATCAGTCTTCCAAAAAAGGCTGCATGACTGAATTTGAAACCATTTAGGGTATTCTTCTTGTTCCTTCTCCTGTTTAGTTGTACTTTCAGTGCAGAGCTCTTGAGTCGGAACTGCACTGTAATGTCCTGTTCTACTGTGAGAAAGGGTCTTGGCACAGACATTTCCATAAGTCATATCCCTGTGTACTGGACAGGAAACTTGGTCAAACAGTTGAGGTCAAATGCCAACCAGATGCATTTATTAGGGAGAGAGAGGGGAAGGGGGTGTATAGCATGTGTGCTTGTTTGTTTTGCAAACAGTTGGCCAGATAACAGAGAAATAAGGCTTTATTTTGGCATATGGACGAAGGATGTGTACTTCAGAGCTTGACTGCTCACAGAGCTATAACTGTAACACAGATGCTTTTAATATCCACTTTATCAAAAGAGTGTATCTTTGTGTAAACTACAGCATTAGTCAACTTTCTTTCAGGTGTTGAACCTGTAGTTTCCATTAGCCATTTTTTCAAGACAATGTTTTTCAACACTGCTACTACTATTATGCTTCAGTACCTTTTTAAGTAAAGAACATAAGGGGTGTGTAGTATATAAGTGTGTAATTTTAAGAATATTGGCTCACTGATTTCTTGTTCAAATGGAAAATTTCTTTTTTCCCCAATAACCATCACTTGCCTTTAGTTCCAACTCATTATTTACCAGTGTATAGAGCAAGTATTTGTTGCTTTTACTGTTTAAACTTCATTTAAAGTAAAAAAAAAACAGGTTCCTTTGGGAATTGGAAACTCTGAGGTTTATCTAGGTCCTCCACATAGATTCAGTTTGCTCTGTACACCCTTACCTAAAGGGTGCTGTTGAGGTTTTTTTTCCAGCTCAACCTGTATCCATCTTGTTGTACCGATGCTTTCATTTACATTGATATAATAAATTGTACTTTTTCTGTACTTTCCTATATAGTATTTTGGTAACTTATAAGGCACCCCAGATAACACCAATTTTTAAGCACACAAATTATAGTGTAACATTTAATATTGCTCATTAGTGAGGTTACGGTGTTTACTAATACAGATGAATAAAACTGGGGTAGAACTGAACCAATATTAATATGCTTTCTGTAACAATAGTAGAGGAAAAGATCAATTGGTTTGTGAAATCTACTTGGAATCTAGGGACAAGATAAGAAAATGCAATTGCTACCTCCCAAAACAGGAAAATGTTGCTAATACAACTCTGTGATATCCATCGTTTTGAACACTTTTTTAGAGTGCAAAATACTCCAGATAGAACCAGGCACTAACAGAGACTCTATCACAACGACCTAGTTTAAGAATGTTCTCAGATTATTTTTCCATTTAAAGGCCTAATGTCAACTTCTTGTCGTGTTGCAATCCAATCACTTTGTAAGATGCATCTTTTTGAGCCCATTTAGATGTGTGTGCACCAGCATAGAACTGAAATAAGAAAAAGATTAAGTTTAGCTCCACATGAAACAAATGTGCCACAAACAGGACTTGCCGGTAATTTAAAGATAACTGGTCACCCACTGGAGTGTGTGGCACTGAAAGCTGGGCTCTCTGATGTGATGCAGGGTACAGCCTGGACATGAACAGGAAGCTGCTTCTCAAGCCCCTATCTGAGACAACGTTCAGAACCCCTGAGGAGATCTGGCTACAGAGGAGAATGTTTTCATTTATCTCCTGCAGATCAACAAGCAGTTCCTTCCATTGTGTTGTTACTGCATAGTCCTCGCTCCCCCCCACCGACACACACCGAGATGAACAGCAGGATATTCCCCCTGATGTTTCCCTGATCTCCCTGGGCCCTTACCTCTTGCCTTAACCCATTAAGCACCCATCATCCCCTTGATGGAAAACGGTTGGATGAAAGACTGCTCTTTCAAAGTAAATGTGGCTTAACTCTGGAAGTTCTGCAACGTTGTCCCATTTACATTAGACTCTGACATCTATGAACCATACTTGCTATGCGTCTTTATATGACAGTCTGATGATGCTGACAGTCTGAATCGCTAAAGTCTTGCCAACACAGTCTCTTTACCCATGGCTAAATTTGATATGCTGGATGAAATTGATTGGTACTGTACATTTGGAGTGAAAAGAAATTGGTTCTGGAAGTATCTAAGAAACCCATGTGCATACAAATCTGTTTAAAAACAGCAAAGAACGATGTACTGTACAGTATATAGCATTCACAGGGATCGTCTTTCAAGCTTTTAGCAATCTGTTCATCTCTACTCAATTGCTACCTTCATCTTTTTCACAGTACCGTACTGAGCACAATTTACAGTATAAGTGAGTGTTTGTACAAGGGATATGGTATACGTAGAAAACATCAAGGTTGCGGAATAAGAGGACCTGGTCGCAGTTTCTAGCAACACTGGAATAGAGTACTGTAGTGAATTCCCCGCTGGGAGTCCCTCTCTGTAATAAATCAAACAGCTGAGCACTCTTGGAGGACACAGATTCCACAGTCTTACTACGGCCTGTCTTCACCCACAGGCTCTTTATGGAAAACATATGTTGGAACTTAGGTATCAAAAGGTGTTGTCACTACAGCTGGGGATCATAGTATAATGCAAATATTGCTCTGCAGCACAGCTCACAGCCTCCCAAAATGCCAAAGAACAAAGTTGTTTTATTAGAATATGGGAACAGCAAACCTTCGCCTGCCAAGGGAATATTTTTTTAGAGCTGTTAAAAAGGGCCACAGGAATATGAGCCTGTTCCAGCTGTTCTTTATGAAAATTTATGAAAAAACATGGATGGAGGTATAGCAAATTAGAACACATAGCCTTTATTGTATAGTGCCCTGCCAGCACTGCACTTGATATCCCCTAACATTATGCAGCATGTTTACTGTATCACTGTTATCGCTGGTATCTCCTCCCTGACAGACTGAATTCAGAACTGAACCAGGATGTTTTTGAGTCTGAGCTGGTAGCTTCAGATCTGGACCTAAATCTTCTGGTTTTTAATTACCAGCTGAAGTGTTAATTAGAAATAATTCTCTTAACTGAATCAATTTATCAAGATACTTAATTCAAGAGCCATGCAAGGTCTGTTGGTTTAGGAGTCCTGGGGACTGGAAATGAAGAAAGTTACTAAATTACCGAGATTTTCCAGCTCTGTCTGTGAGGCTGTGCATCAGGTATCTGGCACAATGGCATGGTGATTAGTCCTGCAGCTTCCAGGTTACTGGGTACAAGTCAACCGGATGCAACTGGGTAAAATCATGAATTGACCGATTTGATAATATAGGTAAACATTGTATGAAACTGCATCCATCTTTGCACTGCTGTCAGAAATGATTTAAAGGGACTTTGAAACCATACATAAACCCAATGGAGCCATACTTGCAAAAGGTTATTTTCAGACGTTCTAAAAGTAATTTGTGTATATGTGTGAAATTAACCTTTTAACATGTAAAAAGCATGTTAGGATATAATTAGATCCATGAAAAACCTAAGCAGAGGGAGGTCATGTTTTGCACATCGTAAAACCATAGAAAACTGCAAAAATATCATGTGAATTTATTATGGTAAACCTTCAGAAATCTGATCTACCCACTTATCAGTCTTGACTGTAACGGAAAAACAAAGCCAACTCAAACTGAAAGAACAGACAGGTCTGGTATATAACAAGCAGGTTATCTTGCCTGTCAGCCACCTCACAATTAAAGAGACTGCTGAAATCCTCTGACAAGGGTTTGCCAGATGTGATCTGGAGAATGTTTAGAGATTTTGCACATAAACCCTGTGATTTTCACCTGTATTGGCTTCTAACCCAGAGAATCTGGAAGGGATTGAAATAGAACAGGGATATAGCTGATCTGCTGCACATGAAGACCATACTGCAAGGACATTTGGCATTCTGAGGGAGTGCTATGAAATTAGAAATCTTCCAGCACATTTTTTGGGGGGGTTGTGACTGAAATATACAAAAAAACATGTATCTGAAAAGTTAAGGAGATTCAAGCCAGGCTCCTGCTTTAGTCATGAGAAAGTGAGCGGAGCTGCCTGCTGTCACACGAGGCTCACTGGAGTGAAGATTAAGAAGGGATGCAGAGCCGAGCCAGCGATAACAGCAGGAAAGATAATAAAGGAGAAGGTGTTTCCTCTGGAGCTTTAAGGGCTGAATTATTGTCTCTGGTGGAGCCATGAGATGTTTGGTGAAGAATGAGACTGTCCTAAAGTTTATTTTAAAATAAAACAACAAAACCCTTAGTGTTGCCAGAAGATATTGGGCGTACGTCACAGTTTTATTTTGAATAGCCTAACACCCACAACCTGGGCCATAGGACAAACGATTAAGCTCTGCAAACAATACGCTTGCCCCTCAGATTAAGTTTATGCTGCATTGTGGCTTCTAGTAATGTCTTTTACGTCTGGAGGTCTGGTCTGAAATCCAGCTGCTGTCGGAGATGGTGAGTTAGCCAGTCAATGTGGTTTTAGATGTCTGCCTCTGGTTTTAGCTGGACACTGACATTCTTCAAATGGGAGTTCATGTTGTGGAAGACTGCGGAAAATTTCCCTGTGGAAACACAGCATTGACCATAGTGCGATTAGTCGATCTGTGATTTCTGTTTTGAAACCGTCATGTGTCTTCTGCTATACTGTATACCCAGCGCCTGGACAAGTTCTATCAAAAGATAATGACAGACCATTTGAAGAGGAGAATTCGTTTGGCTTTTTTCATTGCCTCGGGGCGGTAAAATGATCTTCAGTACCATTCTGAGCCTTGCCACTCTCTTTAAGTCCTTGCAAGAGCACAGCGAAGCTTTGTAAGTGTTACAACATTTTCATGCTGCAAGGTCCATTAACTGGCTTTTGTATTAGTTGTGTATCATGGAAGCAGGGATCACTGATCAAAGCTGGCAAATCACAGGTTTTGGCAGCATAGACAGGAACATTCTTGATTGTGAGAAGAACAATCATCAATTAATAACTCAATTGACCTCAAATAAAAGGTTCAATCCCCCACCAACATCCAGTTTACTTTTTCACAAGTTCCAGTTGGATACTGGAGACGTTTCTTAAACAAATGTGTTGACAGCACCTGTAGTCAAGAGCCACATAAGATATTATTTGATTTCTAATCTGTGGTCATGTCATGATTTGTGTTTCTTCTCTCCAATCACCTGTACCCACTGCTCCCCTCTTGGGGTCAACTTTTTAAGATCACTTTATTGGCCATATACAGTTTGCTCTCCATGAGACACACAGACAGGGAGAGAGAAGCTGGGGGTCAGAGTGCAGGGTCAGCCATTTATATGGCGCCCCTGGAGTAGCTGGGGTTAAGGGCCTTGCTCAGGGGCCCAGCGGAGTAGGATTGCTCTGCCGGCCGTGGGATATGAACCGGCAGCCCTCCAGCCACAGGCGCAGATCCTGAGCCCCAGAGCCTCCGCCCTGCCCCGTCAGCACTAAGACAGCAGTGTCTCTCGCCCTCACAGCTCACCTCTTCAAGCTGCACCTGCAGCCTGCTTCTCCTTCCTGCCTGCAGTGAGGACCTGTACTCGGTTCCTGTTACTCTGCGCTTGATACTCTTTCTACATGTCCTGCACTGCAACTTTACACTTCTGAAATCTAATTTCCCCCTTTCTATTTGCTATTAATTGTTCACCCTGAATGTAGCCTGGAATGATTGTACTGTATACCGGACAGCTCCTCATTCCCATGGCTTTCTCCTTTAAAAATCCGTGCGTTCCCAAGACTATATGCCTGCCGAAATTTTTTTAAAAGCAGATTCTGGATATTTGTATGATTTACAGTGTAAAAGGAATTTCCTGTGATTTGTCTTGTTCTGCTGAACTGCTTTGTTCATTAATAATATTGGGTGTGTAACAGTACATGATTGTAGATCAACTACTATAAATCAACAATGAAGTGCTAAAAGAACACATTTAGTTGAATTTCACCTTGAGCATCAGAGTATTATTATTAATAATAATTGCTTACACTTATATAGCGCTTTTCTGGACACTCCACCCAAAGTGCTTTACAGGTAATGGGGATCCCCTCCACCACCACCAGTGTGCAGCCCCACCTGGAAGGCAGATTAGAAGGCAGCACAACAATAAGTTTATCATTACAATGTCGATATGAATTTCAAACTATTAACTAAGAGGTCAAGTTCAACATGTGCTGTTCTGATCAAAAAACAGTATTCATAAGAACCCGCGCTGAATGTAACTCCATGTAAGACTATGCTCATGTGAAGGTAATAGAGCTCCATTGTTTTAAATAATGAAAGGGCCCATTTCGCTTGCCTTAGCCCTGTGAATTCAACCAAAAAGATTTATAGTCAACATCATCACGAGCCACCAGGATCAGGTTTCTAAATTGTTGAAGTGGCAAAAACATTTGTCTTCAGGGAGGGGAACGGAGGGCGGAGAAAGGCGGACCTGTGAGTAGGTGACACTATTTACGTTGAGACATCCTGAGGTGTAGGTCTCCAATGTCTGAAGCAGGCCTTCGCAGCCCAAAGAGCTATTATAGGACTAATTACAAAAACATACGCGCAGGGAGACCTCTTGGCAGCAAGCTCAATGCCACATTTATACATGCTGGATTTCCATACAATGTTTTCACAATTGGTTGCACAATGTCGTTTGCAATGTGAGCCTTCAGGGCACAAGACTGTTACGGTAGATTTAATACGTGGCCCATTTTGATTGAAGAATTTCCATGTGCAGGCAATTATTCTTGGCTGTATATAATTATGCCACAGTAGTGTTTCCTACACATCTGAGCGGCTGTTGGGCACCATCTGTCTTTCACTTGCTGGGGAGAGTTTTCACTTACAACGGGGCCCAAAACGAATTCACCAATGACGACCGCGACTGGTCTATATTTGCAGTGAGGAAAGATCACTTTTTTCTGTGTTGGATGCAATTTTCTTTGGCTCTGGCAGATCATGAACGTGTCAGGAAACCAGCAGTGTGCAGAATGATGTTGTCACAGCACGACTGCAAGCCGTGATCTGTGAGAATGTCGAAGGTAGCTCTGACCCCGCTGGTCTGCTCTCTCTTCCTGTATTAGAGCACAGTACAGTTGGGTGTCCAGTTCATTTTAGCCCCCTTATCTGCAACTTCTCATTCTACAGTATGTTAATTGCACTAGGATCAATCTAGTCCTTCTCCCAGGGCAGCTGATAAGTCATATATCTATGAAACCTTGCAATGAGGTAAGGTTGTCTGAAGACTAGGCCGTTGTAGCACTTTCTATGGAGCTGATAATTTTGGCAATTTGGTCAAACTAGCAAGATGGTTTACAGAAATATTGTATCTGTAGTTTAGGGCACAGAGAGTGACAATGTGTAAAAAAGGCAACATTTTTCATTATGTCTCATGAATTTTATTATATATGAATATATGAAATTGCATTATGTATGTCTTTGTCTGATGGCTGAACTATTATAGTATTTTTAGTTCCTGAAAAAAAGAGCTGAAGACTTTGATTTTTCCATTACTTTGGTGAAAAGTGAGTTATGAAGACTGTTTTGTAAGAAGATTTTGCACTATTGAAATTAATCTAGTAAACCTGGGAGGGACTCTATTTTGTAGTGGTTGCTAAAATTCTAAGAATAAAGCACAACCCAAGAGAAATGAACAAATAAAAAGATAATTAGCAGGAAAAGCCATATGTGGATGTACAATAGCCCCAATGTCTTATGCTACCTGTGAACAGTGCTCCCTGTTGATGAACAATTCTGTATAAACATTGCAGTACCATCTGTACTGTGCTGATCAGATTGTGTGAAACCCAGATGTTGAAATATCTCCAGCTGTTTCCCTCCACTGGGTCTGATGTAATGGGAGTTGTTGTTGGAAAGGGCAGGCTGAAGCTTCAAAAATAAGAAACACCATTTTCCTAGCCTCCTACCTCCAGCAGAACAACAAGTTAAGTCGTCATTAAAAGTTTTAAAAAGTACTTGCGAGGAAGGGGGTGATGAAGCTGTTCGCCTTCTGACACAAAGGGAACTACAGCCTTCCTGTTTCTGTGAGCTGTGTGTCAGGCATGAGGCCTGGGCCTCGGACCCCCCTCCCCAATGAGACCATTCCTGACAGCCTTCCCTTGCAATGAGAGCCCTGCCAAGCTGTCCCTGAGGAAAACAGGCTGGAACCCGACTCCCTGTTTATTGAGAAACTCCATCTTTGCAACACATTCTCAAGGAAGCTCTGGTGTTACCTACAGTAAGTCCACTTTGCAGTACATCAACGGGAAGTCTGATGCTCTGCCTTTTCTAAGTGCACTGCACAGGCCAGTGCAAAACCGAGCAGGCACCTATTCACATACCTAGTCTTACGTCCTGTAGATCAAATCCTGCTTAAGAGAGTGAAGATGATGAAGAAACATTGCTCAGACAAGGTCAACCTCCTTTTTTAGCATGTCTAAATACACCAGGATGCAGTGAATCCTGTTGATTACATAATTAACATCATAATCATTAGTACTTCAGACAACCCTAATCATAATGAAATGGAAGCAACTGAAGCCCTCATCTCCCAAGTATAGTCTACTGAATATCATCAGTGGCAGATGCATTGAGTCATTTAGATCATTTTATCACTACAGGTAATTAAACACCAAATTAAATACTGGCAGTGCTGGTTTGCTCATTGATAGGAAGAGGTTGTTTGAAAGTTGTGATAATGTCATGTAATTAAAATCTTTAGATAACTCTTCCACCTGCCAAATGTAAGACTCTCCAAAAATAAACTTATTTTTATAGTACAGACTATTACTTAAGATCTAATCTTTGACACTTGTTTCTCTGACTGTTCCGAACGGTTGTCTGTGATGTTCCTTGTGAACGGAGTACAGTTCCAGTGTCTCAGCAGGGAGGCCCACAGGAAGTCATCGATGGAGGGAGTTGACATGGCGTGTTGACAGCAGCAGCCCACAGAGGTGCTGAAAAGACTTAATTGTCCCATTTGAAGGGCAATTTACAGCCACATTTCATTTTGTCTTGACTTTGCCTGGGCATTTTTCTCAACCCGAGTCTTCACCACCTTCCTGCAAGCTGTACAGATGTGAGTGGCACTTCCATTAGACTCTGCAAATATGAATTCCCCCACTTTCTACAACTAATTATAAGCTTTCTCTATTTCCCTCATTTCCTTTTCAAAGCAAGTTCCTTCCCTCTGAAGGAAACTGGCAGAGTCATCCTACAGGAAAGATGCTTTGAAATGCTGCCCTTGTTCCTGCATCACCTTGCTCTGCGGATAGTCTGAGGGCACATTGCATAAGACCTGTCAACTGCACAACGGAGCTCTTCGTGAACCAGATAGTTTGTTCTACTTTCTGTCTTACCACTATGGTATGAGCCAAATTCAGATATTGTCGGATGCAGCAGATGATGACTCAGCAGCAAAAGTGATTTTTCTTCTCACTGAAATTCCTGTGTGAGAGAAAATGCCTTCTGTATTTTGTTTTAATCATTTTAAGGTAGAAAACGTATTTCAATGTTGCTGGCAATATCACAGAAGCATAACAGTTTTCAACAATGTCCATTGTTTTCTCCAGCTTTAGAACTGCATGTCACTGTATCTTAATAAATCTTTTTGATTTCGCATTCACAGCAGAGCTTTGCAGTCACTGTTACATGTCACTCATTTGAGAGGGCCTCCTCCATTTATTGCTGTGCTCAGTGTGCCTTGTCAGAATAAGAATGAGGGTCACCCGCCCGCCCTGGCTGGGGCTCTTGTTGGCCTTTTTTCCAGACTGAAATCTTGCGACTTGTTGGAATTTCTGTGTGTTTGACACTCGTGCATCAGTGCGGCTCTGCCTCCAGTGCTGACGCACTAGAATCTGTTCGGGATCACTATTTCCGACTTGAGCCCCTCACCTCATGTTTAAACACCTTCACACATGCGCTTTCCTCCGGTGACCCCTGGGTCTTGGCTGGGTCCCTCTCTCCAACCCCATCTTCCAGCTTTCAGTCTGTTTCTTGAGAAAACAGGAAGTGGGTGTGCATGTAATCCTTGAGCTGCAGGACTGTGCCCTGCTGCATTGTGGACACGTTTCAGGCCAACATGTTTATCTTCCCTTTGGCTAATTGCTGCCAGCTTCTGACCTGTCCTCCACAGCCCCCTCATGAATTCTAGAGCTTCTGCCCTGGGGACTCTGTGAGCCACAGGCAACATCCTCACACACAAACACACTAGTGCACATGTTCACACACACTATTGCACTAGGGGTTCGAACTCAGTAAGCATGAACTGAGCTTTCTCTGACCCATGTGGAGTTCACCCTCCTAATGAAATCTCCTCTGCTGTAGGCTGATTTGAGGTGGCATGTAAGACATAGCTGTGTGTTCTCACCACAGCCTGCTAAAATTCCACAGCTGGCGTCAACAGAGTGGAATTATAGTTTATATCCAGGTTAACTAGGAATTGGAGCCTCAGTGCTGGTGATCCGTCAGTATGGTTCTTTGTTGGTATCGGCAGTGGAGCCATTAGTGTTAAATGCTAAGGTTTGCAGATCAGTATTTGTAAATCAAAAGCATATCCTACCAAAGTATCATCTGCTCCCTGCCGATAGTCAGTCAATGGTGACCCATGGTTCATATGAACCCAGTGAAATCCCACTGAGGGGTGCGGTGAAGCCGACAGGTTGCATGTTTTTTCTTTCCCTACAGGTGGGACTTGTCATCCAGGATGCCTGGGAAGTATCCTGTAGTAACCTGGTGGCTCAATATCAGCTTGTCAGCTTAATAGTGCTTGAGTGTTAGCAGTGCCAAGCCATTTTTTTCCCCTAAATGGGTATAGTGTTGACTGGCTAAACCTTTTAAATTAAATCAATCTCTGATTTTTTGTTCCTTTTTTTTGACATGCCACACATCTGCTATGCTTACATTCTCCCCTAATTTCAGGATGACAAATGGCACATATGTAATAGTGTTATAGTGTCCTAAAACCCATGCAACAGTGCAGTTTTAATATGCAGGTTTCCTGGATGATGAAGCCATGTCTGCAGTCTTCTCTGAACATCTGCACTACTTTGACAGTATAGACTCGGTTAGTTTTTTAATGTAGTGAACTCTATGGATCAGAATCAAAACGGAATGTGTAGGTCTGTGATGTTTCTCATTCCTGTTAAAGTAAAGTAGGGTTAATGCAAAGAAAACATTTTACAGTGGTGTAGAACAAAGTTTGGGTTCTCTCACACCAGAGCTTAGCATCCTTTAGATCAGTGTTCTTCACTGGTCTGCATGTGGTCACCTTCTCACCCTTTCCTCACCCTTTCCATTGCCCAAGACAATGAGATGGAGAATGAATGCATCCCTGCTGACGTGCTTCCTGATAGTCCTGTGATCTCTGCCCAGTGACCCGCTGCCTGTATCAGTAGTAGACCATGATGCTTTACCAGACCAGGCAACAAACCAGAGCTTCTAGAAATGTCCAGCTTGGACCCCTGAGACGCACATGAACCCATTTCATTCTTCCTCAGAGTGCCATTCTAGGCCATTGCTTGACCAAGAAGAGCTGTAGCCATGTCACTTCTGTTTTTCTGACCTATGTCATCATTAAATAAGGAAGAACCGCACAGATTTCACTCTAAAGGTCTTCAGGGTATCAGGAGTGAAGGATATACGTCTGAAAAACATTGTGTACACAATTAGGAGCAATTCAATGCTAAACTCATTAGGCATAACAAAGCATTTAATTGATTACACATAATACATTTAATGCTTTTCTGATTCATGAGACATTTTGCCATTTTACTTTGATGCACCACTGAGAATACCCCTAATTGAGTTTTTCTGAATCCTTTAATGACAAATTGTTTTCAGCTTTGGGAAATTCATGTCTGGGTTCTCTGTCACATTATTCAGCACGTCTGCTGCTAGCTTCACTGTGTTCGTAAGTTCGCTCCCAGAGGATTGAAATGAAAATTTAGCTGTAAAACTCTTGGGCACTGTTCTTTAGTAGAGTCACATTAAGAATCACAGGGGCCTGGCCTGGGTTCCTGCCCTCGTTGCCATAGCAATTTGAGTGCTCAACAGGTCTGCTCACACAGGGGCTCCACGGGGCTTCCAGTGTGTGTGCACTTTCTCTCAGATAAGCGGTCATCCCTCTCAGGATTCATATCAACCTCCCTGCAATCTGGACTTCATTAAGTTTGGAATTTCTCTGAATCCGCAAACATTCCCAGCCAAGGAACGGCAGGCATTACGAAATTTCTCTCGCAGGGGACCTGCCTGCAGAAGGTGGATCAGATTATGGTTTGAGATTTGTCAAGCCGATTTGTTTACATAGCTGAAATAATCGCCTGGAGACAGCAGAGCCCTACTGTGCTGGACTCTACCCTGGGGTGGGAACAGCGGGCCTAATGTACAGGGAGGCAGGGTTAGGAATACCCCATATGGGTGTATGTGCAGGGCCTTGCAAAACTATTTCAGCTCTTTCTGTGTTGTCCTATTTTTTTTTTATTATAAAATGATGCATGCACATTTTTAAATTAAATTTGATTGTAAACCTGAATATCCAAACTGAAGGCTTCTAGGGGGAAGCTTTTCACACTAAGTGTGAGCCTTAACTGAAATGTGTTGATCTGCTAGACCTGTGAGCTCAATATTTGGTGAAAGTATTTTTGGCAGTAATTGCAGCCACACGTTTTTCGGGGGGGAGTCTGACTTGGTGCAATTGTTTCCCATTTGTCTTGGCAGATCTGATCGAGCATGTCGGGTTGCATGGGGACAGCAGTTTGACTTCCCTCGCTTTCAATAGGCTTGAAGTTGGAGGACTGACTAGGCCACTCAGGGACATTCACTTTCTTGTTCTTAAGTCACTCCGGTGTAGTTCTGCCCTGGTGATTTGGATCAGTCAGCTGTTGAAAGGAGAACAGACATCCCTGTTTTCAGTCCTTAATAACAAACTTCCATCCCTGGAGATGAGAGGCAGCCCCATGCTTGACAGTAGAAATGCACTACACGCTGACTGAGCGATGCACTGTATTGGTTGCATTAGATAAAACGAGTTGCATTTAGATCAAAATGTTCCAAATTATTTAAACGCTTTGTTGTAAACTCCACGCAGGATTTGATTCAGTTTTTTCAGTAATGACGTCTTTCCTGCTACTCTGCCGTATAGGGCCTGTTCTGATTCCTGGATAGTCTCTCCCACTTCAGCCTCTGCAGACTGTGATTTGTTTCTCATTCTCTAAGCCCTCACAGGGACATCGCTAACCCGGTTCTTCCTTGCCTGGCTGCACCGTATGGAGGGCCAGTGATCTGGGAGGTGGGCAGTGGGACTCACAGACCTGCTCACACGTGTACTGTCTCTTCTCCTGATTTATCCCTTTTTAAAGTTCCTTAGTCTTCATACTTTCAACTTTCACTGCTTGACTGAAAGTCCTTACAGAGACTAATGTATTTATTCTGAAAAAATGTGCACCACTATTATTGCTCACAGACAGAGGCCACATGACTAACTGTGTGTCTGTTGTAAGCTAAGATTTACAATACCAAATGGATTGAACAGTGCTCGGGAGTGAATACTTCTGCAAGGTATTTCCATGTTCACATAAATAAATAAAATGATGGCAAGCAACACACAAAGCAAAAAACCTTATTTTACTGCCTGAGGTTGATATACCATTGCTGCTGTAATTTAAATACAAAATACTTAGGTTTAGTCTTTAATATTCAACTTTGTTTATTAGTAGTCTGTTCTGCTTCACTTTAGCCTTTTAAAATACCCATTTTTTCCCATGAAATCACACAGCTTTAATGGAAGCAATCTCATGAGACAGTGCTCTTGGTTGGCAGTAAGTCAAAGCAGGTCAAATTCATTAAGATAATTTATTAAAAATGTTTAATCAAAGCTCTAGAGCTGAAAGGTCAAGTTCAGCTCTAGAGGGTCGCCATGCCTTCAGGACCTTTTCCAACTAGAGAGCTCAGTGTCATTAATTGCAGTAATTAGCTGAGGAACTGGAAAACCCTGAACACCTCTACCCAGACCTCAGCTGGAAAGGTAAGCGTAGATTTAAAAAAAATAGCATCTTCTCAATCATCAGCTGTAAAAGACCTCCGTTTGTTGTTTTTTTCAAAAAGGTCCATTAGTGAAAATTATTATTTGAACTCGATTAATTGAAAAGCTTTGGCTGGAAATAAATAGCTCCCTAGGACCAGACTCGAATTCCCCTGGAGTTAAGGCAAATGTAAAACCTCTTGCGGAAAACTGTGGAATGGTGCGCTAAGTTCTGGCCTGTCTGCCTTTTACTGATCCTTTTTAAGCCCTTTCATGGGCTTCAGTAAGGAAGGTGGATTACAGGGTGAAATAACATTGCTAAAACAATACTTACAGAAGAGATTAACTGTCTTTCTTTCTCTTAAACCTTAATTAGTTTTCCATCTGAAAATATGAGTTATTCTATGGCATATTTTTTCATTTCTATAGATAAGAATCCTCAAGACACAAGTACAGAACAATCTGTACAGTCTTTATTTTCAATTAATGATGTCACTTTATTAAATTCGCAATGAATTCCTAAAGGTTTTAATATATTCTGGATAAAGTCGAATGTGGAGAGTAGCGACAAATGCACACTTTTCAAGATTTTTCACTGATTGGTGCTTACAGAAGTGTCCCAAAACCTGGCAAAAGAACAAAGATTTCAATTTGAAGAAATAGACAGGAAGGTTACTGACTGGGGAACTTGTGAAATGCTGCTGTGCTGTTAGCAACTTGTAATGAGATCAGTCCATTAACAGTGGTAGCTCTTGCAGAAATGAGATTCTTCTTACTGTAGAAGGCTCAATGCAGTTTCACAGTAGCATCACTTTTTGCAAGTATGCAAGGGCTACCTTATACAATAAAAACAAAACTGTGTACAGATCACAAAATACTTGGTAAATTAGTCCTATTTCTATATTACTGTGAGCAGCTACTGTAGTTGGTTATTTCTTTCCTTCTATAGCTTTGCACTGTAGAAAACCTCTTAATTCCTTTTGCTCCAACTCCTAAACATATTGCACTGTTACATCTGCAACAGTCCTATTAGTCCTTTAGAGGGAATTTTGTGTTTCTTAAAGTATTTTGTGGAAATATACACTTACAGTACTGTTTTGAAAATGTTTGGCATTCTTCTGTCCTGCTTACAGGAAGATTAGCAACATGTACAGTAGCTAAATAAAAAAGGGTTACAAAGTGACATGTGTGAAATTCTGAGGAGAACCCTCGTGCACAGTGTGCATCTGTTTTCTCATGGCATAGCTGGCCTTCAGTTAAAAGGGCAGCAAATTAACTAGGCTAGCAGCAGCTGGGCTGAACCGGAGAGACCTCACTGTTTGAGGAACTCTCTCTCTGTTGTTCAGAAGACCTTGATTCAGTAGTGAAACAATTAAAATGAGAACTGGGCTAAATACAGTAGCTTCATTTTCTGCCAAGTTGGAAAGAGACGCATCTTCAGCCCCCTGTTTTTGCTGGTAATGTCTTGCTTCAAATCTGTTGGAGTCAGCACCTCATTTCCTCCCCGCCTGAACTTCAGTTCAGGAAGCCCCTCAGTGCTTCTGAATGGATCCAGAGAGGGAGCTCCGCTAGTTCCCCCTGTGCACTGGTTGCTCTGCGTCCCGCCCTGTCCCGTTTCCTGACTGGCAGGAAGCCAGGGAGGAAGCGATATCCGGCTGTTCGGAGCCAGCTCCACACGAGGAAGACCTGGCTGCAGTGCTCCTCAGGGATGAGAGCCCTGTGCTGCAAAGACACTGACATGCGCCCCGTCCACCTCCCGTTCAAGTTAGAAATTGCATCGCAGCAAAACTAGCGAAGCTCTTTTTCATGGCAAACAGTTCATTGTCAGTCAGATACTGTAACAATAGGACAGTGGAGGTGAGAAATAGAAACGTTTCTTTAAATAAAAGCTATACAACTTTTATTCAGAGGGTATACATAAAAGAATCATGTTCCATTGTAGTTCAAACAGGACCTTTGCACTGATTGATCATTTGATTGGTGATGTTAAGCTATCATGCATTATTTCTTGTTTCAGTTTTCAAGATCTGCATGTCGATCCAAGCATGATGAAGGCGGCAGATCGGGTATGTTTTTATGAAGGGTATTAATTGTTACAGAATCAGAAGAGATTGTTTCCAAGAAGCTGTGTTCCATCTTCATCAGAAACGAACTCAATGAAGAATTTGCTGTGTTTATGTACTTGAACTTGTTCCCCCAGCGTCTCATTTGCAATGGGATGCAGTTCAGAGCACAGACTGGGCCACACAGTTCAGATATGCCCAGTCCAAGTATGGGAACTGTCATCAAATGATTTAAAAGAACATTTTGCAGAGGCCCTGCTGGGATTCAGTTACAGCCACACATAACTCTTTCCAAGACAGAAGTAAATTCTGCTGCACCAGACCAGGTCTCAGACTGTAGGAGAATTCTACAGCACACTGACAGGTCTCAAGCACTGGGTTCTGATGCCAAGCGCATGTGTTCTGATGGACTATGACATCAGAACCTGAGCTGAATCCTGTGGCTTCCATTGAAGTGCAGGGAAATTTCCAACCCAGCCAAACCTACGTGATTCCCCCCAGTTCGTAACTGAAAATGATTCACATGTGAAAGTGTCAGAGGCTTCAGGCTTAAGAAGCCTTAAAAACATATTTCTAAATGTATACTCATTTATAAAAACTCATTTATAAAGTATAATGCAATCAAACTGAAGATAGCTTTTCAAGGGACTTCTGTTTTTGGAGAGAATGTTATTATCAACTAAGATATTTCAGTGGAGCAGATCATATAGTATATATACTGTATACTCAGAATTCTGTTTTCATCTGCCCCATTATGAAATGATTAATTAGATTTTATGATTGTTCTTCCTGAAAAGTGCAAAAGTCTCATTTACCCAAGTGTCTAAGAGAGACAGGGATTTCTGAGTATTGCAAAACAGTGAAGCCTTCATTTCATAGTTCTTGGCTTTCTTCCATCCTCATCAAGCCCAGTGTCTGTTTTAAAGAATGCACGCAACACTGCGAAGTAAATGCAGAAGGCAAAAGTTTCCACTTAAAATGGAACTCTAATTCAATTCAGCCCCACACTGGTTAGACAGCATGAGCTCTTTACTAGACAAAGCAAGAAGGGCGCGGGGGCTCAGCACTGGGGAGGACACACGATGTGCAATATTGTGCACAGCTCCGATAGGTCATCAGGGCTCACTTGGCTTGGCATGTCGATAACGATGCTGCCCAGGGTGGAAAACACAGGGTCTCAAACTGGACTGCCTTTCACACAGGCTGGAGATGGAGCATCGAAGAGAGAGTCTTCAGTGACGGCAACCAAACTGAGACATTGCCTGTTACTGCATCAAGGGATACTCCCATTAAATACTGTTACTGATTTATTAAAACATTTCTTTTGTCTGGCTTCTTTAACCAAGCTGTTTAAAGCATTATATATTTCTTAACAGTGTTCAGTTACTGAAAGACTCATACTGCAGTAATAAGTACATTACCTACCTTAGCAGATGGCAGAGGTGCTCCGTAATGCACTTACTACTGAGCCTGACCTAAAGTCGACACAAGGGCATAAACACCACAATCTAAAACACATTAACAGCGAACTGAGTATTATTCAAATTATTCGGTCTGAGAATTATTGGGTCCCATCTTGCGATTCGACAGTATTGTTGTGCTTAGCACAATCCAAGACAATATTTAAGGGGTTCTTGCTTAAAGCTAATTCATAGGGTTTGAAAATATTTAATGATGATATGAGGAATGCTGTTTGATAGACGTTAATGCTGTCAATATTTTGCTGGCTAGTTGTGCAACTGCACAGTACAATGAATTTAAATTGATGTAGGTAAAAACAACACTCAAAGTTGTTATAAAGGCTGAGAACTACTGTACTGTATACTGTATCCAGGGTTTAGATCAAGGGGAGGATTATATTAGGATATTTCTTGTTAGCTCTTTTGACTCTTCTGGCAACTATATTTGTCAATCTGATTAAACTTTGGAAACAGGATGTCAACCCCTGTCAACCCCTGTTTTTATTAACCACTGTTATTATTTGGTATTGTTTCTTGATTAGTAATTGCTCTTTATGAGGACAGGTGAGAGCCTGTGCTTGGCCTTCAAAGATATGGAAGTACTGAACTTGTGAACAAGTCATGCAGAGGCCTGCAGTTTGCAGCCAAAAAGAAAAGCCCTTTGCCCTGGTTTCTTCCTGTCCCACAATATGAGATAAGATGAATACGTTCTATCTCTGAGGCAACCAGTTAAACACAAATCTAAATTTCCTGCTTCAAATTAAAGGAGAGAACCTCTCAGATAAGATTAAAAAGTAGAAAACTGGATATTTTTAGCTGAACTGAAAATAAGACCACATAATGGAGTATACTACAAGGGCTGAGAGACTCCTTTTTCACAGGAGGAAACATTTATAAACAGTTTATGGTGCATTTTGGGTGGCACAGTGGCGCTTTGGTTAGCAACGCTTGCTTGCAGTGCTGGAGCCCTGGGTTCAATTCTGGACCTGGGGTGCTGTCTGTGTGGTGTTTGCATGTTCTCCCTGTGTGTTTTGGGGGGTTTCCTCTGGGTGCTCTGGTTTCCTCCCACCAAAGTCTGGCAGGTTGATTGGCGTCTGGGAAAGCTGGCCCTGGAGTGTGTGTCTGTGTTTGTGTCTGTGTCCCATCCAGGGTGTTCCCAGCTTTGCGCCTGTTGCTTGCCAGGATGGGTTCTGGCTCCCCCGTGACCCCGAATTGCAAGATGTGGTTAGAAAACGGATGGATTTTGTATGTTTTTTTTTTTCCAATGAGGGTGTCAAATCAGGGTGATTTTTTCAATTATATAAAACTGAAGCTTTTAATTTTCAAAAATCATCGTTTAACTCTCCTATGACATGACTGTGCACGTTTCTCATCACTGACACAAAGATCATTAAAAATGCCACAATTTATATACTTTGTTGCTTTGCAAAGACATTTATTTCAGAATGCAAAAGCAAACGCAATAAGAATGTTCCTGGAGCAAGTTTTCTTTATGGGACCACAGACAGATTTGGAAGCAGGTCTGTGTTCGGACTTGTCCTGGATCCCATTGTGAATCCCACTTCACAGAGCTATTCAGAACCTAATGGATCACAGACAGGGATGTGTTTCTTTTAGCTCCTGTGGATAGTCCTGTAAATGTAGGTGTCATTCAGACATGCCATGCCTTTCATGCATTGTTACAGTGGCAATGCATATGTATTCAGCAATTGTTAACTTCACATTCCCGGGATTTTGTTTAATGACAGCTCGAACTGAGGTAAACATGGGGAGTGGAGAGAGAATAGGTCAGGGCTTGTCCTTCTGCTCCCAGCTTCAGGCCTCCGGGACCGTACCACTTCTGGCCAGCTAGACAGCGTATCTACACAGTACTCCCACTGACCCGTTGTATCCCCAGTCCAGTTTAATTGATTGTCAAAGAGTTTTAAACACTGCCTGGAAAAGCTTGGAGTGCAATGAGGGTAAATAGAGACCTTTTCCATCAGGGGTACCCCATGATTTTTAAACCCTTGAGGTTGATCATCCGTTTTAATTTATTCTTACGGAAAAGATCAATAAAGGAGCTGTAACCAGTATTTGTGAGTTTACTGTTTGTGGCAGAATAACCCTCCGTTTCAAATTCTGGAATCATCTGCTGAATTCTGTGAATGAACGTTGTTTACCAAAAGAGCAGATCACGTTTACATTGCATTTGGTAACTGAGCACAGTATTGATTATAATTAATAATTGCTTACACTTATATAGCGCTTCTCTGGACACTCCACTCAAAGCGCTTTACAGGTAACAGGAACCCCCCTCCACCACCACCAGTGTGTAGCCCCACCTGTACCTCACATTAATAACACACCATGTGCAGCCATCCAGCCACTGTTGGACTGGTCTGGTACTAGATGTCCAACATTAGACCACAGGTTTACTCATTGTCCAGTATATACTACATCATAATGCATTCATATAACAAAGGAAGACAATCGCAGGGAATTCACACCAAGATGAAATGTCCTAACGCAGAATGATTGGCTATCAACAGGGAGTGACGCGTGCTCTTTCTGGATATCCAGTCTCTTATACCTTGGCTCTACACAAGCCACTTTTTTCTGTCATCCTGAATATGAATGCAGTATTTTACATATGCAGATCAACCTGCTTCTAAATGTTTAAAACTTACATTACATGGCTTTTCCTGGTGGGCTTAGTCAATGTGTGTATTATTTAGTCTAATTTGATACAAAGCTTTTGTATCTTTTTTGAAAAGCTTTTGTTTCTTTTCAGAAAACGGAGTGTGTGCTGACTCCCTGGCATGGTGGATGTTGTCCGGTGTGAAAGCAAACTGCAGCCCCTCTCTCTGTAATGTGGTCAGTCCAGTGTGCCAAATACGACAACATTCTGCTACTCTGGAGGGAGAGCATATGAAGAGAAAGTTGGCATTACATTTCTTGTATCTTGAACTTTATCTGTCCACGCTCTCTGTTCGGATAATCAAGGACCAGAGAGGCTGTTTGGTCTGTGTATAATGGCTTGGCCTTGCGCTTTCCCCTGGAGGAGGGCTGCTGATGGATGTCCTGGGGCACTAATCACTGGCAAGCAGCCTTGGGGAGGAAATGTCTTAAAGAGTGTATACCCGGAAAGCACTACACTCCCTGGACCGGGCGACAGAGACCTTGGGAGCTGCATAAAACAACAAAGGTCTTAAACACGAAGACTAAGTAGCCAAAAGATCACACACACCCAGGTCAGGGAGTTCATCGCTAATAATTCATCTGCATTTACCTGACAGCCTCCCTAGTAAACAAAGAGGGGAATTAATCAAGTTGCCCGAATCCCGGGGATCAAACGAGCCGCTCTTTCGATGACGTCTCGAAGGGTGCCCGTGGAAGGGAGAAACACGGACGTCTTTTGTCAAAAGAAAACTCCCCTCCACGTGTCGACAACCTTTCACGATTCAAACATTTCAAGATGTTCTATTCTGACAGCTACAGTCTTGTGACGGTCAGGTCCAGGAGAGCCAGCTGCCCTTCTTCAGGGAGGGGGAGGCAGCTGTGCTCAAACGTGGGCTGAATGAACAGTCAGGCTAAGTGAAAGCCCGAGCATTCCTGGCGCTCCTGTCCCTGTCCAGAGTGTGCCTTTCGACCAGTGAGAACCTGCCTGCCCCGGGATGGCCTGTATGTAGTGCAGTCTTCTTCATTGTTTTGTTTTTCCATTTTGCCTTTCCCTGGTGGTGTTACATTAACTCCTCTGCTCTCCACCTTCCTCAAGCCTTTTCTCCTTGTCTCGGTGCCCAGTGGCTCTTCCAGAGGAACAGCAATGAACTTCACTTCATCCCTACGAAACAATCAGTGAAATGTGTGTCTCTGAGGTGAGATTCTCTTCTCTTCTTTAACCAGAGCAGCCAGCTGAGACTTACACATGCCCAGGGGAGTACCTGTTTATAAAGCAGGGTCCTCTTTAACTGGAGAAACCCTGGTTGAGCAAGTTGCTCAGAGTTACAACAGCAGTGTCCCAGCTGGCTTTCCAATCCCCTGAACCTTGCCATGACAAGCCCAGAGCCCCGACACTGCTGCTCCAGTAGCAGACCATAATGGCATGTAACTTAGACCGTTACACCAAAAAACGAAGAAAACAGAATTTGAGTGTCTAATTATAAGGATCCATGCAAATGTTAAGATACATGTAACTTTATCTTCATTGTGATACATTTCTAGATTCATACACATTGTACATTACATATCATAAATGTATCTTTTAGCATATTTAGAGTTTAAAGAATGAATTTGCTTTTTACCAATTAAGACAATACTATTCACAATCAGATGCAAATGCTGATGGCAGATACAGCCGTTTTTTTAATCTGTCGCACAGAGAGCCATACGTTCACGTTGTGCGTCAGCTCAGTTGTTGATTTTTTGTATGTTAGGGTGTTTGGGGAGGCACCCTATATTACACTAGACCTCCCAGCATTCAGCTTTGATTCAGTAATATTTAATATTGTTCAAGAGGGTGGGAGAGCACTAAGGAAAACCAGGTTACTACACTACGGCAGGCGTGTTGGCAGAGCAGTAGCCTGGAGACTGGGGACCCTGTGCTGTAGGAGCTGCTGTCCACCACAAGAGATTTGAGCCTGAGGTTCCGACTGCTTTGTCATGAAACACATGCCTTGTTTTTGAATTTGAAGCATGATAAAAAGAAGCAAGTGTGGCGAATAATGACTCTAAATACACAGATTTGACTTTTACCAGAGACCCATTTGTAGTACGGTTCCCTATTCCTGTGTAGGGGCAGAGCAAGGTTGTGGGGTGCTTCCACAAGCCCCATGTCAGCGGCACCACCTCTAGTGGAGCCTCACAATCACAGGATGGGCAGAGCCCTTTTACCCCAGGGGTGTTTTCTTCCCTCTTCCTTATGTATAACGGTGTGGGTCTGCCAGTGCAGACAACAAATGTCTTTCCTGTTAGCTTTCCACCACTCCAAGCTCAAGGAAATGCCCAGCATGGCCTTGGATAATGTAAGTATATGAATTGCAGACATACAGTGGCCGTCTGTCCTCTGTTTCTATTGAGTGGTATGTCGGCTGTGTCTTTGGCCTGGAAGGAATGGATTTAAGGGAGTAGGTCCAGGAAATCACAGTGCTTTTGTTGCTGTTTAGAGGTGAGGTCGCTAAGCTCCCTCCCCAGAGGCGTGATAGTTATACAGGGGAATGGAGGCTCAAGTGGGCTCATTTCAGGCTGTCGTGAAAATCCAGGTGTCTCTCTTGCTCCGAGGATCAGGGTGAGAGGTGATTTCTGGCGCCCCAGACTCCTGCTCACCTGTAATTAGGATGCTGTAATTAACAGCAGCCTTGGTTGGCTTGGCGTGGTGTGTTTGTGGGCATCGTGACAGCTCATCAGCTGAATTACGGCTTTCTTTGAAGTCTGCCAGGGATCAAAAGGGGTTGTCGCAGCTGTCTGAAAATGCCTCCAGTGCCTGTCAGCTGGGAAGCCACGATCAAAAGAGAGATTCAGGCCAACCCAACCCTGCACAAGCCCTGCCTCTGTCTGCGAAGCTCCTGTGGGCTTTGCAGTTTGTCTTTCAAAGGAGCAAAGAATGGTGTCATTTTCTCACCCCTCTGCCTGGTTTATTTGGGTTTTTATGCCATTATTCATGAATCCCTCCCTGCCTGCACCGCTTCCCCAAGAATTCATTAGTGTAAAAACCGGTTAAATTGAGTTACGATTTGACAGGACTTCATGGGTGAGTAGTTCAACAGCCCAGGAGTATAGCACAGAGATGCTCTTCACTTCACTCTGTCTAGTCTCCATTTCCACAAAAGAGCATCGGATCAACAGGGGTTTGCTGTGTTTTTTCAGGACAAGATGAATCGTGTAGCTATTATTTGAGGTATCAGGCATGTCTGTCTGGTGGGTTTTGGGCTCTGATCCTGAGTGTAGCACTGCTGTTCAGCAAGAAGTGCCATACTCCAGTAAACGCCCTGCTATATAAATGGGTCTCATACTGTCGTTGTAAAAGAGAATTAGTTCTGCAGTCATTACCTGGCATGATATTGATTTTTCGCAGTTGCCTTACTATTCTTTTCAAGGTGCTTCTCAATGAAGTTAAGCATTGCAAATCCCTGTTTCTTTGTATGGCAGCCTAATGTATCTATTATTCCACCCGTGTACTAGCCACTTCCTCCAGTACTGAGTGGTGGGGAAACGTGGTTTACCAAATTATCTGTTTGAAGGGAGATTCCTCAGGCAGGGCTCTGCACAGTCATTAAATACTCTCCTCAAGGAACACATGTCTTTGACATTGGCAATACAGCCATTTGGTGTGTTGTTAAATGTGTTTTTTGTTTGTTCTCCAAAGGAAAAACAGCTTTAATGTCTTACAAATGGGCTTTTAAAAATGAAGGTGACCTACTTCTTTCTGCATTTCTTAAGCAGTTCCTTTTCAAAGGCTGGTTAAACAGACAGAGCTTCCTTTTAATGATATGGGCAGCTCAGGTCTCTTTCTCACCAAGACCAGACTGTAAGGAACTGAAGTCCTGATCCTGGCTCAATCCACCTGAGCTGTTTTCTCCCACTGAGTGCAGAGCATAATCAGATCAACACAAACAAACTGTATGTGGATAACAAACCATTTGTGATTGGATAAACAGATAAGACTTTGCAGAGTTCAAGTATAACTGTAAACTAATGGATGAAACAAAGAATTGTGGCACACAGCATAAAAATGAGACACTTGGAAGAAGTACTTTGTCTTACTCTTTTATTTGGCAGTAACCAAGGAAAGATCACCCTTTAATAAGGGTGCCTTTTTTCAATTCATATTTCAACACACTGGTCCACAGTCTTTTAATAAACTTCAATCAGTTCTGTAATCTAATTCTTATCATTCATCCGGGTGTAGCTAAGTGTAACGGAGGTGAATACCCACGGCTATGGTTTTCAGTGTAATTAGAACCGGAGAGGAGTGAAGTTAAAACAACTAAGTCAGTCTGCTGCAGCGATTATTGCATTTTCACCACTGCTGATTGAGGAAACGACTCAGAAGGAAGCACTGTACTAAACCTTGGCCCATCTCTCACAATGCCAGGCAACTACAGGACAGATGGAGAAACAATTACGGGCGAGACGTTTTTGCTTTGTTCATCAAGAGAGCTGGTGCTTCGACGCCACGTGTTTTTTTGGGTTTGCAGAGACAATCTGTCTTAAAACGCGTGTGCCTGGGAAGAAGCACAGTACCTGGTTTGGATCGCAGCTGTCCCTTTCTTGCACGCTCCAAAGTGACAGATCCTCTTCTTAAACTTTTGTCTGTTTCTCTCCACAGCCCCAGCTCCCTGTAGCAGACTAGAGGACCAAGAGGTCTGAGCTCGTCGTTTGGATCACACATGCCTGCCTGTGTTACCGATGCATGAAATAAAGTGCAGGGATGAGTTTGCAGGGTGTCAGGGAGCAGGCAGTGTACATGCTCAGTGATAACAGCAATGATTACACAGTTTGGAACTGGCTGCACTAGGGTATCAGCTGCAGAGACCTGCTGGGCGGCTTCTGACTGACTCTCTTGCCCTCGAGTCAACTGACCCAAGAGCCTCATCGTGCTCCTTGAAGGATGTCGTTGGTTCAGATTGCGTTGCGTGTTTCTGTAATCCAGCAATGTCTTCGTATGGAGACGTTTGCAGTTATTTTCCACTTTTGATCCCTGATCGTTGCTCTCAGTCTTCATCAGGGGGGATTTGGAACGACACTGTCAGTGCCTTTCAGGATCTTTAATACCTCATAAAATGTGTTCCAAGTGAAAGAAATACACTTCTGTGAAGCTAATTAGAAATAAGTATTTCTGCACCTGTTTTACATTTGCCAGTTGGAGACCTTTTAAAGGCAGACCAAAGAACTATACTGTAAAATATGGAAGTCACAACAGAGTATTTAGAGAAATCACTGTACAGCAAGATTAGTAAAGAACACATAATTATTTTTGTGGGTTTCACAATTAGAAACCAAGGTGCAATGTATTGTACCCCATTCAAATCAAATGTCATTCACTTAAGTGTGAATCACTCTTGAATTGGCTTCATCACTCTGCTCTCCTCCCCACTGAGAGCTGGTGTGTGGGGAGAGGACTGGAGCATCATCCAGGTGGGGCTGCACACTGGTGGGGGTGGATGGGATCCCCATTACCTGTGAAGTACTTTGAGTGGAGTGTCCAGAAAAGCGCTATATAAGTGTAAGCAATTATTATGTCTTATTAAATTGCGTTACTGCTATTTTGTACCAGTGTATCTCACAGTGGAAGCGTGTAATGCTATCCAGACAGGGGATTGTGGTGAGATTTAAAGAATCATTTTTTTCTCCAAACACTTTCTTGAAATAAAGACCAGCTTGAATCAAGAGGAAGAACACTGAACATGGTCATGAACAATTACTAATCAATATATTGTCTGTTAAGCAGACAAAAACATTTTGTAGGCCCACAGTAGTACTGGAAGCACTACACAAGTAGTGGTTTAAATTTGACTAAGGAAGAGTAATAGATAATCAGATACCAGCCTCAGGTAATGATGGTTTCCAGCAGGACAATGCAAGACCACGCACTGCTAGGATTACAATGGCACATCTTCAGTGCTGGCACCCAGCTGTGTTGGACAAACTTGCCAGTGCCACCAACAGGAGTCAATCAGGATCGGCCAGCCTTTGTCAGATAGTCCCGTTTCATACAGATTATCATGATTGCATGATCAGAAATTTTGATCACAATGTCTATGACTTTCTTTGATTAATGTTTAAACTATTCAAGTTAGATCTGTGTCTTGCATTTCTTTTGTCCATCACCACATATAATAAAAGTAAAATGTCAATCAGAAAGTGTGTGTGAAGCTCTTTATCAATGACAACCAAAACGTGAGTCTTTGAATAAGTGTATTTAACAGCATTGAGGATTAGCATATTGCTTGCATTTGCAGAAGAGTCTTTCGGTTCACTCTTGTTGACCTTATTCTAAAGTGGCTCCAGATTAAAATGTAATTACCGAGGTGCTATCCTAAACCGAGGGATCGCATGACAGTTTTGAAACCCAGCTGAGATCATTCATGTTTGTGGAAAGTCTGGATGTGTCTACTATTTGGCCATTATCTTGCCTGTAGCTTTGGTTACATTAGGATTTCTGGTGTCTCTGTGAGGATAACTGGCATGTGATTAGATCTGAATCCCCAGCCACCAGGTTGTTTCTGAAATTAATTTCCCTTGCCTTTAGTCTTGCTGCTGTGGTTTATATATTCAAAATGTCTTTAAGATTAAAAATGGTCCCTAACCATATGTTTATTCTGTGGTGCATAATGGAAACTGATTTGTGTTAGTAGTTCATTCTATAAGGATAAAATTGAAATACTGTAATAATAAATATTAAGTGATTTTAAGTTTCTTTGGATAAATGTCAACTTATAGCCTTCCATCTTTGTCTCAGATAATTTCCAAATGCAGCTGAAGATGAACTCTGATTGTTTGTGTTACTAAACTAGCAAAATTCCTATTAGTGAGCACAGTAGCCAGAATTGTATTTACTTCTTTTCAGGTGTTTCCATGTAAAGATGAATCAATACTGTTCAAGAAATTGTGCTGTCATTAATTGTCCAAGCAGACATTTTGCTAATTACTGTCCATTTAAGACAACATGTTCAGAACAGCACGGTTTCACTGCTCTTAAAAACATGCCAAGTGTGATTAAACCTGGATGATATCATTAGGTTTTCTGCTGAAAGTACTGAACTCACTGCTTAGAACTGAAAAGAAATACTGCTTTCACCACGCTAGTGTCGAGAGCAGCTTGATGAGCTTACTGAATTGAATAATCAATGAGTACCACAGTTAGAGTCAGGAGACCAATTCTGTCAGAATCCAAGCACAGGTAACATCTGGGTTTGACAAGGGCAGGGATTTAATGAGGAAAACTGCAGAGGATTGTTAGCTGATAAGAGCTCAGAGACAAGGAGGGCCACAGCTGACCCCAGCACTTCTGCTGTTCACTTTTCTTAATTCTATGACAATCCAGCCAAACCGGTGTGCTTTTCCCGCCTGCTTCAACTTTATTTTCTCTGCTCAAATTTCTATTTTTCTGTGTTTTCCTTTTCCTTCCTTCCTGTACAACTCTCATAAGCTTAGAGACTGTTACAGGATATGTTTGATACAGAAGTGTTTTAAACTCTGTAGCCTGGCTGATCCACTCAGAGTCCATGCTGGCACTGGCACATGGAATAACCTGCCTTTATTTTGGGCTGCTATTTAAGTTTGCAACATGCACTGCAGCTGCAAAAATCTACTTTATTTTCTCTTTCAAAGACTTTGTGTCAGGAGGTTATTTTTTGAAGAGTAATCAGTAATGAATAACAAGTTATATTTTTAGGGAATCCATAATCTGTTGTACTACTTGTACTTGTTCTTTCTGTCTGTATGCCTAACTACAACCATGCACAATACTGTATTCAGAGCACCAGGCCAGACTGATACCTTTAGACCCTTAAAAAGGCTATAATTGGAGTAATTAAACAATGAATTAGTTCAGTTGCACCATTTCCAGGTCTGGCTGAACGAAACCCAGAAGACCCTGCAGTTCTTGGGCTCTGGAGCTATGCTCCCCTGGTGAATTTAGTGCGTTCATGCTCTGCAGCTTCATGCCTGCCATGGAGCGGTGAGTCAAAAGCCTGTTTATTTTCTCCCCCGGTGTGAAAGCAGGCCAGGATGTCCATAGTTGTTTTCATAGAAGAGACATATTTACTGTTCTACTGCCTTCTTGTCCCTGCCAGAAAAGAAAAAACAGTTGCCTGACTCTAAACTAATTTCCTACCTAACGTGACCTGTAAACATAAGTCTGAAACAAATAGGTCAAGCGTCAAAGCTGTCCAATTATAGCACATCCTGCCGAGCCTGCTGTTTTGTCCATTGCTGCTGCGGTTGTTTGGGGAAAGAGAGCTGGAGGAGTGCTGGGGGGCTCTTCAGAGTGTGTGAGGGGAAACACCTTGTCACTCCCTGGCCCAGCCCCTCCTGCACGCCGGAGTGAGAGTGGCCCTCTTGCCTGTGCCATTGTTTCAGGATGAAGCAGTGCCCATAAATGGATATTTCAGTAAAAGTTCAGTAGATTTAGAACTCATACAAGCAGATGCTCTGCAGTTCAAGGAGTATTGTTTACCTAGGCTAGGCCTATGGTCCTGGATTTATAAGAACTACAAGTGACTTCCAAATCCTGGCAAGTAATGGGCGCATGGCGGGATACACCCTGGACAGGACACCAGTCTATCACTGGGCATTCACTGACAATCACACTCACACCAGGGCCAATTTTCCGAGAAAACACTTGACCTTTAAATATGTCTTAGGCGTGTAGGAGCAAACGCACGTGATCACAGAGAGCATACAAATTCCACACAGATAGCACCCCAGGTCCAGAAGTGAACTCATGGCCCCAGTGCTACTTGGCTGCAATGCTAACCTCTGTGCCACTGTGTACCCACTTCCAATGAACATGTGAGACTTATGTATATATATATAAATACATATAGTATATATTTGTAACACTCAGAGACTGTAACTGTATGTAAATGGTTTTAGTTTGTAAAAGCATGGCAATTGATTTGCATAGAATAGAAGAAGAAGCATAGAAGTTATTTTTTCCAGGACCTTTACTGTGTGTTTTAACACTACTGTAAAGTCAATGGGCGCTAATTAGCAGTTAGACCTCATATGTAAGTACAGGAAGGAGACATGGATTGTACCTCCCTGATTTCATGGTGCGGAGAGAGACAGCAGCCCTAAACAAACTCTCAACTTTCCAGAATTCCACTGCCTGTTAATCTTGTAATGTTACCAGTCATTCATGCCCAGTTCTGTTGTTCCACATTATTTTTCTGTGACAAGAAATATATCACAATGCATGAACAGGGGGAAAAAAGCACTCTTTCACTGTATTCATTTTGCACAGGAAGGTATAAATGGCCGTGTTTTGGTTCTAATCACCGACTCGCATTGTTCTTGAAAGATACAACGTTGACAGCCTGCTCTGATTGAGAGCCCAAGTTCATAGCACTGATAAGAGCGGCTAACATTGTTTTTTACTAGCTTTCACACTAACATCACACAACATTTAAGGATTCCAGAATTTCTAAATAAAGGCCAACATATTAGTCTGGTTTTATACACATCGAGTAGGAAAATGCCAAAGTACTGTTGGCAAGCATTGTGTTTGCTGTTAAAATGAAATGCTGACTTGATGTCCACTGAAGAAATCTTTATCAAGAAGACATCACAGTAAATGAGTACCTCTACAAGTGAAAAGGATTTTTCAGTGCTCATATTACTTATACTGTATGTAATCCAGCATGCAAAGAAAATTACTAAAATCTTGAATTAAACTATTAATTAATTCAGCTTTTTTAACTTTCAATACAGTTTGGTCACTTTTGGAAGCTAATAAGAAAGATACTAAATCCTAAAACTAAAAGATTTTATTAATCAGCCGTTTTCTGAAACACACAAAATTATAGTTTGGCATGGCAAAGCTGTACCCCAGCTCCTGCAGTGAGCAGGCACTGCATAAAAGGTAAAGGGTTCATTTTGCTTTTCCATCTGTTGTTAATCGTTCTGGGAAGAAAATTCCACTGACGGTGCCGAATGAGTAACAGGCTTGTTGGACACTTTGATTCCAAATTCTTGCTGGTAGGTGTGTCATCCTGGGTCACCAGCTCTACAGGTCCAGCATCACCAAATAGCCCTGCCTCCTTGTCAAAGTGATCATTAACTATAACGTGCTGCTATGAAGCTTCGCCAGAGTGAATGAACATTCCAGGCAGACTGTGTGTTTTTTATCTTCGCCAAAATGCCTTTTCAGTTCAGGACCTGGATTCCCCTGCAGGCAAACTGAGGGCAAATTGCAGACAAATTGCCCATCTAATTTATTTACTAGGGAGCAGGAAATTTTCTCACAGGGAAATAGGGGTTATTGACATTTCAGCTGTGGAAAGAACTCCTGACATTATCCCTGTGGTCTGTTTTTGCTTGCAGTTGGTACAGTGCTGCTGGTAAGGCACTAGCAAAAGACACAAATGCTACATTTAGAATCAACTGGGTGCTGAAACACTCATACACTGCCGCAATCGCGATCTTTTTCGGATTTCCCAGTCCAGTCCTCTGTATTACATCTGTACCATTTCTCCTGTCTCTGTCCATCTTAACTTCTTCTGAATTGATGCCGAGTTAGTCCAACCCCCCCAAAAAAACACTGTTGCAATTTAAATACCTTTGACAATTGAACCACAGTTGCAATTTGACAATTGAACAAACTTCATTTCTCACTTACCTTTGTCTCTCTTTCTCCTGCTGTTCTCTTTTGTAGTTAACAAAATAACAACATTCAGACTTCTGTCCAGGCTTATAGAGAATAGATGTGACTAAATATCAACCATAAGTCATGCCAACATCATTAAAGAATTTTAAATGTTTTTAAAAAAATCACAAACCACACATGAAAAGGTCATGAGGGAACGGGAACTAACACACAGTTGTCGCTTCGAGCTGCCAGAGAAAGCACTGAATCAACTATCTGCTGGAAGCGAGAGAGAACTTGCGCCAGACAGTACTGGTTAAAGTGGGGAAAGATTGTGCTGCAGGAGAGGAGAGCAGAAGAAAGGGTAGAATAAATTATTTAATAAGACGTTTACAGATGTGACCTCCTCTTCTCCCTTTGTGTCTGGCTGTAATGAAAAGGAAAGGGAAATCTGGAAAATTAAAGATTTCCCAATGGCTGCTTGTTAATGTGGAAGACAGGGGTGGCCTTGCTTTTCATGACAGCAGAGGTAAAGCCACACGAAGGAACTGACGCGGAGGAGTCCTTCACTTCAAACGGGTTTGGGGATAGAAGATCCCTCCCTTTGGCCTCTCCGCACACGACGAAAATGAAAGCTGTGCGTCACACACTCAGCCATTGTCCTCTTTTCACATGCAAAAGGAATAGGCTCTTTCAGCTCTTTAGGGTTGCAAGAAGTTGCAGCACAGTTCAGTGAACTGATAGGAGCTCATTCGTGACAGAAAAGGCTGATTCCGGAGAATACAGAAACATGAACAAAGATCATCTCCTCTGCACTCAGCTGTTCTCAAAGGGTTTTTATCATCTGAGTACATCCTCTCTCATTTGGTGTTGCATTAAATGTCATGATAAGGCAGACCTGCCTACATTTAGAATCAACATTAGTTCTACATACAGGTATTCAAATATGAAATAGCAGAATGCAAAACACAATTTAAATGTCACTTACATCTTCTGTAAAAATACAACACAGCAAATATTTGTCTCCTTGCTTGTCCACAGCTTTAAAACACCTTTAGAATCTACAACAAGAGTCTCCAAACTCCGATGGTGTCCACAGAAGGAGGGATTTTGCTGTTGCACAAGCCAGTGCAACATTGATACTCCTCCCCACCTTGCTTCCTCTCAGTTCCAAGATTAATTGTTACTGGCCCCTGCTGTGCTGGACAGACCTGCATTTGCCCACAAATCTACTTAAGGTAAGAGATTATCTTGACTACCATTTGCTTCATTGATTAACTTCTATATTTAGTAAATGTAGAAGTTGTTTTGCTGATGAGTATAACTTACCAAATATTCACAACACTTAATAAACAAGTAAATAATGCTGCATTTAGACACTGGGTTGCAATTCATATTTTTGCAGCTGTAGCTAGGTATGGCAGCTGAGAATCCTATGGTAAACTTGTGGCTGTTTATTCTGTAAGTGAGTAAGAAACAACAGAAAAATGCTGATAAAATATAGTATGATAATACTACAGTTTGCTTTAAAGCCTAACAAGCTCAAAAACAGTGTATGGAAAAACGGGTTAACAAATAACAAGGCAATCAAAACCTTCAATCTTGGGAGCATAATTTAAAGACTAATATCTTGAGCCTTTATTTCCTGATTCTTGACCTCAAACCTGGTTGAATCTGGTATTATTTCAAACCAAATTCTGGGCCATAGCATTGAGCCAAGATCTTAATAAGAATAGGATGGCAGAAATGCATGGTGCCAAGAGGTTTTAAAACACATCTTCCTTTCTAGCATTTCAACAATCTCGAAATCTCTAATCTCGTTGAGACACGAAGGGACTGTAACCTAGCTCTGCTTTTGCACAAGTTCCTGAGAGATCCTAATCAATGCTCCTGGGGGAATACACAACAAGCAACCAGGCATTCTAGAGAAAGAGGTTCTTGTGCTAATCAGCCATGACTCACTGCTGCGCTGGTCCACCTCCAGAGCTGTGTCCAGTTCACCTATTCTTCTGGTTTGACCCACCACCTGTGTAAACAGGCAAGGACTGAATGAGATCTACATGATGTCCAGTGTGTTTCCAAGGTTAGCATTTTCAAAAGAATTCTGAATGAAAGAAGTAAAGCAAAAAAGCCCTGTAGAATGGAAAAAAGCTGACCACAGAGAATCGTCTCCTTTTCTGTCTGCTTAACGATGTGGTTAAGACACCTCAGGAGGAGTACATCACAATTTGGAATAGGAAAGTGTTGAGAAAGTGAGGAGTAGGCTTCAAGTATAACATTAAGTTTCTTGCAGCATCGATTAACTGGTGCTGATGGCATCTCGTGCATTATTTACACTACCATCGGGATACTCAGAATTAAAAATGTTCAGAATAACAACAGTGAGAATGATTGCCAAAGTCAGAGATAGTTGAATCAAAGAGTCAATAGTACTATCAACTTTAGATTATAACAAAAGCCATCTAAAAGTAACACAAATGCAACTCGTTTCAATATAGATACATTTTGTGAGAGTGCATGAAATAAACTTTTATGTATACAAACGGAGCATCTAAAGAAGCTACTTAAGCATGCTTTTAGAAAAACAAAGGCGTATAAATTTAGGATATTGATGAAATGTTTTGGTGTCATTTTGATTAATTGATCGTTCATACTGTAACTGATTGTGATAAACATGAGAAACTTTGTTTCATAAGCGGTAAGTCACCTCATTAAAGGGAGAGACCTGATACAGGAGAGGAGGCAATTAAGTCTTGGGACCTTTCTTGATTTCCCTTCTCATCCTGATATGACTGGTTTAGCAGGACATCACATGCCCTTGTGCTGCTTGTGTAATAACAGCTTTCTTGAGAAATGAGAATGTGAAAGCTACACGGATATACAGTATTCACACTGTGGAGTCAACCCACAGAATAGTGCCCTATCACACGTTTAGGTCCGAGCGCTACAAGTGCTCTGGGACAGAACCCCAGAGAGAAGGCGTCTGCAGCTGCTACAGATCCGACAGCTCGGAGCACTCCCTCCAGTGACCCCACTGCTCTCCTGTGCCCTGGTGCTCAACCGCAGACCCCCCTTAATCAGCCCTGCTGCACCGAAGTGTTTATCAGCCTAACGAATGAACTATGTCAGTCATGCAGAGTATAATGTGAGAGCACCTGCAGCAAAAAGGTTTTTGTCGTTTTGCAGCCAACGTTGTGAACGTGTTGGAGTTCTAAATGCAAAGTTTCTTTTGGTTCTCAGTACTGTTTACTTTGTCCTGTCCTGGGAGGAGGGATTTTGAATGATTTGCAAAGTGTCAGTCAGCGCCTAGAAGGGGAAGCCTGTCTGCAAATCTCACATTCAATTACTCAGATGGCAGAGATGGCAGCTTTTTACTTCTTACCACATAGGATCTGAATTATTCATTTGTGAGGTGGCAGGAGCTCCTCTTCGATTCTTGTTTTGACTACATTTCATGCAGCGCACTTTAACATGCCTGTGACACTTTTTTATTTCAGCATTTGCTTGTGCTGAACTGCTTGTTTGCTTTGAGTGGGTAGGACGGATTTACAGTATTTCAACACCTTTACTTAATGTAACTTCAAGGGCTGGAATCTGCACTCATTTTGAGTCCCACGTTTCTGTTCCTCGCAAACCTGACACTTCTCACTGTGAACGGGACAATTTACCTTTAGAAAAGTTTGTTTTGGCACATCAGTGATGTTATGAGGTGAAAGGCTTGGCTGAAGGCTGTTTAAACTGTGCTTTTGTATCCATCTTGGAAAAAGAGAAATACCCTTGAGAACCTGTTTCTTAGATAAAAGGACACGTGTTTAGTACTTGCACTTTTTATACACTGTCACTAACATACAATGTACCATTCAAGCAGTTAGTATGGTTTAAGAAAGAATTTGCTGACATTTCATCATTCCTTTTTGTGTGAGTGGTCAAAGATTGTCTATGACAAAGATGGTCAGCAAAATGTGAAGGCATTCTTTTGGATTCCCATTTGTTTGCAGTACAGATTCTTTTTACACTCAGCATGGTGTAGTTACTGTGTGCAATATATAAATATAACCTGTTCTACCAACACTGAGCACTTTGAAAATAATTTTTATCACTACAATTTTGACTTTGGAAAATGTGCTCTTACACATATCTTTATGAGGCATTATCTGAAAAATTAATAAAGGTTGAATGACGTCTGTGGTTCTCCTCTCACTTACACATGTATTAGATGGCTACTAATATCAGTATCTTAAATGGCATTGAACGCTTGGAGAGTGTTAACCGGCAAAACTATACTTTTGGGAGAGCTGATAATAATTATATATATTATTCTGTTTTAAAACCCTAGTAAAATGAACTAAATTGAACTAATAACAAAAATAACATTAATAAAATTCCCTTGTTAGGTATCCATGTACTCAAGTACTGAAAATTAATTAACTGTTTTGTATTATGCAACAAGCTACATCTTAAAGGCTCCATTGTGTCTAGTGTTTAGACTGACAATGAGCAATTAAGTGCCCATATTTCCATTAAATCTACAAACTGCTTAATACAGCAATAACTCAGACAGTCTCTCAGGTAGGTGCCTGTTGGATAAGATACTAGTGACCAAGAGAAGCCCAGATGAGATCCTGTTCAGACTCACAAAAACAAGCCTGTCTCCTGGGGCATAATTCATCCTCCGATCACTTTGAACAGCGCTAGGGGAACAAGTCACCTAGGTGTGAGCTCGTTCGTCACCCAGAGCCCTTATTAGCGAGGTGATGTCAGTGGTCAAAAGGCTGATCTTTCACAGCAGCGAACGGGAGGGCAGGAACAGAGACTTCACTATTCTCACTCAAGGATTCTACTGTAGGAGATTGATGGTATTGCTGTGTGCTTGATATTTGTTCATTGGTTATTAAAAGTTAAAGTTCTGTTTTGCCATGCCACAGCACTGCAATTTTACAGTGAGAGAAGAAAGCCTCTTCTTCTCGAGTCAGCCAATGAAATCTACAACTTGTGGTCCTTCCTGTAATATGTACTTCTTGGTTGGCGAGATGCTGAAAGGGAATGAAAAAAGATGCATGGTCAGCGCTATAAAACTGTGCATGGGAAAACCAGGACCACAATGATTCAGAAGGCCATGACTAAGGAGTGTTTGTGCCCAGAAAAGTTCTCATACAGGTGTTTGGATGTGTTTGACAGGATCTAACTCTCCACATTCACATTTTAGACAAGGAAAAAAAATAAATCAAGTTAATAGGCCTACCTTTCTAGCCAGTTGTTTTCTTAAGATGTTAATTTAAAGCATCTGAGAATTTAGTGCATCCAATGTGTCAGAGTCCATCAAGGGACTACAAAGCGTCCTCTCTCATGATGAGACTAAACAAAGAGATTTCAGGACGAGGAGGTTTTAAGATGAAAATGTTTTAATCAAGAATAAAATAAATCATTATGATCAATTGAAAATGATCTCATGAAATAGATAAGCTCTCACCCACTGGACTGATAAAACAATTATCAGGTGTTAAAACTGGCTTTAAAAAAACTGATTAACTTGGACAGATAGGTTGTTGTAACTCTTTATCTGTTGACCTGTTGTAATTACTGTATTCCTGCTCTTCTAAGCCGAGTTTCAGTATATGAAGATGGGAAGAGCTCTCAGGGCAGGCTTTGGTTCACACCTAGCCTTGCTCAAGTTGTTTAGATGTCAGCTGAACCCACAAGGAGAAGACAGGAGACCCACCTCTGCAGGCCCTAAATAGCAGACAAGACCAGACGCCAATTTAGCTGTGGTGACCGGGCCACAAATCATCAGGCAGAGGCAGATAAATCGCTGGTGGTATATTGTTTGACATTTTTATACTTCAAAAGTCTGGAGGTCACAGGTTTCTCTTAGCCTCTTATCTCCAGCATGTTGGGGCCTCTCTCACCTCAGTCATGCAGAGAAGATGTTGAGATGACCTTAGAGGATAGGTTTAATTGGAAGTTTTTTTTGTTTCAAATGTTCCACGTATCCTATTGGCAACCCTTTTATTGTCATTCTGCATTCTCATAGGATCATTACCCACAGCTCTGTAGTTTTTTTCCTTCATTAGTGGCTGAAAAAGAGATCATTATTAAATTAAAAATGTGTTGGTACCACACAGGCTGCTGTTCTGTGTTGGATAGGCTTTGGTGCAGTATTGAATTTTTTTTTTCCTTCTGTTCTCAACCATAATCCTTGGCAAGTCCTTTTCAGCTTGTATTTTTGGCTCTAATGAAGAATAGCTCACCAAAACTGTAAGAGGAAAACATGGGAAATAAACAATTAAGCCCACAAAAATGAATGCTTGTATTACTAATTTACTAAAGTTACTACTCTTGACAGCTATGAGGCCATACCAAAGACATGACCTGCTTTTAATATTTGTGGGCTGTCCTCTATCAATCTCTGTGAAAGGAACGCAGTAGACCCATGGCTTGGGATTCCCTAATAAAGGCCCTGTGCCAGAAATGGACTGAAATCCCATAAACCAACACTGCCAAGCTCACAATCTGCCTCCTTTTTGTGTGTACCATCACACAGTACTACCCTCCTACCACCCATCTCACACGTGGCCAACATTCCTTGTGTCCTTTTTCTGTATACTTCCGTCAAGAGCTTTCTGTTGACATCAGCCTTCCAAATTCCTACAGATGACGTCTGGAAGGGTTCGATTGAACAAGGTTGCCTTCTGCTACAAAAAAGTTGTGTTATATTTTCCCTGATTCGTATCCCAAGGTTACAGTTACTGTAGCCAGTTATAAAGCCTGTTATACTCTTGTGGTCCATCCCTGAACAATTACCCATGAAACAATACAATGATCTGTCTTGTGGACCCCAATACAGGACGGCAGTACTGCAGGCAAGATTAATACCCCCAAGAGGCATCATGCTTGATCCACAGAATTAGTCCATCAGTTCATTGGTCACTCTTCATATGCTTAAATTCCGGTTTAACTGGGCTGAGAAGAAGACCTTCAGGATCTGGTATCGGCACCATCTGTCTCTTATCTGCCCATATTATTTTTATCTGTTTATTTATTTGTTTAAAGGATTTCTGCAGCAGGAACCAGCAGGATGGCAGTTGTGTCTCAGGGGATAACTGGGCAGCCTGTACGTCAGCGGGTGGGGGGCTGGGGTGGGCTCAGTGCCTCTGTGAGGGTTTAGAAAAGTGGTCCCTGGTCAGCACCAGTCTCAGGACAAAGCCTCCCACTAAACTGCAAAAACAAACATCAGATGGAAGAAACAAAACAGAAGCTACCCCTACTTTTAGCTGCTGAGGATGCTGGACAAGAACTTAGGAAAGCTTAGAGGCTGCAGAACTGGAATCCAGAAACCTGCAGAGTGCAGGAGGCGATCTGGGGCATTAAGTGGCAGTTGTGTCTGTGCTGGGCCGTGCCTGGGCGCCACAGCCTCCCTGCTGTTGAGTGATGGATCAGGGGTGTAAAGTGAGCTGGGCCCTCTGTATTGCCGGCTTCTCTGGCCGTCTGTCTGCAGTGCTTCCCTGCAGCACAGCCTGCCTTGTCCTGTGGAAGGGAGGCAGGGAAGATCAAGAGCCTTTTCTTCATCATTTATCACTGTGCCATCCATCATTCCCACAGCCTGCTGCGTCACCTCTCCGTTTTACAGCATCATTCTGGTTCAGTGGTGGCTGCCCTCTGTAATTACACTGGTATTGTTTTTCTAGCTAGTCCCTTGGTACTGCTGCAGTGCGCTGCCCCCTGCGTTGGATCAGTTCCTCTCTGGGAATTTTACAGAGCAGTTCTCAGAGGTGCAATTACAGCAGCTGAACTTTGATCACGCCCTTCAGTCAATCACCAGCACTCTTTCCTTAATATGAAGGTACCGATCTAATAAATGCGAACTGTCTCAAACAAAGCACAGCAAAAAAGTAATTAAAAATGTGGTTAAAGATTTAAATGTCATTTCCTGTCTTTGCATGAGACTCTTCTGTGTCATTTTCCTTGCTGGAATGTCTTAAAACGGGGTCTGCAAGCAGCCATGACCAGCAGCCTATCTTAAAAAAGAAAAACATCAGAAACATTACAAATGAAAGGAGGTCATTCGACCCATCTAGATTGTTTGGTAGTTAGTAGTTAATTGATCCAAGGCTCTCATCCAGCTGTTTCTTAAAAGAAACTAGAGTATCGGATTCAACAGCATAGCGGGTGACCTGTCCATAATCCCACAGCGCTGCGTGCAGAGACGTGCCTCCTGTTCCCAGATTTAAATGTACCTCTACACAACTCTAGATCATCTCCCTGTTGTTACTGTTGACACTCTTTCATTATCTGCCATTTGCTCAGAAGACTAAGCCACGAAGAGTATGGTTTTGGGAATGCTGATCCTGTTTTTTTTTTTGTGTGTGTGTGTGTGTGTGTGTGTGTGTGTGTGTGTGTGTGTGTGTATAGGCACATACTTTATTAAAACTGTAGAAAGAAAATTGAGTTTGTGGTTCACTATTTTGCAGTTCCTCCTCTTTTCCTCATGCACACACCTAAACTTAAGGTATCTGTCTTGGTCCAGGCTGTAGCCTGTTCCTAGTAAGCTACAGTCTAGACCAAATTGTTATTCACTTATCTATCCATTTTCTAACCTCTTTATTCACTTCAGGGTCCTGAGGGAACCAGAGCCTATCCCAGCAAGCAATGGGTGATTATTCACTTATTTTATGAATAAATGTGTTCTTCACTACATGAGCACAGCTGTGACCTAACTCTCCTTCCATCTTTGCATTGCAAAGGTTGTGTGAGCTTGTTATGTCAATATCCAGTTTGAAATACCAAAAATGAACTTTATGCAAAGCACCTTCCAAATCACACCCGAGCAATTTCCTCCTGTCGGTCGTATTATCATGTGGTATTGCCAGGAGTTTCTATCTAGCTCACACCCTCTTTCACAGCCGACTCACTATAGTCTTGGCATTGCTTGACAGCGCAGTGGATCCGTGTGTGCGTGTGTGAGAGCCTGGAACACAGAGGTCCTGCCGAGGGTCTCTCACAGCAGACTCCTGCTCCCCCCAGGCTCACAGTCACACCGCTGGGTCTGTTTATCCAGAGTCACATCACAGCAGAAGTGCTGAATGAAGCCCAGCTCTCCGGAAGAAGGATGTCCTGCTGGATATTTGCCAGGATCCAATTTAGCGAGGAAGGAACGCTTTGTTTGCTAGGCAATTTAAGATCTGCAGAACACTGTTATTTAGTTCTGATATCAAGTTCAATGAGGCCAACAATAACAGAGGCCAATTATAAACACACAGACAACATCACCTTACCTCAAATGCTCCAACTGTGCCAAACTCGTGGCTCCCAGCATCTCTCCCTCTGCAGCGCTAGCGTGGAAAAAAACTATTTCTGCATATTGGTTTCGGTGTGAGCGAGATGACAAGTTAGTACAGTTAAAGCAGAAAACAGCTGTGGCAACCTGTCGTGCCCCCACTTGGACACGATTCAAAGGGTCCGTTTGCTTTCTTCCCCCAGTCCAGTTTCCACGGCTGAAGAAGAGTAGAAACCTGTTTTGCTGTCTTTTTCTGATTCAGATGTAAAGGTTCTCTACCTTTTTTCCCTTGCTCATGGGCATTGCAGAGCAAAGGAGCTTACTGTTACCAGCTGGGTCCTGGCAGAAAATTGGGGTACTGTTGCCTTTTTCTAAATTTTTGTTTTTCATAGCATAACCACATAACTAATCTTACTGTGAATGTTGAAAAACACTAGAAATGGAACCAACTTCCATTTGGCAGTTAAACCCTAGGAATTGCATGAATTTCTGTCTTTATTTAACATAACATTTCTGCAACAATTTGCCACAGAGCTCTTTATGAAATTATACAGCAACAGAAACTGGTATCACAGATATTTGCAGCGTATTGCGAGGGGCTCTGCCTTCATTCAGGGTCATGGCATTTGTTTGTTGGCACATCTGGACACTTTATTTTTATTGTAAAGCACGCTGGGATAAAGACTGAGATAAAAGGCATTCAGTCTAACTGCTTCTGATGCTGTTTTGCCTTTGGAAGTTAAATGAAGAGATACTGCTTCTTAAGTAGTAGTATTATTTTATTGGTTTAACTGCAGTATATATGGCTTTGATTAATAATAAGTGAATAGCTACAGGAAAGCAGCATGGCTGTCTTGAGGCCTGATCTCTTCAGACCTCGGGAGTTCGGCAAGACTCTGCCTGGACAGTACTGGGATGGGAGACCTCTCAGGAAAACCAGGTTGTTGTTGTAAGGGATGCTGGTGAAGTAATAAGGACAATTCTCTCTTGACCCGAATTTCCAAACCAGTGCCCCAGTAGGGCGTCTTGGGACACTGTGCTGTAGGAGCTGCCATCCTTCAGAAGAGACATTAAACTGAGATTTTGACTACCAGGTCATTAATGATCCCATGCTATTGTATTGTATGTCACTCTGTTGTCTGGGATTACATTGGAGGCTGGCCAATCTGATCTGATCTTGATCCGTCATCGAGTTTTTACTTCTGAAGTTGGTTTTGTGAAATCTCGTGTTCCTCAGGGCTCGAGACTGGGCCCCCCTGCTCTTCGGCATTTACATGTTCCGACTCGGTCAGCTATTAAGATCACATGGTCTGAATGATCAGTTCTATGCTGATGATACTCGAATCTATGTCCATACTTAAACTGACACCGAAGTGGCTGTCCCTGCTCTGTCTAAATGCATCTCTGACATAAAAACCTGGATGACTCAAAACTTCTTTAACTTAAACTGTGACAAGACTGAAGTCATGCTGCTCGGCGCCTATCATCAATTATGTAAAGCTAATGCAGTAACACTGTCTGTGGATGGCACTGTATATGAATTTCAATCTAAACTGAAGAATGTGGAGGTGATATTTGATCCAGGGCTTGATTTTTGACCCATATGTGCAAAATATTGTAAAAACATTTTTCTTCCATCACAGATATATCACCAAGCTAAGTCCTATGTTGCCTTTGACTGTATCTGAAAATCTAATCAGCACATACAGTATGTTTCTTTCTGAATTAATTACTGCAACAACCTTCTCACTGGGGTATCTATATCTACACTGAGCAACCTTCAGTATGTCCAGAATTTGGCAGTCAAATTTCTCAGCACCTGTCTGACTTATCTTCCTGCTCCCAACATCGCAACCTTCATTCGTTGGACTCGTCTGACGTCTGACAGGGCCTCTTGCTAAACGCCAGAGCTCTAAAATTCTGTCCCCAAGGATATCAAAGAGTCAGAGTCTGAGCGCTTTCAAATCCTGAGTCAAAACCGTCTTCTTCAGAAGGGCTTTTATCTAATTGGCTCTGTGTCTGCCCCATGCATCTGATTCTGCATTTTAAACCCTTGTTTTTGATTGTGCTAATTTTGTTTCCACTTCTCCTTGTTAACTTTTATTCTGACTGTAAAAGGGCTTTAAAGGTGCTCTATAAAATAAAGTATTAATATGATCTACCTAAATGTCCCCTTTATTTCCCTTTCTAAAGTACTTTTTGATACTTCAACGAATCTGCTGTGTAGTGGAGCTGCTGTATAACACCCAGTTTAGGTGCTGCTCTTCAGTAGTAGAGGTAGTGACTCACTGCTACAGTATTTTAGTAAACACATTCTTCAGAAATTGAATATGAAAAATTCCCATTTTGTTTACGTTCTTAATCCCTTTCATAACCATGAATGTCTGTCTTGACTGTTCTCACTCTTCCATTTCCAAGTTTCGTTTAGAAGGTAATTTTCAACAAAACGATGAGAAAATTCCATCAAAACGGAGGCTGTTGCTGACAAACGGAGACAAGCTTTCTGTAGCTCCCTCTTGTGGTGCCCGTGAGAACTGCAGAAGCAGAACAGGGTTTAGCGATGAGGGTCTTCTGAATCACAGACTCTGCAAATCGCTTCTCAAAGTGAGACATTGGAAGAGCCGTTGCAGAATATTGTTCCTCTTGAACCCCTTTGTTTTATATGCCTCTAATGTGTAGGACACTAAAACGTGACAAACCAAGTTTGGCAAATGGCAAAACATTAATATGGTGCAGGCACAATTAATGAAAAAGGCAAACTGATACCCAACCTACCGATTATAGCTATAGGTATAGCTTGTTTTAGCGTTTTATCTTTTATAGAATACATATTTTCTAATGTGGACATTAAGCTGCAAAACGCTCGAAGGTGGGAGACGCTCCCGAAATTACTTCACACTGCTCGCCCGGACAGCAAAGATTTCCTGAAGAAATCAGTTCAGAGCTCAGCGCCTTATGTAAGAACACCGCTCTCACGCTGACGCCTAAACGCAGTCATGAAAATAAGACCCTATTCTCTTGAAATGGGCCCAATTAAATACAGTAGTAGTAAAACGTGTCGTGTTTTTAACGTGATGTTAAAAACGATCAAATACGAGACTCGATAGAATATATATCAAATCCTCCTCTACAGCTCAAGGAGAGCAGCTACATGCACGCCCCTGTCTCACTTAAGAAACATTACTCGATATATTTACACACTTGCAAAAAAATCTAAGTAGTTTCAGAATCTGCTGGTGTATTTTATGTTCTGCGATCTTGTACTTCATATAGTGTGTCGTTTGTACCGGGATATAATGAAAAGTGATTATCTAGGACGGTATACAGAGATGCCCCTCACTAAAAAGCACCCGACAACCTTCAGTTTCGAAGGAACTTTATTCTGCTCTGACCTTTTTCGTTGCGTGTTAAACATAAACTGAAGGTCGAAAAGGACAATAAGGCAAAGAATTATTTTTCATTAAATCATAAGCACCATCAATCATTTTATTAATTGGTTTATCATTACACCCACCTCCTGTCTCTATAGACATTTTGGTTTTGGCAGTCTGCTTCACAGAAGAGGCAGACGATGTAACATTTTCAGTGCTGATATGAGGTCTCAAGCTCAGAAAATTCGGTGATCCTCAGTCATCATCAGTAGTACACGACTGTAAATAATGTGACTTTCTGCGACAAACGTACTCGGCTCCCCTGTTGATTGGCGATTAAGATAATCAAAGGCAGTCAAACCGCTTTTCACCTGGGCGCTCTTTGTCTTTTGTTTAATTAATCTCGAGACTTGAAAATTAAATCAAGTCCGGACCAATCCCGTTATTTAAACCAATTCAGTTGTCACAAAATATACCACGAATTATTTACATTTCTATTAATGGACTTTAACATTCTTACTTATTATCTCTTACGTAGTCTTACGGGTGGACAGAATGTAGTGATATATAGAGTTCACATCCTTTTACAGAAAAGAAAACCTGTAGAAAATTGTGTAACACGCGCGGATTATGACATTTATAGGTTTTATTTAGAAAGCTGGGGCGAGAATTCATCCATTTCCCTGCTTCCAATCCGTTATTAAGGTTCTCATTGAGAATTGGGGCGTTTCTATAGCAATACACAGGTAATCTACAGGTTATTTTCGTAAAGGTACTGAGAAAGTCAGTTTCTATCAATCCATTTTATATCAAAAGTAGATCGGTGCTGAATTTCAGGGGTGAATGACAGTCGTCCCTTTTCATGTGGAAAGCGCATTGAGATCAGTTGAGATGAAAAGCGCTATATACAAGTAAAGAATTATTATCGTAAATGTGATTTAATTAGAAGTGTTGTTACTGATTTCAGCTGTTGGCCTCCCATGTTGTTGTTTTTCTAAAAGAAAACTTAAGACGCGGATAGTCATAAGTGCCCGTGTCCACTTGTTTTTATAGATCTCCAGTTTAGGTCAATCTAACGCATTATAACCCAACACTTCATATGCAAAGCAAAAGCAGGGAAGAACTTGAATACATGTGAGAAATTCAGAGACATATCTTAATGCTGTTTGTTCCCCATTTCTAACACCTGAAATACGAAGCGCTTTTGGTATTTGAAGGTATGGGCACAAGTGATCAGCCGCGTGTCCTGTAGACTGACGACCAATATTTTTCTCATTCTATATTAAATGCTTTTACTTTTTCATTTTAACGAATGCTTGCATAATTAAAAGGGAAAGATATTGCATCGATCCCCGACATCTGATACGTGTGACAACGACACGGCAGTTCACACCTCCCGTCTCCGCATTTGTCTTTCCAGTCAGGCTCCTCTTGCTCGCTCAAGGTGTCCCTGATTTCTCGACTTGCTGTGGCAGGCTCTCGTTTCCAATAAAAGTAACTTCAGTAATGCGGCTATTTAAAAAAAAAAGTTTTGTTTTTCTCGAGAGATCGCTAGCTACCAGAAAGCCGCTGTCGTCTGCCTGTTTTTATTTCTTCTGCCAGCTGCGCAGAACTGTAATTAGACACGAATTGTTGAAATAAGGATCTTTTGCCACGGCTGAAAAAACAGGAAACGTCCAGTGCAGTGGGGGACATCGCATCCCAGCAGACAGCCTCTTAAACCTTCATAAATACGCTGGAATGCCCTTTCTTTCTCGAATCCCAGTGCTCATATTTTCATTTGTTATTTGGTTATATGGTTGCTTGCTTTTATTGCAGCAAACGGAAAGAAAAAAGATAGTTAATAAAGCATCCGGGCATGATACCTTTTTATATGAACCGATTCTGTCTGACATCAGCGCGCGTGTGCTCGAATATTAAACGGGATAGCTAATGGGTCATATCTGAGTCTTTAATTGGCCTTTGAACAGCATCTCTTAAGTGGATTTTTTCAGTTAAAATCTGTCGTGCTGAGGTTGCCCGTCTCTCGTTTTGCGCTTGTGCGATGACCGTCCGCTTCTCGCACAGGGCGGAGACCACAAGCGGCCCCTACTGCGCGCCGGCTGGGTGGGAGAGATAATGTATCTCTCCCCCGCGACTGTGTGGCTGGGCGGGGGAGAGGGGAGAAGTGATAGATGGCACGATTAGGGGGCGTTTTAGACCTGTCCTGAGAGGGAAGGGGGGAGTGGAAGACACAGAGTTTAAATAGCAGCCCACAGCGCAAGGCGGACACATATTGACTGGAGTTTCCAGAGGTTGCGCTCTCTCACTCTCTCTCTCTGGAGCCGAGGGCATTTTTTTTCTTTACTTGAGCTGAGGCTGAAGGCGTGGATTTCTACCCAGAAATGGAAGAGGATTATGACTACTACGAGGACAACGAGACCATGTGTGATTACTCAGAGTGGGAGCCCTCCTTCTCCCTCATCCCAGTGCTGTACATGCTGATTTTCATCCTGGGGCTGTCCGGGAACGGAGTGGTGATCTTCACGGTGTGGAAGTCCAAATCCAAGCGCAGGGCGGCAGACATTTACATCGGCAACCTGGCGCTGGCAGACCTGACCTTTGTGATCACCCTGCCCCTGTGGGCAGTGTACACTGCCATGGGCTACGACTGGCTGTTCGGGGTGGCCCTGTGCAAAATCAGCAGCTACGTGGTGCTGGTGAACATGTACGCCAGCGTCTTCTGCCTCACCTGCCTGAGCTTTGACCGCTACCTGGCCATTGTGCACTCGCTGTCCAGCACCAACCTGCGGTCCCGGCCCACCATGATCACCTCGCTGGGCGTCATCTGGCTGCTGTCCGGGGTCCTGGCTGTGCCCACGCTGCTGTTCCGCACCACCCTGCGAGACGAGGCCAACAAGACCTCCTGCGGCATGGACTTCAGTCTGGTGACCCTGAACCGGGAGCACGAGTCCCTGTGGATCGCGGGCCTGAGCCTCTCCTCCTCCATCCTGGGCTTCCTGCTGCCCTTCCTGCTCATGACCGTCTTCTACTGCTTCATCGGCAGCACCGTCACCCGCCACTTCAACAACCTCCGCAAGGAGGACCAGAAGAAGCAGCGGCTGCTCAAGATCATCACCACCCTGGTGGTGGTCTTTGCCCTCTGCTGGACCCCCTTCCACGTGCTGAAGAGCCTGGATGCCCTCATCTACCTGAAGGTGCTTCCCCAGACCTGCGCCCTGCTGAGCGTCCTGCTGCACGCCCACCCGTACACCACCTGCCTGGCCTACGTCAACAGCTGCCTCAACCCCTTCCTCTACGCCTTCTTCGACCTGCGCTTCCGCTCGCAGTGCCTGTGCCTGCTCAACCTGAAGAAGGCCATGCACGGCCAGATGAGCTCGCTGTCGTCCACCCTCAGCGCGCAGACCCAGAAGTCCGAGGTGCAGTCTCTGGCCACCAAGGTGTAGGGAGCCCCGCTCCTGGGGGCGACAGACTGTGTGCACGGAGCCGGCGCGCAGAAAAAAGCACGCGGTTCCCGGACTGAGATCACCTTCCCCCCATTGTGGGAGAAAGGGACTTTGAAAAACTGAAAACCCAGTCTGTTCGCTGGGCTGTAACACTTGGAAAACCCAATGTGTGGACTTGTTCTGTTATTGGGGTAAGCCCACGCGCTTATACCTGGGCTATGAGGGGTTCCCCCAACAAACAACGCTGGGGCCAGCTGGCTGTGCCTCCAGCCGCTTGCGTTGTACAAATTTTTGAAAGAGGTAAATGTGTTTCAAAGACTTATTTTTTTCTGGCTTGCCTTTTTTTTAAAAAGAGTACATGCTGTAAATTGCCGTAAAGAATTCAACCAGGGCTGAATTCTGGACAGGAGGAGTGAGATGAGAGGGAGGTCATAAGTTGTTGGCAGTGAAGTTTCAGCCTGGTCACACTGGGAAAGAAAAATGTACCGAGTGTTTTCCATGTTTTTTTGTGCTCTGTTGCTGTCGTACTGTTTCCTTAGCACTTGTTTTAAAGAAGAAAGATTGTGCAGCCCAGTCTCCACTTTTGCTAATCTGTGCTAATGAAGGAAAGGGGCCAGGGGCTGGTGAGTGTGATTAGAAGGAAGGTGTTGCAGTTGAATTAACATGTCGGACGACAGAGGTGGTCGGGCAGGCAGATGGCTGTTGCCAAATGTTTTTCTGGGAGGGGGAGCAGAGGTCTAGGAGGTGATGGCTACGAATTGACTTGAATGCACTGTTGTTACATGACTTTGGAGCTGGGGTGATTTATCATCTGTAAGTGGCTTTTGCTGTGAATGTCTCAGAAATTAAGGATTTGTATTATGGATTGTATGTTTTTGCCTATAACTAACTACTGTATCTGGATGCTTTTTAGCATTTCCTATTTGTAAATAAAAAGTGTTTTTAAAATATTCCTCTTAACTTTCTTCAATCCCTGCTGGCCGTGTGAATGTCACCCTGCATTTAGTGCTGCTGTGTCTCTTCCCACACTTGCTCATTTGTGCAGTTGTTTCAGTTTTTGAAGACGAGAGGAACCGAGCAGCCTGCTGCTTTAAAAAAAGCACAGGGAAAATAATGACTGCAGTTCTTTTGGGATATTGAGCTTTTCCAGGAAATTCTTTTTCTTGGCTGAGTTAAAGCAAGGGTGTCTCAGCAAGCCCGCCAGGCATGTTAAAAATGCACTATAAAGGAATTAGAAAAAGAAGCAGAGTCTGGTCTCTAACTTTTAAACATCTGCCTGCAGCAATGTGGTCAAGCAGATGTCAATAATTCCCCAGACACGATATGTTTTTTGTGTTGTTTTTTGCCAGAATATGAATAAAGTGACAGGTGGGCTTGAATCTTAAGGTAGAGTAGTTCACTTAATACTGGAAAAATGGGGCAGAGTTCACACTACTGTTAGAGTGGAAAGTTATAGGACCCTTTAATAGATATTACATCACTTCATGTGCATCTACTCATACAAGAAAACTCCCAGGAACTAACCACCATTCACATATAGCATGAATACATCATTCTTGTGCCTTATTAGGATGCTACAGGGAAGCACAAATTCAGAAAATGATGTACTACACAAGCGCTGAGAAAGACTGGTCTTACTATTGAGTTAATTGATTCATACTACAGTCAGAGGTAAAAAAGTCTTTTCACAGCATTTCTATGCAATAAGAGTTTTCATCCCAACCTTACAAAGTATATTAGTTCATAAACACTGCAACAATTTAACACAAATTAAACGATCATATATTATACAACAGACTTCTGTAAATAATAATAATAATAATAATAATTGCTTACATTTATATAGCGCTTTTTTTCTGGACACTCCACTCAAAGCGCTTTACAGGTAATGGGGACTCCCCTTCACCACCACCAGTGTGCAGCCCCACCTGGATGATAATTATGCTGGGTGATATGAAATGTTGTTACTGTAGAATTGTGTACAAATGCTCTCTGCTCCATTGACTTTATGTAACTTGGTGCCCTTAAAAAAATGAAGCAGTCCACTATAACGTACTGTATGTAAGCTTTCATTCATGTGTCTTTAATCCTGACCATTACTATTAATACTTAACAAGACTTACAGTTCTATTAGGATTATATGCACTTGTGTATTTTAACACATTTTTAAGCTTGCGTTCCACAAAAAAAAGTTTGTACATTTGAAAATGCACCCTGAGTGAGTGATGTATTGAGGTGTGTTCTCCTAAGACAAACATAATTTCATGTCAGCAATCCGATACCAAACTTCAGAATGTGCATACAAGAAAGAATCTTAAATTAAGTGTGTTAATTGCTACATTCCAGAAGAATCCATCCTGCAGTAGTAAGGACCATGTCTAAGTTGAAGAACATGATAGAAACGACCTCTATTGTTAGGGATATGCTGCCTTGGAGTCACCAGAAATTCTGGCTTTACAGACACAAAAAAGCCTGACAAATGCTGTCAGATCTTAAGTTACAAGATTCATGTCCTAGCAGGTGTGCAGTGAATTTCTTTTGAACTTTAAGGGCATTACATTTAAGAACTGTCAGCCAGTGGTAAACCACACATGAAATCTCACAGGACATACAAACCACAACACGTTCTACATGACATCAGGACAAAACGAGTGCTGAGTTAAGCCCCTTCATTCTGTATGAATGAAGTAACTTGCAGGCCAACCAGAATGTTCGGAGACAAAAAAACTGATGATTTGTCATTTGCATTCCCAAGTTACCACTAAAACAATCTGTTGAGCTTGCTAGAGGATTAAGGTATGTGTTTCCCTCAGCCGTCATTATGAATGGCATTTGACTGTGAGCACTTGTTGTAAGACCTGTAGAATATTACCAGATGAATACAGATGATGAAAGATGACTAACATCTTACTAACAGTTGAACTGCACAGGTGATTATTTGGTTATCAGAATGTGTGCTTTATAAGATGTTTAAAAATGGTTGATTCAGGAAGTTGTGAATCGATTCCTCTGGCAGCCAGCTTATTGAGTCAGGCAATCAAGTAAAATTACAACCTGAATTAAAAGCATTTAGGCCTTGGAGAAATATCAGCGACATGTGGCTGAAAACACAAGTAGGTCTGAAGATCTTAATTATTTCCCCCTATTTTCACCTGAACTATTCATTTAATTTCTTCCTGCAAAGTGCTGATCAATTGGTAGTAAAAATCTTACCGTGTAATTGTTCATACTGTGTAATTGAAGAGCATCCGTTCTTCAATTTGGTGTTAACCTTCCTTCTGGCTTTGTCCTAATTCTGTCTGGATAATCCAGTAATAATGTCTGGCAGCAGTAAGTGACGATTCAGTTTTTTTGAAAACTTGTTTAACTTCCATACTGCTGTTTTTTCCTTCCGTGAGGTTTTAATGAAAAGGAACGCTCAATAAAACCTCAAGAAACTAAACTCAACACTGAATAATGAACTATTATTCAGTCCGTGGTTTTCCTTTAATGAGCTCAGTTGGACACAGTCTCATTTGTAATCCTTTGACAATTGTTGCCAATCAGCTCTGAAAACAGGCCAATGTTTGTGCTGTGTGTTGAGGTGGCTGATAAACTCAAGTCCACTGATGTGTGGGGTGTGGGGTTCAAGATGAACTTTTTGTGGCTCACCTCTTTCTTTTAATCCACATATTCAAATTATTAAATTATTTGTAGTAAAGTATTACATAGTTTAATAATTTTAATAATAATCTTGGCATAAATTCCTGTAGGAAGCTAAGGGCTTAAAAATAGAAATTTGTTTCATGAAGGTGTAAGATTTAAATCCTTTACTGAGGTTCCTTATAGCTAAAACAGAATTTAAAACATTTTCTTCAAATAAGAAATACTGTGATCACTCCTATTAACAGAAATAAATCTAGACTGGAAGTGTTTGATTTTGAAACCTGCAGTCTTTAACCTTAATTCAGAAAAAATCTGAATTTTATTGCATTTTGAAGTGAGGATCAAAAGTGAAAGATGTGTAGAAATGTGTCTTTTCCTTCCTTATCTAACTGTTCTTGGGCTCCATAAAATGTTATTGCAATACTCTCCTCACTGTAGGAAGTGACAGTCAGAATTAGGAACATTTTTTGGCTTTTGTTTTGGCATTGGAGACGTATTCAGAGCTTTAGGCAATCTCTACATGGAGCTGCACAAGACAGAATACAAGTGAACACTATTTTTTTGCCATCTATAGATCTCCTGATCTCCTTTACTCAGATTAAGTGCGACTATTAATGGCTGTTTCTTAGACACTTAGATATTTTCTTCCTCCTACAGTCCAAAAACAAGCAGGTAGGTTAACTGGCTTCTGGGAAAATTGTCCCTGGTGTGCGTATGTGTGTGTGTCTGTCCTACAATGGACTGTTATCCTGTCCAGGGTGTACGCTGTCCTGCGCCCTTTGCTTGCTGGGATCGACTCCGGCTCCCCTGTGACCCTGAATTGGAATTGAAGTGGAACAGAAAATGGGTGGATGGTGTTTTATGTGTGTCATTGCTAATCCCATGTAACACGTATGTCATTATGATTATGTCTATCTATCTCTCTGTCTGTTGATATATATGAAACACTACTGTCACTTTTCCACAGTACGTGGTGACAGAAGCAAGCTAACTTTGAGCAGTGACACTTTAGGCTGTGTTATGTTTTAAAAAAGGGCAAAAAATTCATACTGCTCTTAAATCAACCATAAACATGTAAGTTGACCCTTGAACAAGATGTATATATGGACGTTTTGCAGGTTCAAGTTAGCTGTACCTGGACCAATCCTACCAATCCTATAAGAATTAAAAAATCAGCAGAGAGGTGGGCTGGTTTAGCATGCAGTTAACTTGTAAGAATAACTAAAAGAGACAGTGAGATGAGCATAATGTAGAGCATAATGGGTTATAGATTGGATAATGTGCCTCACTTATTGATGTTGTACTGTAATAAAAAAACACAAAGTCAAGTCTGTCCTAAATAACTGAATTCCAGAGAACAGCATGGCCACATTTATTCACATCTCTAAGTATTGCTTTAAATCAAATTCAGCAAAGACACATCTCCAGGAACATTCTGTTCTTTGGAACCGCAGTGGAAGCCCACGAGACTGTATAGACGCCTCTGAAGGCTTCCTGCTTCCCTGGGGTACAAAAGGAGGTAAGACGCAAAAACATTCAGCAGCTGCAGCCTCATGATGGTTAAAGCCAGAGAGCTCTTCACTGCAGACAGATGATCATGGGCTTCCAGATGTTGGGGGATGGCTATAACAGAATCCACAAACAGCTGCATTAACCCCTTTCCACTGTGGTGTCCAGTATTAGACATTTAAGGCTACTGGTATAGTGGTCACCCTGTGTGGAAGAGGACACAAGTGTATCTTGCCACCATGGGCTGTGAAGAGGTTTGGGACAAAGGTAACACCTGGATACCCAATACACACCGGCTTCTTCAGGATACATAGTGTCGAAAACTACCGTGTGAAGCTGCCAGCATGAATGTAGTATTCACAGCTGGGCTGGAAGAAAGAAGTGAATGACAAAAAGACCATTTGAATGACAATTGAAACAAATGTCTCGTGGTCAGATGAAATGAAACTTGAGCTTTTTGGCTCATCTGCGTTATGTCTGGTGTAAAACTAGACGAAGCTGGTGTAAGAGAAAACACTCTTGACCACTCTTATGTTCTGGGAGTCCTGGAGCCCTAGACAAGACAGGGGAAATGGACTCCAACACAGACCTGGACATACTGGCCTGACACCTGGCTCTTCTGCCAGGAGTACTCATGTGTGGCCAAAACTGGAGATTCCAGCATGACAGCAATCCAGAGCTCACATCCAGATTGAAAAAGAAAGGTTAATCACACACAGAACAGACACTGTCACCTGCCCATCCCGATCTCCAGAGCTCAATCCAGCTGAAGCTCTGTGATTCCGATTCAGGATGGCAGCTCAGTGAGGGAAACCAAAGGGTCTGAAGGGGTGTGAGCAAGTCTGCATGAAGGACTGGTCATACGGTGGTCCTGTGAAGTGCCAGGACCTCAGAGCTCACTGTAGGAGGTCTCATCACTAGAATTCCTGCCAGATGAATACTAACAACAAGGGGGTGAAGAAATGTAACCTTTGTCTTTTGAAACTTAAATTATTAATAGCAAATATGAACGTGCTGTGTGCAATGCTGTTACAATTACCGTGTAACTCTTGAGGAATTTTTAATGCAAGAAGCATGATCCAATCTGTAAATCTTTCTGTTATTTGGTGATACAGTGTTATCCGATCCCCTGATGGGATAAGAGCTTATCTGAACAATAAGTCGAAATAAATCTGGATCATTTCAAAGGCACTCTATGTATGTGACTACAGCACAAAATCCCACAACATTGTGACTTTCAATTCATTCTTATTCCTATAATTATAGCCTAAAATCGAATTGAATTTAGTCACAGCAAATCACAATGCCAGCACTGCTCTAAGACAAGAAGAGTTGCAAATGAATTTGGTAGAGGGATGTGAATTTCAGCTCCCGCGTTCTCTCAGTGACCTCGTCCTTTGATATGGCTTCCTCAGCCTGTGGTCTAGTGTGCCACACATGGGGGAGTCAGACAGGTTCCCTTTGAGGATCTCAGGACGAAGGCTGGGGAGGGGTGCGAGTGTGCGAGAGGGTTACCTGCCACTGTCCCCTCGCAGCTGTCGCCCCTACTGGGACACAAAAGCACCACCCAAGTGAAAAAACGACCGGCTCACAGGTGGCTCTGCTCTGGCCCGTCTCCCAGCAGACCGAGCAGAGGGGACAGCTCCCCTAGAAAGGACACCTGAAAACACAGACTAACATATCTCACCCAGTCTTTCATCTTGGGACATGCTCCAACCTGTTGTCCCTGTCAGTCCTAGCAGAGAGACACACTGAGGGTATGCAGCTACAACTTGTATTTGCTTACTCTCTGCATAGAACTCCGTAGAGCACAAATGTATTTGATTTGTGTCTCCATACATCAGGCTTAAATACCTTCCAGAATTTATCCATCTTAAGTATATAAATGAGCTTAATTTGAATTTTTTTGAACAGGTGTAATAGCTTTAACCAGAGATCCCACAGATTCTGCTGATCCACCTGGGAATTCAACTTCAGTCACATTTGTTTTTTACAGTGTCACCTGTCTGTAAGTCCGTTCCTGTGACCATTGGTGAGAAAATTCCATCCTGCCAGCGTTCTGTGCGTAGTTTGAAGAAATGTCTTACAGTACATTGGGCATTCTTTGTTTAAACAGCATTTTGCAGTCTAGATGGATTGATTTTTGTACATACAGACATGTAAACACGTTGAGCAATTTCAATACAAAGTAAGTCAGTGACCCAATAAGAAAAGCACTTAGGAATGTTTACAGAGGAGTTTGGCTGAGAGTCAACCTCCTGGCTGTAGGACAGGGTAGTCAGAGAGCAAACCCAACCAAGGGCAGCTGCACAGTTACGATGGGATGGAGCACCTATTCTCAATTAGAAGAGAATTACTGCCTGGGATAGCAGAGGCACAGGAGACCTTGGCTGCTGCCATACCTCCCCAGCTTTCATTGCCTTGTTGACAGACTGTGGTGCCCTGTGGGTCTGTGGCCCTGCCCTGGTCACAAAGGATTGCCAAAATGGTGATGGACTGATTCCCCTTGTTAAATAGAAAGCAGCAAATTCTCTGTCATTAAATGGAGATTACAACAAAAGGTCGGGAGGGATAACAGCAGCCAAGTTCGACTGGTCTCTGCTGTCTCCGATCGTCAGCAGTCCTGGCGTCATTTCCTCAGGTTAGAAATTATAAACACAAGATGTCAACCCTTTCTCTCCTTCGCATTCATCTTTTGCCTCCCCCCTCCACCTCTGCAGCTCCCCCTTGGTCACTTGTCACTCTCTGGGGGGCCCCAGCATCCGTATCTGGTGGCCAGGGGGCTGGTCACCAGCCAAGCGGTTCAAGCCAAATTGATTCTGACTCAAACACTCAACAAGCTTTTTCAATACACTTTATTCTTGTTATGTTCCCAGTGAAATAGCAAAACTAAGCAAATGTTTATTTTGTCATACATCTGAGCAAAGGAGAAATGTGGGTCATGGTACATGCAGAGGTATGAAGGAGCCTTCACTGCCTTTTGATTTAAAAAAGTCTTTATTAACCTCAGGAAAATAATACAGCAATACGTACATTTCCGCTTGTTCCAAATTGCTCAGCCCCCGTTTTGCATCAAACCCCCTCCCCTGAGGAGACACACCCCTGGGGTTCTGCTGCCCTTGTGAAGTGCCTGAGTGGGGGCTTGACTAGATCAAGCTATCAGACTTGACTGTCAGGCCTATCAGGAGGCGGAGAGGCTGGTTTTAATTTCCTAGGTATGCTTTTTCCAGACACTTATGGCACACGGCTCATTGCCTTGAGTAGGGCCCAGGTTAGCTGACAGGAAGCCACCTATCCATCCTTATCCTAACTGCTTTATCCAGTCCAGGGTCATGGGGGAACAGCGGCCTGCCCCAGCACACGAGGGCACGAGGTAGGGTGCCGGGTACCAAAGGATGGGATGCCAGTCCATTGCAGGGCACACACACAGACACACACATGGTCACACTCCCACCAGGCAGGTTGGACAGAAGCCAGTTACTTACCAGTATGTATTTGGACAGTGGGAGCATCCAGGGAGAACATGCGAACTCCGCACAGACAGTGCCCCAGGCCTGGATTTGAACCCGGGGTCCCCACGCTGCAAGGCATCAATGCTCACCACTGCATCACTGTACTGCCTGAGCACCAATCATTAAATTACAGTTTTAGAGGGTGGAACCTAGTCATTGTAGGATGGGACTCAGGCAGCTTTTCTCTACCTGTTAAAATGTGTTAAATCAGTTCAATTAAGTCTCAGTTTGAGCTATTTACCCTTTTTTTCTGAAGTCTTAATCTGCTGATAATAGATAATCTGCTGAAATAGACCTAGAAAACCTGCTGACTTCTTCAAAGGCTCAAGATGGTAAACTACGGCTGTCTAAATGTGCATTTTATTGACATGTGGCTGAAACAATTTCTCTAAAAGAAACCTTGATCTGAACTACGAGGCAACGGATCTTGTTCTCTGAGCCCCTGGAGATAAAAAAAAATCAGTAGAGACTATTTGTGCTCAAATTAACTTTTACTGGAAAAAGTCATCTTAGAAACAGATGCAGTACTGAGCCCAGATAGAGAGGGTGGTAGGGAGGTGGCTGGGGGGGGCTTGTCTAAACCCATTCACACTCACCCCCCACCCTACAGGACATCAAAGAGAGGGGCTTTTGAGTGTTGTCTTGAAATGCAGGATGATTTCAATTAGGCCTCATCACACCTGTGGGCACATCAGAAATGCACTAAGAGGCTCAAGAGTCAGACCAGACTCAGGGGCCGGGACACAATTTGTCCCAAATTAACAGAGAAAAAAGAAGGCGGCTTCGATAATTAAAAGTCTCATCCACTGTCAATATTGGCAAGTGAGCTGGAACCAGTCAGGAAGGCGTTACATCAAAACTGTAAACTGTAGGTGACGTTCTCCCACAATACATGTCAAAATCAGCCACCTAAATGTCTGGACTTCAAAACCTTAAGTTGCTTTTATGAAGTTAAATTGAAACTGAAAAGTAAAATTACTGTACTATTATTACTGGAAATGGTAAATGATTTGTAGTTGCAAGAAAATGACAAAATTCTATTTCAGCTTTTTAAAATCTAATATTTTATTCAACAGTACCTCGCTATGCTTTGAAAACAGCCGTTTACCCACTTTAATCTAGTTTCTTCTCCACTTTCTGTCATGGGACTCCTGGGAGCCTCACACATGACATTCATGGACATTCAAGTTTCTGAAACTTTTGCAGTCACAGCCCATTCGGCTAAGCAGGATCATGGGGGTTGGTGGTGTGCGCAGGTACATGCACTCTCAGCAAGGTCCCCTGGTTTCCAGCAGGACTGGGATCTCTGTGCTCACCTGGCCAGGGGAAAGGAGCCGATATGAATGATAAGACCAGAACGATAAGGCCCGTCTGGCCCGCTTGGTCATCAGTTGTTAATTGATCTAAGGATTCCATCCAGCTGTTTCCCGAAGGAAACCAGGGTATCAGCCTGAATGACTTGTACCAGACTCCCACAGCCCTTTGGGTAATGAAGAGCGCCCTGTTCTTGGTTATAAAAGCATTTCCACAGCAGCGGGTTCCACTAGTGTCCTCTGGTTCACGTTCCTCTGGAAGAAATCCTCTGGATGGATTTCGTCAGGGTCTTTGAGGATGTCGAATGATTGCATCTGGTGCCCTTGTAGTCCCAGGCTCACGCCTCTCCAACCAACCACGCATCCTTCTGCTGAGAGAATCACTGGATAGTTTCTAAAATTGTAGTCTATTTGCATTAAGACATTATAACACGAAAACGATGGGGAGAAAACTGCAAGCTGATAAAGGTTCTTCAGTTGTAAGATCACTGAGATGAACCAAACATGTACCATTTACCTCTCAATTACATACATTTTTTAAAGACAGAAAACCCAGTGGACAATGATTTTTAAAGCTTGATACAGTAGCTCAGAACTTCTGCCTGCAGCGCACAAGTGCAGAGTGACATCTTCAGCTTGGAAAGAGCCTTGGGCCAATACAGTGCTAAATCACAGCAATGAGGTCACACATAGCCAAGGTCATAGAGTTATTATTTATAGGTAGATAAGACCACTTTATTGGCCATACAGAATTTCTTGCATTAGGAATTTGTCTTTTCGCATACCCCAGCTTGCTCTCCATGAGACACACAGACAGGGAGAGAGAAGCTGGGGGTCAGAGTGCAGGGTCAGCCATTTATATGGCACCCCTGGAGTAGCTGGGGTTAAGGGCCTTGCTCAGGGGCCCAATGGAGTAGGATTCCTCTGCCGGCCGCAGGATACGAACCGGCAGCCTTCCAGCCACAGGCGCAGATCCTGAACCACAGAGCCACTGCACCGCACCGCCCTGCACCGACTCTGTTAGTAACCAGTCATTTAAAAAAAAAATAAGATTTTGTAACCCAGTCCTGCACATGAGCCAAAGGCCATAAGTGAGCCCATGCCAAAACTGAAACAGTATCCTCAAAGGGATTAGCACGCCTACAAACTGTTAATAACTTGAAGTGTCTGCCTCGGTCTAGACACAAGGCTCTTGCTGATCAAAGCACTGTCCAGACGTTCGAAAGAAAAAATTAAAAACGGCATGGTTATTGAGGTTTCTTTGGTCCTTGAGTGCAGGGGAGGGGTCTGTCATGCTGTTATAGATTAGTCACCCATTTGCGCGCCAGATTTTATTTAATATCTGTAAAGATTAAGTTGCATTTTGAAAATACTCACACATCACACACTTCACGAAAGTCTTCCTGCTTTATTTGCACCATTTTACAGCTTTGTAAAACCAGAGCCTCGCTTTAACTGGGATATGTTAATCTATAGCACAGCCTTTTCTCCAGTGCTAGATTGTTTCCATGACAGGATGCTTTGATGTTCTTAGCATGTTCATTTGCTCAATACACCATGTGTTGGTGCTACAGCGTTTATGCAGCGTTTATGTCCAAACCATGATCCGCAAACTCAAAATGAACTATTCACCCTTATTAGGTTCCGTTCAGAAACCTGTGTATTTCTGTAATTTCTGTAGCAGTGTATAAATATTCTGTGGTGCTGTTTCCAAAACCTACCATGTCACTGACTCAGCATATTGAATGTCAATTAGTAATGACATTCTGAAAACTCAGTTTACAACATTGCATTTCATGTAACACTGAATTTTGGAAGGCAATTTAGATACAAATTAAGCTCGAATAGAGTGGAATTCCCTGTGATATAGATTTTGTGATTGTGTTTTCCGTCTCTCTTTAGATAATTCTGTAATGTTACCACATCATCTGTAGGTATGTCTGCTAAAAACGTGACATAGGACATTTTATTTTCTCTCCTTTTTTGGGAGATCACTACCAAAATAGTTTAGTTTTATTTCTATAGCAGGAATACAATATAATTATAATTACATAGTATAATCTTCTATTTGTGTATATAAAACAATCAGGGTTATAGAAACATGTAACGGGTAAGTATAATTTTTCAAAAAAGAGAAAGACACATGGAAATAAAGTTAAAATCCTGTCAGATAATTCCATGAGACTTCTTTTTAACAAAGCTTTGATGCAGAAATGTGGTTGTTACACACCAATTTCACAGTGAATACTTTAGGTTTGCTTGAAAATCTGGATTTGGTTTCATACAGTAAAACAATCCTTACCAACAGAAGAAAAAGTAACAACACCTGTGACAGTTTTCTCCCATAGCTTATACAATCAAATATATTAATATCTATCCTGTGCAATGTAAAAATGTTTGTTCAGTGCACTCTTAGTAAAATGCAATTAAGTGTAACAATTGTAGATTTCTGAGTGGGGATCTGTGCCAATGTGTGTTAGTTGTAAAGGGACAGGTAGAAGTTAATAAAGTAGAAAAAAAAGAAGCACAACGTTTCGGCTGCAGAGCATTCTCCGGATGCTCACACCTGAAACATGTTTCTTATTACAATTTCCTGGCATGAAGTGTAACTGTTACCTTTCCCCATAACGACGCTGCACTGTTTGCTTGGCAGACATCAGGTTGGAATCTTTGAGAATTTTGCTTCCATTAAGAGCCAGTTGAAAGCAATGTTAGTTGTTCTGGATGTCAGGAAAAAAAAGGAGAGAAAAACTGCAACAAAGAAAAACAAGGTACTAATTGTCTTCTTAGGAAATAATTGAATAAGCTTTCCTCTACCCCCTAGGTGTCATTTGTGGCTCTGTGGGGAGGAGAGAAGGGTGGAGAATTAATCCACCTGGCTGCTTCTAATCTCCCACATCAAAGGCCAGAGCCTGCTGAGCAGTTTGCATCTCCAGGCACCTCTATCATGGCCCAACTAATCCTCTTATAACTCTTTAGCAAATATTGACTTTATTAGTGCTGCTGTTTGTCCAGTGAGATGCTTGGTGTGGAGCAAAAGGCCTAATTGATCACTCCTAAGGGACAGTCACCAGCCACTTCATTTAAAACCTTCCAAAGAAGTGAGCCAAGCCGTAAAGAAGGCAGAACTTGAAACGTTTGTCTTTTAGGAATCTGAAGATTTTAAACGCTGGATGAATCCAGTCCTGCAGTCACTTTTAGGTTTCTTTCTATCACAAATATCCCATTAAGATTCAAACTATATGGGATAGTTGTTCTAACAGGCCTGGTGCAATATCCTGTATTATATAAACATGTTTTTAAATACATCTACTGTGTGGCCAATGGGTTGGAAATCTCAAATTGACCCAATTCCCAACTACCATATACCTCGTTTTGAATTTGTTGTTGTCACATCCATCCCCTCTAAAAATAAAAGTCAGTGCATTGACTCACTGATCCCACCAGCAGAGATATAGTTCTGAACATACTCTCTGTCTTAAAAAAAATACTGTATAACTGCTTCTTAGGTGACACATTCTGTGAAGAATATTGATGATTTTCTGGTTCACATCCAAAAGAGTCAACAATAGAAATCATTTACGTGTGTTACCGTATTTCCCTCCTGACTAACTGCACATCCTGCTGCACTGCTGCGCTGTTCTGTTTGCTTCAATTGTTGTTTTCAAGGCAACTAGTTCTTCTAGTATAGGCAGCCCCTGAAAAGACCCTTTTCAAGGCTGTTCCGAGAAAGTGCTTCATCTGTCTAACACTGTTTGGCACTATCACACACCTCTCTGATAAAGAACTCTGTCTGGCTTTTGTTCATGATTTGCAACAATAAAAAAAGAATACATACTAAAGGATACTGAGCAAGCAAGAATTGAAATGACAGAAAAGGTCGACAATGCTAATAGACTCCCAAATCTTTGTGCGCATTCTCTCTTTGCTTTGTTTAGCTTCTTTTCTTGACAAGCACCTTTCCCTCACAAACATAATGACTTTGAAGAACAGCGGGATTCAGACACAGTGACAGAGACTGAGCTGTGTGTGAATCATAGCCCAGAACAATCTTGTTTACCGCCAGCTTTGCAATTTCTCAATCCTAAGAGGGGAGGAGCTGCATTTTCTCAATCACACAAAACAAGAACAACACATCCTGAAGCCCTGAGTAACCAGAGAAAGATGACCCCCTTAGAGAAATGTCTCATTAAAAGGTCGTCATCCAGCATGAGACGAACTGCAGATGTTTGGAAGGATAAAGGGAAGGCAGTGACTTTTCTCAAATACTGCCCGAGTTACAATGATTTCCTTAGGAGTCAGTGCATAGGGTCTTTGAAATTGCATGAAAAGAACTCGACCCTAACACTTTTCTGAAGAGCTCGCTGACACACTACTGACACAACTCTGGGATTTTAATGCTTTGTCCTATCATTTGAGCTTGCTCGTCCATTGTGGCTGTGACTTGTGTCTGCTGAAATGGTACACGTCTGACCTTTTCATAACAGGTTGGAACCGTGATCTGACAAAGAGCAGCATTACAGTAATGCCAGTCTTACCTGATTAGAGACAGAACACTCATGCAGTACAATGGGAGGATTAGAGGGAACAATCGAGCAGCCCGATACACAACAATACACAGTCACACACATATTGACGGAACAAGCAGCTCGTTATGGTAAAGAGCCCACGTGAGACCGACACTCGTTATTGCTTTTCTTTTGGAGCATCCCTCCAGTTCACATACATCAACATTATATAAGGGTGAAGTAGTTCAGGCGGGCGGTTGCGTCAGCATGCGGAGGTTGCAAAGGAAGGTAAAGGATTATTCCCTGCTGAAAAGAGAAGAAAGGAAACGCGTGTGCTCACACCCGAAACGTTGTGTTTTCTTTCTTCTCTTTTCAGCAGGGAATAATCCTTTACTTTCCATGATATCAGGTTCTTTAGGATTCAGATGCTGTAGTTTAAAGTCCAGCCATTTTGAAACAAGGTGTGACTTCATACAGAGTTTATGTATTTGACATCAAAGCACCACACAGAGTATGTGTGTATTTGGATTTACCCAGATTGTCCAAGTATCACATGGATTAAATAATGAAGTCTGACCTTGAGAATAAGGCAAGGCCTCATATATATATACTTATTTTAATACCATAATGTCTTAGAGGAAACAGAACCATTCTACTCTATTTAGGTGTTCCCATTTTAGTATTAGAAAATAATTGTTATTACTTGTTTTAATGTGAATATTTCAAAAGCCCCTTGAAATAGAGTTAAAAACCATCTTCAGAATGTCCATATTATGCTTTCACTTCAGAGTTACGCCTTGCAGTGTGTTAAGACATTTCAGGTTGAGAGCCCATCCAGATATACTTTCAACTCACTGAAGTGAAGAAGTCAAAGCTGTCTTACCATTAAGCCCTGGAAGATGGGGCTCAGCTCAGGTTATCTCTGTATCGCCTTGTTGGGTGAGTGTTTGTATTGCTGTAAAACACAGTTCACAGTAAATCAATTTGAAATGCACAGTCAAGGCATAGGAAAATCCTACTTAAAACACCCGAAGTTGAGAGATTAACAAAACTAGATATCAAGGTGCCCACATGGCTAAGGATTTCTCAAGCTTATGCAAGGAGCCCCCAGAGACACGCAGAGTGTCTGCAGGCTCAATCACAACAGGCGGCTCTGAATCCAGCATTGTTTTACATTTGGGTTCACCTATATCTTCCAAACTAAATGTAGGCCTTCAATATAAAGTAATTTGTCTTATTTACAAGCACCCAAGGAGCGATAAATTTAATATCTTTATTCCTTTTGCAGAAATGGCTTTATAAATTGCAAGACCCGCAGGTTGGTGGTTTTGAAAGACCACCTTAAACATTAAATTGGTCAGAAATAAATATGCTTTTTAACAAGCCCGTATCTTCATTTTCATTGAAAATAAACCACTTTTCCTGCTGTAAAGTGACTTGTCTGGTTACCCCTAACTGTATTTACATGTGAAAGGATCAAGCCTCCAAGCTGCAGAGACAATGTATCGACCGAGACCTCATGCTGTTTGGTTTTCTAGTATTGATCCATAACAAATGTCGAAAGCATGGTGGCGGACACAAGGATGTGAGGAAATTCTCACTTGTTAGTTGTCTTCCTGGAAGAGATGCACACCACACCCAGTACAGGATGACAAACCTGCTGGATCGGTTCTTTTAGATGTAAGAGGAGAGAGGAGAGGTTGAGGAGAACAGCATGTTCATTGGACTTCATTAACACCATCACAAAGATTGATAAGTGACCCTGAGCCTTTTCCATCCATCCCTTTTCTAACTGCTTCAATCAATTCTGGGTCGCAGGGGGACTGGAGCCTGTCCTGGCAAGCAACGGGCACAAGGCAGGGTACACCCTGGGTGGGACACTAGTCCATCGCGGAGCACACGCAAAAACACTCACACCAGGTTGATTTTTTCCTAGAAGCCAATTAACCTGCCAGCATGTCTTTGGACTGTGGGAGGAAATAACAGGGGGAGAACATACAAACTCCACACAGACAGCACCCCAGGTCTGGAATTGAACCCAGGGCTCCAGCGCTGTGAGGCAGTTATGTGTCTCACTGTTGTCACTGTGCCACCCTCTTGAACCTTTCGATTGGATTATTTGCTTTATAATTAATACAGCAGCTCAGAATTTCATCTAACTTCTGCATGCACCTCACCTGTTGTATAAAGGACAGATAACAACTTTCTGTTCTATCTGTTGTACCCCCTCATGGACTGCACGCTGGCTTTCCTGTGTGAGCTACTGCTTTACCACATTTCCAGCCTACACTGTTCTCATGCAGGGTGTGCTGTTCATGAAATCATGCTTTGTTTGGGTTCATTTGCAGTAAGCGCATATGATTTGCCCTCTTCTCAACTTAAGTAACCACTGTAACCTGTAATGCAGTGCCTCCCCTCTGGAAATTTCCTACTATTCATTTGCACTGGATTTTTACAACTTTTGCGTGTGGTGATCTAGTTCAATAATGTGCTACTTGTCATGTGGAAGGCAAAGGCTTTCTCCTTGCACAAGTTGCTGTTTACACAACATAAGAACGGTTACTAATGACAGGAGACAATTTGGCCGAACTCTCCCGTTTGTGGTAAGCAGTGAATTGATCCAGGGATCTCACCCACCTGTTGCTTGTGGTAATGCAAGGTGCTGGCTTCAACCAAGTGGCTGTGCAGGTTGTTCCCTACTCCCACAACCTTTTCAGTAAAGAGGTGCTTACTACTCTCAGTTTTTAAAAAGCACTTCTGGTCAGTTTCTACAGCTGTCTTCCGGAGTGTCTTTCAGTGTTCACTCAGATGAAGCCCGCGGTATCGACGCTGTCATTGACTTTGAGGAATTCAGATACTTGCATGAGGTGCAACTGTAGTCTTATCTATTCAGTTTAACTCTTCGGTTCAGAGGTTCAGAAGAATTTTTTCAGCCTCTTTTTTATTTGAAATTCCCTGAATGCATCTGGCTGTTCTCTGATGGAATTAGGGTAGCTCGGTAGCTCCAGCCGGCCTTCCCTTGGAATCATTTAAAATGCACAGGCAGCCGTTTCTTCAGAAATCAGTATCTACTCGCACATTAGTGCATTGCCAAGGGCGGGGTCTAAAGGACTGACTGTAGGAGTGAATCCCTGGAAATGAGCTGTGTTGAAATGACTGTTTCAGACAGCCTCAGCGCAGCATTATATTATAGGGATCAGGAAAGGGAGCAACCACCCTTGTGTGAAAATTTACATTGCAGGTAGTAAAAATAGGCTCCTGATAAAAACAACCATGTATCCTCCCACTGCCAAACAATGGGGATCGCCAAGACACACAGGGCTCTGCAGCGACTGTGGTGTAAATGTGTCATCCTGCGCTTGTATTTCTTGACCTCCAACACTGGAGGAGCCTTGTGTTCCTGTTGTTCGCCGCTGTCCTGATCTTATCGTTCTGGGTGTTGGTGCTGCAAGGGTCTGCTGGGACAGACAGGATAGAGTCAAGAGAAAGGGAATACGAAGTCCTGCTGAGGGATATCCTGTCTTTCTGCAGCGCCAGGTTGCTGTGCGGCAGCTACAGTCAGTGTCTCTTCCCCAGCTGTGCGATTAATTACTGGAACTGCTGCAAAGAAGATCTTAAAGAACAGGGCGGAAGATCACACACCTCCCAGTGAAAACAACAAAACACAAACACTCAACAAAGTCAAATGCTGTTGACTTCCCGATAAAATGAGCAATGGTGTGCGTATTTACTGGAAGATCACATTATTGTCATTGACGAGCCACGTTTAAAACTGAAGGCAATGTTTTAGACAGAGAGGCTGTGGGAGCCAGCTGCCCACTGCCATGTCGTTAAAGACGATACCTCTCAGATCAATTGGCAGCTAGAAACCAAATGAGCTTGATGTACAGAATAGTTCGTTAGCTTTCTTATGGTCTTGAGATATAAAGGTAAATAAGCAAATAAAAGGTTTTGTATACCAAGGCAGAACCTTCTCAATGTTAAGAATTGCAAGTTAAAAAGTGTTGTAAAGACCAGGGTCTGATCTGAAAATATTTTGCTTTGGTCCCAATCATTCCCTGGAAATTCTGAAGAACATTTCTTGTTGTTTGGTCATGATTTCTCTTGCCTTCTTGCCACCGAAACAGGAGAGAAGAGGTTCTTGTACAAGTGCATGTTGTGTGCAGAGAGGATGTGCTTTCTAAAATCTAATTCTAAAACAGATCACCCGCTCTGCACATAAAGCCTCTCTTCACCGGATCTTCCATTCTCACTGCTGTGCTGGACGTCTCTCAGAACACTCCGTGGCTCTTGTTACCGACCTAAATGAAGCTCCTGTCATTGCTCAGCTCAACTTCAGAATGCCAGCTCAACTGAACACATATACTGTGCCCATTGCCGATAGACAATCAATCTGTGTCAGTCTGTCTGCCTGCATTTGTCAAAGGCCCATCAACAAATCTGCGCTGAGAACATTTTAATTTCTTTCTGTCCATGAATTGTAGATATGAATTTGGAACTTACGTTATTATAGTGCAAAAAAAAATAACAACAGACCTGGTTTGTCCAGGAGGTTTCCATCTCATTTCTACAAATGTTTAAAACAAAGACCTTGTTTTCATTTCCTTCCTGTTGGTTTGAATGCCTGTGGGACAGGGCAAGTGTGCATATCGAAAAGAGCTGTGCATCACACCAGTATGCAAAGAAACTGACGCAAAGACTTTGTATTGCACATCACCCTTGTATCTGTCTCTTCGGTAGAAGGGTTTGGAATGATTATCAGTAAAAAGCCAGTTTGCCAATAGTTCTTTTGGCTAAACAATACTTGCTATTGCAGCTTCAATAGCATTATATATCATGGTGAAATTACACTTAATGCACCTAAAACCTTCTACATCGAACTATAAATAAACAGGCTATAATTTTGTTAAAACCTAAACTAAGTTCTTTTAAATACATTATAACATATTGCAAACGATTCTTTGAATGCAAATCCTTTGTTTTAACTCCAATGAAGACATCACCACTTGTTTTTCTCTTCCAGGGAGAACACAGCTGTGCAATATGAAAAGGGTAATGCTGTCAGTTCACTTGGGACAATAGGAAAATTTGGATGGTCTCCTTTGTACATTTGCAAACGTATGGATTATAATGTGTTGGATCAGTAATGGACAGAGAGGGTTTGATTTCTTTAGATTAAGATCTGTTTTATTAGGATAAATACAAACTAGATCTGCGCATACATTGTTCAGTTTTCAAAGGTCTACTGATCCAAGTGAAATGTAGATCGCTTGTTTGTCTGTAAAAATGCCCTTTTACTCTATGCCTGGCAGTGTCACATTCTTTTAACACCACAACTGTTTATTGAACTCGGCACATTTCCACAGCAGGGTTATATGTTTCTGGAGGGTTTCTAGGTCTATTTAAAGCAACAGTACCTGAACAGCTAGTAGCAAATGGATCCAATTAAGCCTCCCTATAGGGAGCTGATCTAGATCAGTGGGGCTCAGAATTAAAACCCCCCGACAAACCAGTCTTCCAGGACGAGGTTACCCCATACACACCAGCAAATGCATTTCAGGCCACACACTATAAAAACACAGAGCAAACAGCAGAGAATAGGCACTGGGCCTAGAAGTGATGCAGCTCTCGTGGATTAGTCTAGCAAGCTTCAAAACCATACCTTCCCTCTTGGCCAGTTCTGTGCCACAGCTGACAAGTGACACAGCCCAGTTCTGAACCAGCAACCTCTGCACCACAGGGCCTAGCCTGGTCTCTGAGCAGAGAGCCTCCCAAGAGTTCCTGAAACTCCATTTTGAACATATTTTATCTAAAGCCTTTGTTGTCCAGTCATGTCTAATTGCAGATGATACCAGAAAGGCAATGGTTTTACTATCATTCATGCCTAAACTGAAGTTTAAGCCGGAATTTTATTCAATTAGTTCTCTGCTGTGGTTCAGAATCCATCTGCATGAACAATGATACATACTGTCTGGATAACATTTTGTATACAAGGCAGGTAAAATTAATGTTCCAATTGCGGGAGTTTAATTCTACAAATTGTTAGTCCACTCCACTCGTTCTAAATATGTCGCTGTTCTGCAACAAATGTAATAAGGCAGAGAGAAAGTAAACAGAAAAACGCATCACTAGTACTGACGGCCTGGATCCTGTCCAGAGGAATGATGAAACCACCCCACACTGGCAGGACACATCGTCCCAACACACGCAGCAACACACTGAATAAGGCCTTTGGAAGAAGGACAGCAGAGAAGAGACGTTTCAAAGATGAATGGCAAGACATAAATCCCCTCCCTCCCTCCCCTGCGCCTCCCAGACTCCTACACACTTTTCCTCCACTTCTGGGTGCGACAGTTAAATCTAGCGCCTCCACCCCTCACCCCCTTCCTGACAGGTGCCCGCCATGAAAAGGCCTCCAGTGCAGAGATGGCGAGCTGTCAAGGCTGTAGAATAGAGGGAAGAGAGAGGGAGAAAAGAAGGAGTTGGGGTGGGGGGAGGAGGGCAGTTGATGGATAGAAAGGGATAAAATGTGCAGCTGCTCCTCAGCAGCACGCGCCGAAAATCAACAGGACGTTTTCTGTGAAGGTAGGCCTAGTCAGAGGCTGGGCCCCCCCCCCCCAGCTTTGCTCTCACGTTCTCAGTCCCTTCATAGCCCTGTTTTCACTTTGAATCAAAGGCGCAGTTGTGGTCTGCAGCAGACTGGAGCTGCCGGGACTCCCAGCGGGAGACGGCGCCGCCTGCTGGTCAGAGCCCGGAATTGCAGCCCCAGAAAGCCTCAAGCCCAGGCAGTGTGGGAGCCAGGACAGGCCGGCAGGCTTAGCCGCACCCAGAGGGCAGATATTATGAGCCACGCCTCCGATTAAATGACCGGAGTCGGTGCGTAAAGGCGAACTTCACACCACGTCGCGCAGCTCACCTACAGTGTAACCCAGGCGTCAACAATGACGTGTCACGACACTAGTGACAACAGGCGGTTCAAGAACCTTATTATCCGTTTCACAGACAGCCTTGTAAGTTTTAAAAACATTGTAAATATCTGGCTTGGGAGTCCAATTTTGGATGATAGATGTTCCGTGAGAAATTCTCTAATATTAGATCATATGTCAATTTCACCTGGTTCAGCATCAACACAGAAACCCTACAGATTCAATATCTCTGTCATTCTGTGTCATACCTACACAATCAAAGTTAAACCGCTCATTGCAAGCATCATACTCCACCTTTGGTTTTTTTGGCTGTTGAGTGATTTATGGATGCAGTTTACACCTTTTCAAAACATTGCCAGTCATCCACTCTGTGCCTAAGAACCATTTTTTTATTGTACGCTTACTCCCTGTCACACCTATGGTTTTGGCCGCAATACTATGATCTTCAGTGTCAGCATTACTTTGGTTGGGATCACGGTTGTTGTTGACAGTTTTCCCTGTCCATCACTGCGTGGTCCCAGTCTGGGAACAGCAAGTGGTCTTATAAACCCCAGCAACTTTATCAGAGACACTCATCTGAGAAAACCATGGTGATGTACTATTAGCTGAGGATCTGTAGAATAGATTTGAAATAGTTTTGAAGTGGCACAGATTTTTGTGTGGCTGAGAGGGGAGTGAGACTGCTCCCTGCCCATCGCTGCACGGTCCCAGTCTGGGAATAGGAGGTGCTCTATAAACCCCAGCAGTTTTAGCAAAGACACTTATCTGACAAAAACAAGGTGATTTTCTATTAGCTGAGGGTCTGTGCAATAGATTCCATCCACCTGTGGAGAGGCACAAATTTTCCCCATCCAATTCTGCACTGCAGTTTTCTAGAGGTGATCCACCCAGACCAAAAATATTAATAAAGACTTAAAACGGAATGAAGAAGGGTGATTTGCTATTGGCTGACTGTCTTAAGATTGTATGTCTCACCACTTTTGGTGGTGCAAAAAAAAGTTTTTGTCCCTGGTTATAGTTTAAAAAAACGATTGAATTTAAATATAATAAAGAATTTGATTTAATAACACATTTCAGATACAGCTCCTTTAAAAGCTTGCATCTTAAAACCCTTTTCACTGAACAGAAAAAAAAAACATTTCTATGAAAAATATAGCAATGACATTTTTTACAGTAGTATAAATGGAAGAAAGGTGCTGTAAAATTAATAAAAAAGTAATCATCTTAGATTTGTCAAACGTGGAGATTAGTGGAAGCGATTTAAAATGAAAAAAAGGATCCTCTCAAATTTTAGCTGAATGTTCAAGGAATTACAGTTAACCATGAAGAAATAACAAAGCAGGTGTTTCAGCTGGTTGTCACTTGCTTAATGTTGCTATACTCCTCATATGCTACTGTGGCAGCTGAAAGTCTTCTACTTTGATTGAAATTCGGCTATTTGCATACACTTCCGGATCATTCGTGACGCTAAGTGTAGCATTTCCGGGTTACGGACGAAGCACCAAGAGACAGAAGAGGGTGAATCGTACTTTATCTCGAACTTGATTTATCTGTCAGCTTCGTTCATACACCGGTGTTGCAGTAAAGTGTAGGCACTGCTGCCGTCCAGCCCGATGAGTTGCCCTTTAACCCTCTTTTTGCTGTGTTTGGGGCAGTGGGGTGGGAAATCGGATCTGACAGCCTCTGTAAACATCAAGACATCACGCACCGGCATTTGCGGAAACTCCGGGAAACAAGCAAAAGTTGTCTGGGCTGATAGCAGTAAAACGCCAGAAAAAAAGACGACATGCATCTAGCAAAAAAAAACTCCCAAGAAAAAACAGGCTGTTTTTCTCTTTAATTTGCATTTGAGATCCGGGGGAGAAAATGTCTGGGTTTGATCGATTTTATTTTCTAAGTTATTAAAAATGATTGTACAACAACAGGGCATCACTCACTTTCGGTGCCTAGGGCGGCGGATATAAAGCCTATTTGAAAACTAGTTAAATATGGAAAACTTAAATAAAGATAACTAGTCTAGTATATAACTCGTCTCCTACAACGAGATTGCATACGGGCGGCGATTGGTGTAATCTTAGCTTCAGCTTTGTGCAGGTAATTTACAACGAAAATATATTTTTTGGTGAGTATTTTATATCTTCGATTTTCGAACTTTTAGAAATTTTCGTTGAAGTAACGATTATACGCGTTGCTGTCTTTGTTCGTTGATGACTTTTATTGCATTAAGAAAATTGCATTGCTGACACGTTTCCAGAGTGCTGCCACTATCCAGAGATGAAACCCTTATCAACACTGATGTGCGGAGGAAAGGCGTTCAGAGATCAGTGCGGGCAGCTTTCCTTCACTGATTTATGAAAAATATGACGCAGCAGGTTAATTTGTGAAATTCAAAGTACTTGTAAGAGAGTGACGTTCATCTTTAACCTGCTAGAATCTGGTGATTAAACGAATCCGGGATTTATTGGCAAGTAGGCCTACACCAAGGTGGAGTTTGAGTCGCTTTAGTTTTTTTTTCTAAAACTCATCTCTCTTCCTGTAATAAATATTTTTTCATAATTTTTTTATTAAACTTGTAAAGAATTTACAAATACAAGTTCAACCAGAGGATCAAAAACAGGTACAATAGAAAAAAACCCAAACAGAAAAAAAACATCCAACCGCCAGAGGTAATTAAGTAAATTGTGTGATCAAATTGTATTTTTTACATATATCATATGTTTTCCTTGCTTTATTATTTCTCAAATTTTGTATAGAATTTAAATAGTGTTTCAGCTCCATCTCAAAAGTACTAAAAAGGGGATTATTAGACCATTTTGATTTATGGATGTGAAATGACTAAGAAATGACTAATAAATTGACTATAAATAAATGCTCTTTTTCCAAATTTTCTATTAAACAGTACAATAAAATATCAAAATCCTTAAATCTAAAAATAACCTTTAACTGCCTGCAAACAAAACTCTGCAAGTCTGTCCAAAACAACTTCACAAACACACACCTTACAAATAAGTGCACAAAAGATTCCCTTTCAGCCCGACAAAAAACACACAGATCATCCTGCTCAGGTTTAAATTTAGAGAGCACTAATTTAACTGAATAAAACTTATGAACAATTTTAAACGATATCTCTAACTTTATTTGTAATACCTATCAAATAAATATCCCAATATCTATCAGGAGTTGTCCAAACTAACTTCCAGTTTATATTTTGAAATATTGCATTCCAAAAAGATAAACCAGAAGGGATAAGATGGGGTTTACAAAGATTCCTTATATGAGTATTGTTACATTTCTTGTCCTCTCTTCCTGTAAATCTGAGGCATCTAGCGAGCAAGGCATGACTTCAGGCTGTCCCGTGACGCAGTAATGCTCTAGGTATTGCCCTACTTATAGTACACTGTACGCTCAACATTTAAGCTTCCCATGTGTTACTTAACCCATAACCTGGTGTTTTTGTTCTGGATTTTAGTTTTGATTCAAATCAGTTTATTTATCTGAGGACAAAGCTTGCCACTTGTGAAACTACAGTTCACTATGACATTAACAAGCCGTGACCCCTGTTTCCAGGCCAGGAGGAATGTGGGCGGAACCCAGGGGAATTCACGTGGACCAGTCGGAGCTGCTGTGCAAAGATGGCTGTGGTTACTATGGCAACCCCGCGTGGCAGGGCTGCTGCTCCAAGTGCTGGCGAGAGAGGTCTCGCAGGGCGCAGGCCTGCAGGCAGCACAGCAGGTAGGGCCCACGGCGGACCGCACTGCCTGAGTACACGTCCCGGGGCCGTGTCCCCGAGCCCTGCCTTTAATAACTGCGTCGCACGACTCAAAAAGAGTCGTTTTCAGGAAGCTTTCAGTGGTGTATCACCGTCCTTCTTGCATGTTTCTGTGTTCTTGTGAAAACATTCTAAAGCTCGTGATCAAAAAAAATGCTGCTTTTCCTCAGCTGCGATGCTGTTGACCACCTGCAGCTGCTCCCAAATTCTTGGCACAATATGTGCACACGATGTGGACTAACTGGATTGTGCAGATGGTATTTGGTGGGATCTGTTCATTCTTCAGGGCTTGGTGATTGTTTTGAATGTACAAATGTTGGTTAAATACCGAGCTTAAGTGTTTCCTATGGAATTGCATCTCACATTCACTTAAAAAAAAAAAGAAAAATAGGTCAATCGCAGTGAACTTGTAGATTTGTTACAGAGCTGCGTACTAAGTTGAGTATTACTGGTATGGTACAGTCTCGGCACCGTCCCCAGCTGCACACTCAAGTGCAACAAAAAAACCTGTGGAACAAGGTTGGAGACCAGCTGATCCCGTTCTTAGTACAGCGTGAAGAAATAGAGAATAGTTGAATTATTCAGTCCAGTGAACTATTATGTGGGTCATCGTTAAGATATATTAATTACGGTCTCTCACATATATAGCTGGACGGTCTTGGATATTTGATATTATCCCTGCTCCCCTCTAAGTTTTTAGTAAAGAAATGTACGCGTTTGTATGCTGAAATCCTCCAGATGAGAGCATGCAGCTACCTTTGCAATTTTTTATCAGTTTCATGGAGCCATGAAACCAGTACAGCAGCTCTGGGTTTAAATGTGATCATGTACTCTGCCACACTGGCTTACATTTTCATTTCTAAATGATATGGAAACACCTAAGGCATAGGAGAGAACACAGGGATATTTTTTTTTGCGATAAGCTACATTTATGTGTAAGCAGTTCTTACTTGTCCTCTCCTAATTTTCCACCTGTGTTGACCCTACTTATCCCCAGAACAAGATTTTTGTGTTGACCTTTTCAAGTGTTTTTCAAGCACGTCTGTTAGCTTGTATATATCTTGAATGTACGTTTGGACGGCAGGGTGGTGCAGTGGTCAGCATTGCTGCCTCGCAGAGCTGCGGCCCTGGGTTTGATTCAAGGAGAGCTTTTTTGTGGAATTTGCCCTGCCTGCGTTCTTGTGGGTTTCCTCCAGCTGCTCCGGTTTCCTCCCACAGTCCAAAGACCTGCTGCTAGGACAAGCTGCTAGGCTTCTGGGAAAACGGGCCCTGGTGTGAGTGCGTGTTTGTGTCTGTGTGGTGGACTGATGACCTGACTTGCATTTGTTGCTTGACAGGTTAGGCTCCGGCTCCCCCTCAACCCTGTATTGGAGAAAGATGACATAATTCTGTATCCCTCCAGTGCCGTGTTCTTATAAGGAGTGTATTTATCTCTTGTGCATTAGAGAGATTGGGGTTCACGTGTGCACTAATTGATTGTGTGTACATGTGAGCTTCAGTGCGCAGCCTGTGTACATTTGAAGAAAGCATGTGCTTTTGGTACAAGGTGACAAGTGAAAAGAGACCATTGGGCTCATCATTTGTTTGGTTGCTAGTACAGCATTGAACATCATCTCATTCAGCCCTTTTTTAAAAGATCCCAGGGAATCTGTTTCATGTATATGGCTAGGTTCTCTGTTCCAAATACCTTCCACCCTTTCTTCTTGTTCTCCGATATTTATTTTGCTGGTTTGGTTTGCCCTGAATTAGTTTCCTGCCTAGATCTTGCCAGTACTTTACAGCAATGAATGTGCATCTATTCCCCTCGTCGTCTTCTCTTTTAAAAAGATTCCCGTTTGTTTAGGATGCGCTCGTTGCTTTCTGACTTCCCGTGGCCGGTGTGCCCTGGGGTGTGTAGATCTTCGCTCTGCGATGGCTAAGCGTGTGTGGGGTTGCTGTTTTGTGTCCGCAGCCCTAGCCCCGGTGTGGAAGGGGGCTCAGCCATCACCTTCTCCAAGTTCGAGGAGAAGAAGAGCAAAGAAAAGGGGCGACGAGTCAACACCATGAAGAGGCTTTTCTGGGGCCCTTCTTCCTCTCCGAAGAAACCCAACGGTGAGATGGTCCTCTACATAGCTCAAAACACAAAGGCATCATTTTCTCAAAATGAGCCACAGGCTTTTAAATTCACCCATCACCTGACTAGTAAACTAAGGACAGTGGTTGTTTCACAGATTTCCTGTGAAATCTAGTTTGGCTCTGAAGTGAGTGTCAGTTGTGCTGTTCTGTTTTTATCAATGGGTGGCTCTCTGAGCCTGGGCTTTACCAGTCAAGCTCCTTCATCCCCTTGCAGGGTTTTTGGTTTTACTAATATCTGTCTCCTCTCTGTCCCCAGAGCCCACAGAGAGCCAGTCTGCTGCCCTAAAGGCGTTTCAGAGCCTCCAGCTTGGAGACTTTACTAATTTCCTCAAGCTGCTGCGCAAGCCGTACTCCCAGAGCCTGCAGTCGCACTGCACGGCCTTTGTCAACACCATGGAGGCCTACCATGTAATAGCCCCTCTCACCGACTACCTGTCTCTGTCCACGTCTCTGCCAGTCTCCCATCTGTATTTCTGCTCCCAGACTGCCTGTCACTCACAGCCTGTCTCCTGCCAAATCTCACCCTCCCCACTCTCTCCTTCCTCCTCTAGCCCACTGTGCCCCAGGTCTGCTAACGCTTTGTCCAGTGCCCTCTCACACTGCTTCTCTGAGAAGGTGAGGCAGCAGACCTCTTTCTAGTGTCACTGAGATGAAGAGCTTAGAACCTGGAAGAACTGGGCATTGGCTGATCCCCCGTCTGTCTCTTTGTAGGATCTGCCGGTACAGAAACAGTGGGATCTGGTGCAGGATTTTTATCAGAGTATCGCCGGGCATTTCAGCAGTGAGTAAAAAGCAGTTGGAGGTGTATAATACAATTTTGTATGAACTTGTGTATCTTATGGTTGGCCCCCATTACTTAACTAAAGAACAACTGAATGGTCTCATGTGCTGTGTGTCTGACGGGACTGAATGGCCTTATGTATAAACTGTCTTGTTTGGTTGATTGTCAGTAGCGTAGTGACGCAAGGGCCAGATTTTGCAGCAAATTGGGCTGGATGTGTTGGATCCAGACCTTTGCTGAAACAGTTTGTTACACAGTTTTTGGTACAGTTAAGATCTGGGATTTGTTCTGGTCAAGAAAGGGATAGAAGTCTTTTTCGTGCTGTTCTAGTCTGCCGTGTTGCCTGTACCCATAGAGAGAGACTGACCGATTGAACCCAAAGGTTCTGTGGAGCACAGAACCGATACGTGTGAGAGGAATGCCTGTTGCACGCCTGAAAGAGCGCTTGGCTGTGGCTTGGTTGTGCACATGCAGTGAGCTGGAGGAAGGGTGTGGGATTCCCTCGGGCTCGAGCTGGTGCCCCCCTCTGTCCTGCAGGCCTCTCCGAGGAGCAGACGGTGCAGATGATGGAGCACATTGAAAAGCTGATCATGACGCGTCTGCACAAGTGGGTGTTCTGCCACGACAGCTCTGACGATGAGCAGAAAGACCTGGCCCTGCAGAGGAGGATCCGGTGAGACTCGGACCACAGACCTGGAAGCCCGTTGAGTACAGCTCAGTAACAGTCATCCTTTTATAGGCTGTTGTTCATAACAGATGCTGAAAATCCCAGAATACATCACCAAGTGGACAGCTAATCCTCTGGAGGAAATTTACACAAATAGGCTGAAATTATTCCTTAAAGTCAAAATGTCATTCAGGTTTACAGGGTGTAGGAAGGCAAGATATCATTCCTTAGGCCATGTGGGTTAAAACAAAATTTGTATCTCAGATTGCATACCTGCTAAACCACTGAAGGTTAGGCCCAGAGTCCAGAAAATCACCACATGAGTTTTTCTAATGAGGTGGACTATAATTGGACAGAGGTCTTTCCTTCTGTATTAGGTTTAGGAATGTCTGAAGCAGCCTTTTACTATTACATCTACACTGCCTAACTAGTTACTAAGCTGATCTTTGCCACTGCTATTTCCACAGATCTCTCAGCTGGGTGACCCCTCAGATGCTTCATGTTCCCATTAAAGAGGAGAGATTAGAGGTCAACAGTGACGCCCTCCTGCCTGCCGTCACAGGTGAGTTTTTTTTTAAGAAGGTAACTTTTAATTTCTCACTGATTAATAACAGAATATGGCTCTGTTGTTGTGCTCTGAAATGTATGTAGATGCTATGCCTTATGCTGTTCTGTCCTCACCATCTCCGTTCGATATCTTAGGCTTTTTTAATTATTTCGTTCAGCTGGTACGTTCCATTGTGCTATTTTGAATTTATTTTTGAAGAACAACAGGGTAAAGTGCACACAAAACCAGACAGCTTTGTATAATAGTCCTTGATAGACGACCACTTGAAGGCCTGCACATTCATGGAACCCAGTGACCCCAGTGGCTCTCTACCAGTGTCAGACAGGATCAGGGCATCATGTCTGGCCAGGCCACTGAGCATGACTTTTCATTGAGCACATAAGCGATCTGTGCTCAAGAGTCCTGATTAAACTCACTTCCTGGAACGCCTTCAAATGTATCTATGCCTTGAATGTGTAATAGTCCTGAACACCAGGATCACCTGTCTTGTCAACACTTGTCACTGTCCTACACAGGGCTGTAACTAGTTCGATACTCTTTGGCAACACTGATTGTACCCATTGGTCATGCTAATAAAGCACCTTGAATTGAATTACTCTTATATTCTACCAATGGTCAGCATTGCTGTGTCACAATGCTGGGGCCCTGGGTTCAATTACAGGCCTGGGGTGCTGTCTGTGTGGAGTTTGCATGCTCTGCCCATGCTCTCTTGGGTTTCCTCTGGGTGCTCCAGTTTCCTTCCACAGTCCAAAGACATACTGGCAGGTTAACGGGCTTCTGGGAATGCTGGCCCAGTTGTGAGTATGTGCGTGTCCGGTCCAGGCTGTATCTTGCCCTGTGCCTGTTCCTTGCTGGAATAGACTCCAGCTCCTCCTGTGACTCGGAATTGGAAGCAGCGATTAGAACATTAGTGGATGAAGAGAGATTCTGAAACTTCCCGAACCCCAGTGGCCGTACGATGAAGGCATTTGCCCCCTGCTCTCGGCAGCGATAATCGAGATGGACGCCCGGCGAGCGCCGCAGGACAAGCTGGCCTGCGTCTCCAAGTGCAGCCAGAGTGTCTTCCGGGTGCTGGCCTCCTCCAGCTCGGAGCCGGCGAGCGCCGACAACTTCTGTCCGGCATGATCCTGGTGGTGCTGAAGGCCAGCCCGCCCCGGCTGCACTCCAACACGCAGTACATCACCCGCTTCGGCCTGCCGCACAGCCTCATGGCCGGGGCGTCCGGCTACTACTTCACCAACCTGGTGAGTCCAGCTGCGGGACCGCGGGCCTCTGCGGCCCAGAGCTTCCCCAGAGCGTCCCCAGACTGGCGCACTCCCGCGACGACCTTCAGGAATCTCTTTTGAACGGGGCGTGGCGTGGCTCTGAGGGTCTGTATGGGTGGGGCTTCACTGGTGACGATGACGATGATGAACAGCTGAGTTTCTTTTACACCGAGCAGGGCTGATGCAAATAAGCCCGGGTTACTTAATCAAGTATTCACACAGACCGCCTTAGTTATGCCTTTTAGTTGAATTGATTGAACTAGGGGGGACTTTTACACACAGGGACACTGGAAGTTGGATGACTGTTCCTGAAATTAATGAAACAAGTACCAAATGTTGGTGTTATTTGTTCACTCAGACTGTCTGTATACATCATTAGGACCCACATGAAGCACTGTCAATATTCCATAGGAAGAAAATGCAGGAAGGGGTGAATGCTTTTCACGAGACTGTATATGCAACAGGAAACTAAAAATTAATGAACCACATGTGTACTGTAAGCAAGTCCTGTAAAAATTAACCATTTGACGTTCCTTTTATCATCTTGTGTATCATATGTCTGTGTCGCGTCCTGTCTGTTCACCCAGAAACTGTTTAAAACTGAAGCCAGGTCTCTGCTCTCCCGGCAGTGCTGCGCTGTGGCCTTCATCGAGAAGCTGGACGGCCCGGCCCTGAACCTGAGCGCTGAGGAGTTCGAGGGGTACATGCAGGGCAAGCGCGCGGCCCCGCGGGACGCGGAGACGGATTGCGAGGGGCTTCGGAGGGCCAGGAAGAACCGGCAGCTCCTGGCGGAGGTGGCGAGCCGGCAGGAGCAGCTGGCGGAGGGGGCGCAGGCCCTGCAGGCAGACCTGGCGCGGTGGGTGCAGGCAGTGCAGACGCAGGTGGAGGAAATCCAGGCCAAGGTCCCCCTGAACTTCACATGCACAGAGCCCCCGAGTCAGAGCTAGCTTCAGGGGCGTGGCCTGCCTGGGCGTCTGGATGTTCGCTTCTGAAACTTCAACCCCAGGTATTACTTTTGGTAAAATGGGTTTACAAATTACTGGGCTGAAGTTCAAGGCTTTGGTGTTTGAGACCTTATTGTAACAGTTCTGTGGAAAACAGGAAACCAAGTAACACGGTTTGATTTCTGGCTTCTGTCTCGAAGTGTTAGGTTTTGGCGACCAGCCCTTCAGCTGGGACTTTTGCAAACACCAGTGTTTTATCTTCAGTCCATTGCCAAGAACACAGCTGTACCAGGGTGCAGGGTAACTCAATAGGTTTTCCTCGTGAAGGGCCGGCGCAGGGGGATGCTTCTCTGTGGTGGATCGGGCAGGCACTCTGAAGCAGGCCTGAGGGGTCCTGCTACACTAGGGTAGCACTGTTCAGTAAACTCAGAGAGGTCTCATTGACAAATTTGTTTTCTCAGAGGCTGCATTTACTGCACGTTGAACATGTTTTAATTAGGAAAGTGTCAGCTGTGAGGTACCAGTAGTTCATTCTACAGTTGTACCTGCCTGCTTGCTTTCTCTGTGACACACCAATAAAGATGAGTATTTTGTTTCCTACTTAGTTATGAATATTTAAGCGCTGGAAGTCTTAAGCAATACTTAAGAGTGGTTACTACTCAGGTACCTACATCTTTGCACCTTTTTTCATTTTTCTCTGAATTATCGTCAGTTGAATCCTACGTGATCTTAGCCGCATATTTATTGTTTTTGTTTGTCGACTGTGAAGCACAGGAGTCTTTTGGCTGCTTAACCTAAACCGGCCTTTAAATAATCAGAATTGCTTCATTCCCAGGGCAGAGGGGAAGTAAAACATGCTCTGGGGAAAAAAAGGGTTTGCTTTGTAAACCCAGGTAATTGTACTGGTGCGACGATTTCTAGATCTTTTGGAGTTATAGAGACAAGGGGAGTGGGTGTAGAAAAAAAACCCTCTTTCAACAGCAGTCTGATACGTGTAGTGAAGTGCCATATTTATACAACGCAGAGCTTTAACCTGAGTTTGAAGTGCAGTATTCAAGAACTGTTATTTGATTGTAACCAAAAATAACCAATGCTTCCCTCTTGTGGTGGAATGCAAGTATTACAGCACTCAAGTAAAACTAAGAGACAGGTCTGTAATTTAAGGAACAGGTCATCAATTCTTCTAGTCTCATTTCAGCAGCCTCTTTCTTGTACTTTTTAAAATGAATCAGGGTGCTCAATAGAAGAACATGTCTAAATTATTTTGTTTGTAGTGGAGTAGAGAAAGTTTAACATTTCTGATTTTTTTTGTCTTTCCTCAAGCGCCTTTGCGTATAAATAATGAAGTCGGGACCTTCCACCTCGGTGCCTTTTCTTATGAAGCTGGTATTGGTATTAGACTGTGATGTCCTGTTAAAGTCTGTCTCTGAGTGTAAGCTCTGTGTTATTGGTGTTCCTTAACTTTATCCCACGTATGTACTCAAGTTATGTAACTTAACAGGCCCGACCGTGGGTGGGAAAATGATTATTTTATAACAATTTGGTAAGCGATCAGAGGACAATCGCCTACCCCACCTATGGGTCCCAGACTCCAGGGCCTCAAGAGCCTCTGGAATAAATGTAATGTTCTCGTGAAAACAGCCACTATCTCAACCCAAATTCATGACGATAGAGTGCTTGGCAGCACTGCCTGAAAACATAACTTCAGGCAGCTGGGACTCTAGCAACTATGAAATCTAGAAAGGAAAGCAGTGCATCACAACCCTTGTAACCATAGTGGTACAAGAACAAATAACTATTAACCAACTACTTGTATTTTGGAACAAGTTACAGTGTAAGCATACTAGTGCTTTCTGAATTAATCTCCAGCTGCCGCAGGCTGCTGTGTGCAGTTTCAGCAGGGCTAAAAAATGAGGAGGTATACGGAAGATACTCGTGGAACTTTCTGGGGGAGTGGGGGGTGGGTGAAGTGGGTTCACAATGATTGTGTTCAGTAAACAAAGCCACTAGCACAAGTCCTTGTGTTGTGTACAAGCAGTCTGCGTAGTGCTTGTGATGTTTACTGGTGACATGAAGTTTTGAATAAAGCACATGAAGAACCGATATGAATGTGTATTAACAATAAATTCTTATTCTCTCGTGCCGTGTCTTTTGGAATTGTCACCCTATACTTTAAAATGCTTGCATCAAATAATAGAAATACCTGTGCCTCTGAACTTTTTTTCATGCACATTTGAACTGTTTCACCATATTTATTTTATGTTGTTAAATGTTTTTTTGTTGTCATCCCTTTAATAATCATTCTAAATTGAGTTATGTTCTCAACTTCAGTACATTCCATGTCTGGAACATGTTTGCACATGGATAGAAGCTCCTTTCTGTTCCTTCTACAGTAGTTTTCCATGTGCATTTCATATCCAGAAACAGAATTACTGAAAATGTAAAGACTACCTTGCGCAGGACACATGCCCTCTGCTTTTGTTTTCAGAGCTGTAATTAAGATTTGTAAGATGCATAATCACTTGTAAAACAGAAACAGGTTCCTGCCAACCCTGAAGCTGTCTAAAATACCTCTGGTGCTCTGGCAGTCACCTTTCCTTTCTCATAAAAACTAAAGCCTATTTTTATCCAATAAAATGTCTTCTCAGAATGTACAGAGTTGTCTTTTTAAGGAAAATCATAAAACAATGAACATATTTAATTTTTAAAAGTGAAGCCAGGTGAGCTGTTATACTGAAACACTAAGAAATCACACATGAAACTGATTCTCCCTCCTTAGAGTTTTTAGGTTTAGGGTTTTAACTTTTACAGCTCAGTGTTTCCAATAATCTGTCCATCACAGTATCTCAAAAAAATCAATCCACCATTTTTAATAAACCACTTATTTCTTCTTTAACATTGTTAAAATAATTCTAAAAAAACCAAAACCTGTTGTTTCAGAGAAGGCAGAGGATCAGAAAAAATTGTATACTGAACTGTACGCACATTAGCCTGTTTCTGGGTAATCTGAAATTGAAATGATCCTCCTTCAATGTGTTGAACACAACCATGAGTTGGAATTTGGTGTATTAATCAGATTGGACTGAAATAAAAACATTATACTGATAATCCAGTAAACACTTTGGCTTGAGGGCATCCCTGTGGAGGTAGCCCACACTTTTGGTTGATAAACTGTATTTCTTTTGAAGGTGTTGAACTGTCCTCTCAACATGAACATGGACAGTTAACAGATCCCAGCAGGCAGACTGTTCAGGCTGCAAATCACAGAACCCAAGAAACGTATATGGGTCAATCAGGCTGGATTACAACGGTTAACAGGCTGTAATCAAAACTGAGAACAGGCAACAACAAAGATGGACTGTTAACACTAGTTATACAGTTTACACTTTACAGATAGTATTATTTCCTGACCTATTCATATACATGCTCTAATCTTGTTAAGGGAACAATTGTGGCACTATTTCTTGTGCCTTTAACAGACCCCAAAAGAGCAAAATCTGATCCTGCTGGGCTCAAACGTAGCTAGAAAAACTATAATTTAAAGCTGGGAAACTAACAATGATCCTTTCATCTGCAAGTGGATTTATAGCACAAAACTGTGTAGAAGTTTCCTGTATTAAACCCAGACTTCAATCCACCTGTTCACAGACATTTCCCCATCTAGATCGAAGGCTGCTTTCCGCAGTGAGGAGTAAAAGCTTCTGACAAACGGAAAACAGCAGTCAAAAAACCAGCGGGAAATTGCACCCTGCATTTAGTTAAAAGTTTGGATTTAATTTGGAGAACAGGTGACTGCATCAAGAATAAAAATCAGAGTACAGATGGTATTTCACAAGACGACAGCCTCAAAGAAACCCTGTTATCTTATGCACATCATCACAGTAGACTATGATGGCTAACATCCTTGAAATCAGCTACAGTTGGAAAAAATCCAGAATGATTAGTTCGCAGTTATTACCTGCTCTGTTTTTGTATGGCTATTTAAAAACCCTGTGGTATATACAAAGCAGTCTTACCTTACTTTGAAAATCTGTTTTTTTAACAGCAGATGCAACAATGGGAGTGCGATAGTGACTTTCTGACAATGGTCATTACTGGTTTAGCTTTAGTCTGAGCAAGACCTGACGTGAAGTTGTCACAGACAACAACAAACAGTCCAAAGAAAGCTTACGTTATTTTAGGTAAAATGTAGAAATTTTGAACTGTGATAACTAAAAATTAGGAATTTAAAAACCGTGGGGAAGGTGATGCGCTTTTCATAAACAGTCGTCCAACAGAAATATGTTAACAGACTGGAGCTCAGCTGTAAAAGTCACATTTTCCCTGGGTCCAGGAGAACACCACAGCCATCCAGGCAAGGTATCTTAGTTTCTTTGGAAGCAGAAGACGGTTCTCCCAGCTCAGCTCAATCTCCGTAGGCTACTTTGGTCCACAACCAAACAGCATCCTCCAGCCTCCTCTGCCCTTTCAATTGGCTGTCCTTAAAAGTTGAATGCAGTGTAGTTTTTGTTACCTTGGTACAATTAATGCCATTTAGCGTTATTCCTCCATCCCCGCTTAGCCACAGATTAGCGAAAGCAGATTCGCTTTCAGGTTCGGGGTGGGTTGGTGAGCACTGCCCACACAGGGAGGGTGGTGCCAGCCCTGTTCCCTGCAGGAGAGAGCTTCTGCAAAAAAAAAAGCAGTCTTTCTGCTCCTTTGCTTCCAAAGTGCTGCTGCAACCAGCCACTGACCCACCACTGCGATGCCCCCTTCTCCTGGACCCTCCAGTGCCACTGCCCACAAACGCCTTGGTCTCTAGGAATGCAGAACAATGTAAGAGAAGAACAGACGACTCCAGGAAGTGGAACAGGGTGAACGGGCCCAAGCCAGCTATGCTGTCTGTGATCAGTCCCTTTGGCTGACGTAAGAAGTAGGCGTCTCTTAATCTCCCTTAGTAAGCAGATCTTCAATGTAGGCGTCCAGCTCATCATCCGTGTTGATATCGATGTCCCGCAAGGTAGAGGATTAAATTAAGCCAAAGCTGTGGTGCCTGCTATTCGGCACAATGCAGCCAAAAATTATAGCGGAACTGCTGAAAATCTACATTTGAATTCGTAATGTGAAGTGAAAAGAGTCACTTCCAAACAAAAGTATCGGATCTGACAGTCAAGAGTACAGTCTGGTGCGTCTCGTAAAGGGAGAAAATACCCTTTAGGGATTTCAGAAACGTGTGCTTGCTAACAACATTCGATGAACAAAGAAAATAAAACTATTATTTACTTTAAAAGCAGTAGCATTTGCCCCAGCAAGGTAATTCAGCTGGACAGCCTGAAAGATATATCCAAGGTGCTTCACGCCAACTGAATAGGTCTAAACCTTGGATACAGTGGGTGCCACTTTCCCAGCAGTGGCCTGATAATTCTTACGAGCTGTCCCCTGTCCAGGCAGCGAGTGAACAGCGCGTGGGAGCCCAGCCCTGGCTGCAGCGCTGCTCTCACCTCCTGCACTTTCTGCAGCAGAGCCACGATGTTGGTGCGCAGTTTCTGCAGCTTCTCCTCCGTCTCGCGGAGCCTGGCTTCGGCGCTGTTGCTCTTCTCCACCACGGCCCGGGCCCGCGCGTCTGCGTGGCTCTGGTAGGAATTGCACAGCGTCTGCAGCCCCAGCTCGTACTGCTGGAAATACTCCTTCTGTGGAGGCAGGGCACGGCGCAGGCGTCAGCCCAGCTGCCCCACCCGAGACCGTCGCGTATTAAGATATAATATCTAACTTATGCTTACAATTTCCTCACAAACACAAATATTTATGTGTTAAATTCAACTTTCTAGAGTTTTCATATTTAGAATATGTAAGAAGGTGTAATAACCGCTAGTCAATTATATAACCAACAATGCTGTCTTCCAGTGTTCCCTGGTGAACCCTGGACGTCCCCCCATGCCCTGTTGATGAATGGTTATCTAACGGCAGCCTCGTGTCAGCAGGCTCTCTGCTCAATCCCAGAGTGCTCCCTACCATTGGGAAAGCCACCAGCTCCTCTGCAGTCATGGTGTTGACATCATCCTTAGGGATCTGGAAATCCGGAGGGAAAAAGTACCGTAGCAACATCCTGGAAGGATTAAGGCAAAGGGAAATATGTTACAGAATTGTGTCTGCAACCATAAGAATCTTTAAAGTACAGGAAAGATATTAATATGCTATGGAGAAGACTGAAGGAAAAGTACATAAACACTTGGTTCTCCGAACTTGGAATAATCAGAGCACTTTTCACTTGTCCATTGAAAAAATGTGGATTACCTGAGAACACGAGTCCCCAGTGGTCTCATTTGTAGGTGTATGAAATACCAAGGCTTCACAGAACAGTCTGCAGGGTAACTGTGTTTGAAGAGGCGAACTAACTTTGCAATCGCCCTGTACATCTCTATATATACGGGAGCCAGACACTCCTGCACAGCTGAACCGGTACAGAGAGATGCTCCGAGTGCAGACGATTCAGGCGTCGTGGTGAGGCGGAGAAGAATCTCTCCGCGGATCAGCGCCTCCAGCGATGGGAAGCTGCAAGCCGGCGGTGATGTTAGTCAGGGAGGCAATGTGCACTAGCCCTCTCCCTTAAGGCCCTGTGCCTCGTGCCACAAGGTGGCCCGCTCGAGGGACGAGCGCGTCAGAGGAACAAGCGTGTCCTTCCTCATGGGTCCTGCACAGTGCAGAAATTACTACTGGCACTTCCAAATCGGATGGGGATAAAAGGAATAAAAAACCGCTGAAGGGGCAGCATGGTTATCATTCTTTCAAGTAGGGTGCTACAACAGCATGCTTAGGCTGCAATGGAACAAGTAAAGAATGGAATAAACCTTTACTTGTTCCGTGGTTATCATTAGCATTGCTGCCCCGGTTTAATTCCTACAGTGCTGTCTGCGTGGAGTTTGTATGTTCTCCCAGTGTTTGCATGGTTTTCCTCCCGCAGTCCAGAGACATACTGGTAGGTCAACTGGCCCTGGTGTGAGTGTGTGTCTGTGTGTGTCCTGCGATGGACTGGGTCCAGACTGTACCCTACCTTTTGCCTGCTGCCTGCCAAAATAGGCCCCAGCTGCCCTGTGACCCTGATGATAAAGTGGTTAGAAAAGGGGAGGATGCCACAGAGGTCCGGAAGCCCCAGGATCGGTCGGATACCCTCTCCGCAGCCCGTTACTCAGCCCCTGGCCTACCTCATCCTCACAACCAGGCTCTCGATGACTTCCCGGCTGGCCGTGGGCTGGGTGGTGTCGGGCTCCATTCGGGTGGGGGCTCCTTCCTCCTTCTCCATGTCCTCCAAGGTGTTGGGACTCTGGGACTCGGGCGTTGGAGGACGCATCAGCCGCACATCATCACTGCCCTTCAGCACCCTGCCAGCAAGACCGTGAGAAGGGCAGCAGCATCACGGACAACATCCCTGGGCTCTGGAGGACTGGTAACCACTTCTTTTCTTTGGCTATTTCATACCCCGCTTTGGAAGGCAGGCAGCTCAAGTACATTCAAGACAGTTGTGCTGTTGCTGCCGCCAAGACACGTTCCGTTTTATTGAAAATTGTCTGTCCACCAATTGCACCTTGCCTTAGACAATTCCTAGTGAGCAGGCTCAGGGTTGCCGATCAACGCCTGGCGAGCAGGATCAGCTAGATCAGCGTTGCCTATCCTCAGGATCGTGGTTGCATATCTAGCCTCAACATGGCAGCATGTTTAAATCACTTTTCACGTACAGCTCATCTGTACACCACAGAAAACTAGAATATCAGGTTATTCTAAAACCTTTCCAACTGGATTAGTAATTGTTATGGACATATTACAGAAAGCACTGTGTTGCTTACATTACCCTTGTCAAAAAGACCTTGATTAATGTAACCAGCATGACTATTTTATAGAAATGGAAAGAATTCAATTATTCAAAGAAGCTCTTGCCCAAATGTGCAAAAAGGTCAAAGAAAGTGTGCCATGAGAATAAACTCCACACCATTGCCTGCTGCTTCTATTTGTGTGAAGTGACAATGCATTGCTTTGTGTGCGTGGCCTCCAAAACGTTCCGCAGCAGGGTTCAAATATTTCAGGGTTAACCTCGGAACAGGTCATTTTTTACCATTTCCCCTACTGTGAACCAGTGCTCTGCAGAAAAACCTTGAAGAAATCCCTGAAATCGGAGATGGCAATCCGACACCGTTATCCGTCTACCTGCTGGTTTACTCCAACCATATTGTAAGGAACTCGGGAAAGCCTTCCCGAAGGGAAAAGGATACTTACCACCTGCTACGAGGGGTGATGGCAGTGGGCACGTAGTCAAACTTCACTTTCCAGAGAACGCCCTGCTTGCCAGCTTGCACAGACGAGACGCGGCCGGTGAACCACTCCTTGTTCACCTTCACTTCCACTAGTAAGCCTCTATCAGCAGACAAAGGGGACACTGTAGGCGGCCTGAAAGAGCGACCCTGCAATGACTCGCGCCCTTCACCTCTGCGAGCACAATCACGCACGGTCCAAACGAGGATGCCGCAGTGGAGGCAGAATTCTTATATTACAGTACACCCTCAGCTCAGTGGGCTAATAAATGAGAAGAGGTGTCTGTTATTGCCAAATGTCTGCTTAATCATGAATGTTTTTTTTTCATTTTTTTCTCAAAATATGCTATGACAAAAAATACATATACAACACGCAACTAACACCCGTGTAAGCAACTGATGTAGAAGGGCTTTTATTTAACTAGGCTCTGTGTGCCCCTTTGCTGTATTCTAATCCCTCATTGTAGCTTGTGTAATTCTGCTTTTCCTCTCATTGTTTTTCTGTAAAGCGCTTTGACAAGCCAATTGTAAGGGAGTGATATAAAATAAAGTTTATTATTGTCATTAGGGCTCCATTGGTATTCCTGAATTTTAAATCTATGTAGTATTTATTTTTACCTTGTTTTATTATGTATGCATCTTACAGATTATTTTTTTACATGGTTAGCATTATTTTAGAATTTACTTTTTAAAACGTACGAGTATTAAAAAAAATTGTTAAAGCATCTGAAACACAAACAAGACCCACCATGAGCAATTTGCCCACCCTTTACCTGCTCCATTGCCATTCATGGCTTTTAAATCTATTTAAAAGTATGCTGTACAAGAACATGTTACACTATCTAATGTTCAGTTAAAGCAAAGGTTTACTGGTCTGAGTCACTCTGGCCAGGCTCTCCCACTGGCTGGGCTGCAGTGTCTTAACATTCCTCCTGTGGATTCCTACAGCTCTCTAGAGCTGCTCACCTTTCTTTGCTGCCTTGAGATCCACTCCTGCTTCTTCTTCCTCTTCATTGCTGTCCGTGATCTGCCAACACAAGAGACAAGCCTGGCATTAAGCACAGCAGGGTCTGGCTCTGGAAATGAAACCACTAGCTGATGTCTCAAACGCCAGAGCAAATCTTTCCCCACCGTAGCCCCAGAGCCTCCAGGTTTCCACTCCAGATGAGCTCTCCAGCTGCTTAACTGAACCCTAAGTGAAGGTAATAATTTGGTTCATCAGATCCTGTCGACTACGAGGAGAGGAGGGCTAAAAAATGCCTTTAAATGCACTCCAAATGGGTACAGGTTTCAAGTTACTTTTGTTTTTGTTCTTACCATCTTCCGACGTTCAAGAACAGAAATGCATCAAAAGCTTCAATTAGTTTAAACTTCAGGTTCAATTAAATAACCAAGAGCTCAGAGCTCGGATAGGACACCGCGTGCTAGAGAAAGCGAAAGCTGGCGTTCTCTCACCAGCACAAAGAATTCATCAAATTCTTTATCTAAATACACCACAATCTGGATACTCAGATGTATGAATACCAAGAACCTTTATCATATCTAGATAATTTATCAGGGCGCCGGATGCATGTGTAGTGCCGGATGTGTAGTATTTGGGATGTTTTGCTCCCCAAAACAATTGCCACAGCCAACTAGATCTTTTCTTTCTGGCTTTATGTTTTTTTTACTGCTGTATAGTACATCATTTTGGCAAAAGGCAGTGGTTCATCATAAGGAGTCATCATCACAAAGGAAAATTTGCGAAGCAAAGCTATAAAATGTCATCACCTCTAGACACGGAAAGTGTCAGGTGCACCAAGCTGTAACAGAAATGTTTTAGCTACCGACATCATTGCCAATCTTGGCTAAAAAACTGCGATAGCGCGTCCACGTTTCCAGTATCGCATGACGTCAGCTTGAGACCCACAGAACTGCAGAATTGCGGGCCTTGCCTGCCAGAGAGAGGGCTGCAGGACGAGCCACACGCCAGGCTCTGCTGCAGCGACTGAGACCAGACACCGCCGCCTGTCTGTGCTGGGGGAAGGAGGCTACCGCCTAGAGGGCTTTTCGGAACCGCGCCCCGTCGGGGGATCAGCGTACCTCCACCACCACACTGCTCTGGGCTCTCCGAGCGCTTGGCTCGGCCGCTGCTCTGAACACCTGGGGCGCAATTGCAGCCGCCAGCCTGTTTTTGCCAGAGCTTGGCCTTTTCTCTTCTTCCTCCTCCTCCTCCTCCTCCGTGCTCTCAGCAGGAGGGAGTGTCCTCCGTCTGGAGCCAGGCATCTGCTTCCCAGCGCTCTGCAGATTCAAGGACAGCACATCGCACGTGACTCCGGAGAAGGGGCAGTCCAGTACAACACCCGCCACCAGAACAGACAGGGGAGCTTAGGGATGTGCAGAAACCTCAGGCCCTCACCTTCCCCACGTTGATATAATATTATCATTATTCAAGGTCCAACTGCGACGCCTTTAACATTTCCATTGGTTAAGCACACCGCGCTGCAGGAAAGTCCATCGTTCAGATGAGATATTAAGCAGACATCCCGACGAGCTGGTCATTAAAGATGCAGAGGCACTGTGCTTAAAAGCAGGGATGCTACCCGTGATGTCCTAGCTAAATTTCACTCTGGCTTTCAACCATTTCCATAAATCCATCAGAATGAACAGTGAAACACACCTCAAAAGACACAGGTGAAAACTAAGCAAAAGTCCAGTTAAAACCAAACAACGACTGGGCTCCTTTGCCCAAAGTCTGTCATCTTGTGTTCTTAATTTAGTCTTTAGTCTTAAAACACCCCCTTAATGCCACAGAAGGGAGTTCTCATATCTCTACCTGATCTGCCGCATAGTGTTGAAAAAGGGCGAGAGGAATCACCCAAGAAGGTGCAGCACTTCAGTGGGTGATAAAGTGGGTTTCCTGGAAACATGTAAATCGCTATATAAATGCAATTATTGCTACTATCCATGCAGTCCTTCTCTCTGTTTGTAAATGTACCCAATTTCCCCAGCCTTTGTGATGCACAGGGTTTATTTTAGTTCAAAGGAATCCTGGGTCGTGGTTGTTTGCCTGTTGGCCACAGGGGGGCGCGTGTCTGCGGAGCAAGGGGGTGTGAGCAGAGTCGGGGAAGAGCGCAGTACACTCCCTCCACCACCACGCTGCCCTCCGCTGTCTGCGCCCTGAGCTCCGTCACTCTCCCACTCTTCTGATTCACCGCAGGTGCCGAGCCGGTCACCTTCGTCTTCTTGGGCTGCGGCTCCTCCTCCTCCTCGCTGTTCTCTGCCTGGGGGGGGCCTCTCTTGCGCTGGCTCCCTGCGGGCGTTGCCTGCTTTGCTGTGCTCTGTGCGGCGGAGGGAGAAGAGGGGAGAAGGGCTCATTCAAGGCTCATACCTCTTTGCTCGGGAGCCGACAGCAGCTGGCCGTCAGCGGGAACGCTCCCCCTCTGCATGAGCAGGCTCGTACTCAGCTTGTACGCCGCAGTGTGTCAGAGCCGTCACAATCACCTACAACACATACTTCTTACACACCCAAGGAGCACAGATCAGACCACATACTCACCTAGAAATAAAGAACCCCAAAATTATATTGGTGTCCTGTGCTGATTATTCTTTGCCAGGCTTCCCTGCTGCATAGTCAACGTCCCGGTGCCTATCAACCCTTCACCCCCTTGACTGCCTCCCTAAAAAGGACAGCACTTAAGTTTGCCATCATCTGGGAAAAGACTTCTGGAGTTAAGGAGATCGCATTACAGACAGACTTGGGTTCATGAAAAGGATTAGTGTGCACCCCAGCATTGGCCCTACGACTTCTGCGTGGAACAGGAGTAGGTACATTTACTACACGGTCACAAGGAGAGAAGCTGGTAGTAGGCTCAGCCCTAGAAGGCTCGGTGTCAGCCTCAGTCCTAACCTGCACAGCACCTGTAGATTCAGGAGCAGGTTCAAACCTAAGAGGCTCAGAGAACACTTCTGATTCACTACCACAGAGATCCTCATCACTAGCAACATCTAATGACTCAGGGAACACCTCCCGAGTTAATCTTGGAAGCGAAACCTCCTCCAACACTACAAACTCTGGCGGAGACTCTGAAAGGGTACTAACAGACGTTCCTGTGGGGGACTGGTTTCTAACACACCTGGGGGCTGGGACAGGGCCCACACATGGCCTTAAATTAACCCTGTGTACCCGCTTTATAGGACCACCTTCCAATGGTTCCACTGCGTGTGTCGTACCCTGCACCTCTACCACCCTATACACAGTAGGTCCCCAAGCATCCTGTATCTTATTTCTGCCCAACGGTCTGTGTCTCAGATAAACCAGCTGACCTACACTGACTGGGGGAAAGAACACTTTGTCTTCTTGCAGTGCAACTCTTTCCGCAGCTTTTTGTTCTGCGTACTCTTTAGCTCGGGCATGTGCTTCGTTCAACCGTTCCTGGTGGACCACCAGCCAATCATGTCTTTTATCCAGCACCTCCTCCTGGCCCAGTAACGCATCAACAGGTAAGTGAGGATGCACTCCGTACAGAAGGAAGTAAGGCGAATATCCCGTACTAGCGTGAGGTGTCACATTGTAGGCATAGACTAACTCCGGCAGATGTTCTGGCCAACGGCGCTTCTTCTCAGGAGGCAACGTGCGTAAAAGGTCATGTAGGGTCCTGTTGAACCGTTCACAGTGTGGGTTTCCTTGAGGATGGAAAGGACTGGTGCGTGTTTTCTTCACTCCGTAAAGTTTACACAGCTCTGCAACTACCTGACTCTCAAAGGTTTTTCCCTGGTCACGATGCAACCTTTCAGGGCATACAAATTTCATAAACCATTCTTTCAGGAGGACTTTTGCTGTAGTGTCTGCCTTCTGATCACGAGTCGGGAAAGCCTGTGTAAACTTGGTAAACACGTCAGTAACTACCAACACGTTCTCCCGCCCATCAGAGGCTGGCTCGAGGACCGTGTAGTCGACAGCGACAACCTCTAAAGGCCTAGTAGCTATAAATGGTTTGATGGGTGCCTGGATTTTTGGCTGTGGCATTTTGGTCAGGATACACCATTGACACTTCTTGACCCACTGTTCCACATCATTATACATGCCCACCCAAAAGCATCTCTGTCTCAACAGATTCTGAGTGCGTTCAATTCCTTGATGACCCATCTGGTCATGTACACTTTCCAATATTTGATCTTTCATACAATCAGGCAGGAGGAGTTGGAAACATTCACCAACATGAGGATCTTCGATCACCCTGTACAATAGCCCATCAAGCTCTCGCACCCGGTGCCACTGTTTCAACAAAGACAAGGTAGATTTAGGCAACTTTGATCTCTCCTTATTCCCTGGTTTTCTCTACTTATTCCAGAACATCCGGAAAGCACTGAGAGAGGGATCAGCATCTTGAAACCGACGGAGCTCCTTCTTTGTATACCCTGGGAAAGTTTGGGTGTTACTCTGTGACTTGTTCAAGTTATCACAATCCACTCCCGCTTCCAAAACACGGATCTGTCTTATTTTGCAGCATTTCATACCGGCTGCCACCAAATCTGGCTCCAGGGGTGTGCCTCTGCTGACAACATTACAGATAGCCACACAATCATCATATTCGACATCATCAGGGTCAGGTTCAGGCTCCCCTGCAAATGGCTGCCTAGAGAGGGCATCAGCAGCAGTGTTGCAGCGTCCTGGGCGATAGAGATAAATCCCTAACCCCCTCTATGAACTGATCTCGGATAGCTCGCTTCTCATCCGACACTACATCAGGCGATACCTTTAACACAGCGCCGAGCATGCGAGAGAGAGAATGAGAGTAATTGCAAAGATCTTCCCCCTCCCTTTGCTTACAGCCATAAAAGGCTTGCAACAGTTGGGAAACACTGCGCTTCTCCCTGAAAGCATGTCTGAGGTAACTGAATATATCACTGACCTGTCTAGATTCACCACCCATACGTAAACGTACTTCTTCTAGGGCCGGACCCTTCAACAATGATAACACAAGGTCATACTGCTCAGCAGGAGTCTGTTCCCTGGCTCTGATTACTCGTTCAACTTCTTCGATAAACTCGTCAACGGAGCAACCATCTTTAGTTATATCACCACTAAAAGGCTGTACATTACGTTCTCTAGGTACATACACATATGAACGTTTTGGTTCAGGACCCAGTGCAGCAATAGTGGCCATGGCTTGGTCATATTTTCTAACTAGGTCTTCTACTTGAGACCTCAAGTCATGGAGGTTGTCACCATTACCATTCTCCGTAACTACACGACCATCAACTGCTGCACCATCATCCCTGTCATCACCTGACATTTTGGGAACTGTTCACAAACACAGTCTCTGTGCAAACATCAATCTTGGAATACCACAGTTCAGCAGATGAGTCTGAAGAGACAAGAAGACGTCCTCCACTGGCCGTTGGTGTCGTCTGGTTCCCAGCACACTGGCCACTGGACCTCTGGACCTGGCCTTCTCCGTCCGTTATCAGCCTCCTTGGACAGCTGTCTTCACCACTACCGTATTTTATGCACCACCGCTTCACTGTGAGAGTCAGAACCCCCAGACTATCAGAAACCCCACTCCTGGTACCAAAATTGTGTAGCCTGGCAAAGAATAATCAGCACAGGACACCAATATAATTTTGGGGTTCTTTATTTCTAGGTGAGTATGTGGTCTGATCTGTTCTTAGTTTAAAAAACAAAAATAAAATAACAAAAGAAATGACATATAACAATATTTTTATATACACACAATACGGCAGTGGTTCTTTCACGCAGAGGGGAAAACAAAGAAAACATGTTTAGTTTTACAGTTTTTTACATTCCATCTGACCATTACAGAAACGCATCTACACTGAACAACAAAAAAATAAATAAATTACATCACAGTTGAAGTTCAAACAACTCACCACGCAGCGCGGGCAGAAATAAGCCGCTCCCAGGCTGCGCGGGTCACCTCTCAGCCCTCCCTGAGAACTACATTACGACCATAATTAGTATCATACTTACAATTGCGTACACTTAACAAACGGTGCTAAACATAAATCTCTGTAAAGAACGAAGGAACAGAAAATACAAGGAGCATGTGAAACCCATTACTTACAAATCAATAAACAGATATCCCCAGCCCGAGTAGTTGTCTAAAAACTGGCTACCGCCTCAGTGTACTCCGTTAAAATCTAATATCCATCTCGCTACTCTTGTCTCAATCCTATGAAGTGCCCCTTTATACTCATTTAGGGGGTAAATAGGGCAACAACACCGTATTTACCGTTACAACTCCCTAGTAATTTCGGGGTCTTTTAACGGTAACTCACTGCTTCTGAGTCCCTACTGCCCATGCGCAGAACGCTGAACTCACCTGACAGGAGCCGCCAGCTAAGAGGTAGCGCCATCTAGTGGATTTGGCATAACAGGCCGCTATTCACCCTGGGTCACACACAAAATACCGAATATGTCAAAAACAGCTCTGGATAATCGAAACCGCAAAAGCACATCAGATTTACTGAGTGCTCCTTGGGTGTGTAAGAAGTATGTGTTGTAGGTGATTGTGACGGCTCTGACACACTGCGGCGTACAAGCTGAGTACGAGCCTGCTCATGCAGAGGGGGAGCGTTCCCGCTGACGGCCAGCTGCTGTCGGCTCCCGAGCAAAGAGGTATGAGCCTTGTATGAGCCCTTCTCCCCTCTTCTCCCTCCGCCGCACAGAGCACAGCAAAGCAGGCAACGCCCGCAGGGAGCCAGCGCAAGAGAGCCCCCCCCCCCAGGCAGAGAACAGCGAGGAGGAGGAGGAGGAGGAGCCGCAGCCCAAGAAGACGAAGGTGACCGGCTCGGCGCCTGCGGTGAAGCAGAAGAGTGGGAGAGTGACGGAGCTCAGGGCGCAGACAGCGGAGGGCAGCGTGGTGGTGGAGGGAGTGTACTGCGCTCTTCCCCGACTCTGCTCACACCCCCTTGCTCCGCAGACACGCGCCCCCCTGTGGCCAACAGGCAAACAACCACGACCCAGGATTCCTTTGAACTAAAATAAACCCTGTGCATCACAAAGGCTGGGGAAATTGGGTACATTTACAAACAGAGAGAAGGACTGCATGGATAGTAGCAATAATTGCATTTATATAGCGGGTATTTAGGGTGTAAATAGGGCAACAACACCGTATTTACCGTTACAACTCCCTAGTAATTTCGGGTTCTTTTAACGGTAACTCACTGCTTCTGAGTCCCTACTGCCCATGCGCAGAACGCTGAACTCACCTGACAGGAGCCGCCAGCTAAGAGGTAGCGCCATCTAGTGGATTTGGCATAACAGGCCGCTATTCACCGCTGGGTCACATGTGTAAAGACAACTCAGACGAATTTAACAAACTTCCCAAAAAATATCCTGACCAGAATGGGAGAAAAGGTTTGATTTCACGAGGTCTCCCCACACAGCGTCCCTCGCTCCAGACGTGCGGGGTGGCCACCGCCTTGCTGGGGACGGGGCTCCGGGCGGGAGGTCTGGGCGCTGAGGTTGCTGCCTGAAGAGGTGTTAGTGGGGTCAGCAGGGGGCGCTCATACTGCGGTGCATGTGGGTCCTAATGTCCCAGTAATATCCCACACCACCGCTAAGCAGGTGTGAGCCTGGTCAGTACCTGGTTGAGAGACCTCCTGGGAAGCTAAGCAGGTAAGAGCCTGGTCAGTACCCGGCTGGGAGTCATGGCCTCCTAATAATCCCCATCTCTGAATGGGCTACATCGCTCTGCTTTCCACCCCCCCTCCCCTCACCTCATCAGCCAGCAGCCATATCACCCTGCAACTCACAACTCACAGCTGTCAGCCCACTGAAGCTAAACAGGTGTGAGCCTGGTCAGTACCTGGCTGAGAGACCTCATGGGAAAACAAAGGTTGCTGCCTGAAGAGGTGTTAGTGGGGTCAGCAGGGGGCGCTCACACTGCGGTGCATGTGGGTCCTAATGTCCCAGTAATGTCCCAACCAGCAGCCATATCACTCTGCAACTCACAGCTGGCAGCCCACTGAAGCTAAGCAGGTGTGAGCCTGGTCAGTACCTGGCGGAGAGACCTCCTGGGAAGCTAAGCAGGTGTGAGCCTGGTCAGTACGAGGCTGGGAGTCATGGCCTTCTGATAATCCCCACATCTGAATGGGCTACATCACTCTGCTCTCGACCCCCTCTGCCATCACATCATCAACCAGCAGCCATATCACCCTGCAACTCTCAGCTGGTAGCCCACTGAAGCTAAGCAGCTGTGACCCTGGTCAGTACCTGGCTGAGAGACCTCCTCAAGGTCTCTCAAGCTAAGGCAAGCTAAGCAGGCGTTAGTCTGGTCAGTACCTGGCTGGGAACCTTGGCCTCCTAGTAATCCCCATCTCTGAATTGGCTACATCACTCTGCTCTCCACCCCCCTGCCATCACATCATCAGCCAGCAGCCATATCACCCTGCAACTCACAGCTGGCAGCCCACTGAAGCTAAGTCAGTACCTGGCTGAGAGACCTCCTGGGAAAACTAAGGTTGCTGCCTGAAGAGGTGTTAGTGAGGTCACCCTGCAGTGGGTCCTAATATCCCAGCTGGCAGCCCACTGAAGCTAAGCAGGTGTGAGCCTGGTCAGTACCTGGCTGAGAGACCTCCTGGGAAAACTAACGTTGCTGCCTGAAGAGGTGTTAGTGGGGTCAGCAGGGGACGCTCACACTGCGGTGCATGTGGGTCCTAATGTCCCTGTAATGTCCCAGCCAGCAGCCATATCACTCCAGCAGCCTGTAACTCACAGCTGGCAGCCCCCTGTAGCTAAGCAGGTGTGAGCCTGGTCAGTAGCGGGCTGGAGGACCCACATGCCTGATGACCTCACTAACACCTCTTCAGGCAGCAACGTTAGTTTTCCCAGGAGGTAATGGCAGAGGGGTGGAGAGCAGAGCGATGTAGCCAATTCAGAAATTAGGAGGCCATGACTCGCAGCCAGCTCCTGACCACGCTCACACCTGTTTAGCTTCCCAGGAGGTCTCTCAGCCAGGTACTGATCAGGCTCACACCTGCTTAGCTTCAGTGGGCTGCCAACTGTGAGTTGCAGTGTGATATGGCTGCTGGCTGTTGACTCCCATCCAGGTACTGACCAGGCTCACACCTGCTTAGCTTCAGTGGGCTGCCAGCTGTGAGTTGCAGGGCGATATGGCTGCTGGCTGGGACATTACTCGGACATTAGGACCCACATGCACTGCAGGGTGAGCACCCCCTGCTGACCTCACTAACACCTCTTCAGGCAGCAACGTTAGTTTTCCCAGGAGGTCTCTCAGCCAGGTCCTGACCAGGCTCACACCTGCGTAGCTTCAGTGGGCTGCCAGCTGTGAGTTGCAGTGTGATATGGCTGCTGGCTGTTGACTCCCATCCAGGTACTGACCAGGCTTACACCTGCTTAGCTTCCCAGGAGGTCTCTCAGCCAGGTACTGACCAGGCTCACACCTGCTTAGCTTCAGTGGGCTGCCAGCTGTGAGTTGCACGGTGATATGGCTGCTGGCTGATGATGTGATGGCAGTGGGATGGAGAGCAGAGTGATGTAACCAATTCAGAGATGGGGATTATTAGGAGGCCATGACTTCCAGCTTGCTCACACCTGCTTAGCTTCAGTGGGCTGCCAGCTGTGAGTTGCAGGGTGATACTGCTGCTGGCTTGGACATTACTGGGATATTAGGACCCACATACACTGCAGGGTGAGCACCCACTGCTGACCTCACTTACACCTCTTCAGGCAGCAACGTTAGTTTTCCCAGGTGGTCTCTCAGCCAGGTACTGACCAGGCTCACACCTGTTTAGCTTCAGTGGGCTGCCAGCTGTGAGTTGCAGTGTGATATGACTTCTGGCTGATGATGTGATGGCAGTGGGGTGGAGAGCAGAGCGATGTAGCCAATTCAGAGATGGGGATTATTATGAGGCCGTGACTCCCAGCCAGGTTCTGACCAGGCTCACACCTGCTTATCTTTCCTGAAGGTCTCTCAGCCAGCTACTGACCAGGCTCACACCTGCTTAGCTTCCCTGGAGGTCTCTCAGCCATGTACTGACCCGGCTCACACCTGCTTAGCTTCCCTGGAGGTCTCTCGGCCAGGTACTGACCAGGCTCACATCTGCTTAGCCTCCCAGGAGGTCTCTCAGCCAGGTACTGACCAGGCTCACATCTGCTTAGCCTCCCAGGAGGTCTCTCAGCCAGGTACTGACCAGGCTCACATCTGCTTAGCCTCCCAGGAGGTCTCTCAGCCAGGTACTGACCAGGGTCACACCTGCTTAGCTTCAGTGGGCTGCCAGCTGTGAGTTGCAGGGTGATATGGGTGCTAGTGATGTGCAGATAATCATATGGAGAGTCAGCAATAGAGCAATTTTCTTGAGAAGCAGCTCCTTTTTCTTTGATGATCTTGAGCAGCCGCTGCTTCTTCTGGTCCTCCTTGCGGAGGTTGTTGAAGTGGCGGGTGACGGTGCTGCCGATGAAGCAGTAGAAGACGGTCATGAGCAGGAAGGGCAGCAGGAAGCCCAGGATGGAGGAGGAGAGGCTCAGGCCCGCGATCCACAGGGACTCGTGCTCCCGGTTCAGGGTCACCAGACTGAAGTCCATGCCGCAGGAGGTCTTGTTGGCCTCGTCTCGCAGGGTGGTGCGGAACAGCAGCGTGGGCACAGCCAGGACCCCGGACAGCAGCCAGATGACGCCCAGTGAGGTGATCATGGTGGGCCGGGACCGCAGGTTGGTGCTGGACAGCGAGTGCACAATGGCCAGGTAGCGGTCAAAGCTCAGGCAGGTGAGGCAGAAGACGCTGGCGTACATGTTCACCAGCACCACGTAGCTGCTGATTTTGCACAGGGCCACCCCGAACAGCCAGTCGTAGCCCATGGCAGTGTACACTGCCCACAGGGGCAGGGTGATCACAAAGGTCAGGTCTGCCAGCGCCAGGTTGCCGATGTAAATGTCTGCCGCCCTGCGCTTGGATTTGGACTTCCACGCAGCAGGGCTTTCTGCAACAGACCTGGTAGAAGCATAGTGGTGACCACCACCCTTGGGTGTGTTAAATGTGGTTGGGTAAATTTAGTATGGACAACAAGTGTTTTTCACCTCTTTGACTTTAACTATTAACATAAATGGGCTCTGTGACTGCTGGTCTCTTTTCATTTTGTTTAAAATGTCCTCATATCAGATAACAGTTACACCTTTGCAGTTTATACCCTTAAGCGCTACATTTCTGGGGAGTATAACTCTGCACTGAATTTGTTTACCATTTCATGTTGTAGTTACACCCTGGAAAGATAATTGGTATTAGAGGCTAGCTTAATTTGACATGTTTGTATAATCCTTTTGATTGCAGACTTTTATTTTGAGATGCTAATATAAGTTACCCTCATCCCCATATCAGTCTGAAGCTGCAGGTTTTTGTTTTTTTCGTGCAATTTACCATGTCCAAAGGAATAAAAGTGTCGCTTACACATAAAAGTAGATCAAATTCCAGCTTTAAATTAATAGGAAAAATAAGGCGTTCAGAAGGCTGAATAAATTAAGGGGTCAGAAAGATACCAAAATGTCTAGATCACTCAAGAGAAATATTATTTGTTTGCTAGCATAATTTCTTTAAAGATGGAGACAACATCGATATAGAGTAACTTCAAGAACCTGTTCAGAAATGAAGACCCTGGGTTTTTAGAAGAATAAGAATTGGAGGAATGCAGTGCCCTTCACTGATTGCACGTTATGTGTGCAGTAGTTTGTACTGCTGTGTTACAATGTAGACTATTACAACAACCCTACCTCATGCACTGGGACTCACAGACAGCTGAAGCTGGAAGGCTGTGGAGCCCTACATGCTGGCTGAGTGTGACTAGGGTGAGAGGTGACAAGGAGCAGCATGACCATAGCCTAGCCATAGAAACTCTTCAACTCGGGCAGACCTGGCTACCGAGAAAGGACATGCTACTCTCCTGCCTCCAGGGAGAAGCAGTGATGAAGTCATCTGGCATTAGAAAGCCATCCTTCCTCAGAATAACACCTCCAATCCCAGCATTTCCACACCTGGTAGAATTGGAACAGCCCTTGATCCTACTGGAGGAAGGGGCTGGTGATTCAGCAAGTGGTATCTCTGCATGTGAGCCAGAGGAACAGAGGAACTTAAGCCTCTCAAGTAATATTATTGTATTGTCATTAATGTTTGTGTGGTTATTAATTTTTACTGCTTTGACAATACTAATTTGTCATGCCAATGAAGTTATTTGATTTTGAGGTAACTTTGACATAATTTCTTCCCTCTGGGACACTCTCAGTTTCTGAGTTTTCCTTGCTCTAGCTGTGAGAGCACCAAGCAAGAGGCTCTTGGTGTGTTCTTGAGATCTGTCAACTACAATGTGACTGTGCCTGCAGCTGAGCAGCAAGTCACAAAGCACCTTAACATACTGTCTCACTTGTTGGTTGGGTCACATCAGTACAGTTCTTGGTACAGGGATTGTAATAGGTTGGGCAAAATAATTGGGACAAGTCAAATCAACTCTCCAGACAAGGGGTAGTCTAGAAGACCGAATGTGTTACGGATTGTGTCACACCCCCTCCATTGTGAAGTTGCACTACTCCCATCTGGGAGACATCTCTGTGTCCCCAGGTGTAGAAGTAGCAGACTCAGGAAATCTTTCATCGCCACAGCTATATCGCTCTCAAACAACATGAGGTTACTCTCATGTCCTGTAACACTTACTGTCTTCTTTGTCTTGTTGTGTTAGACTGTGCTGTGAAAACAGATTTAAATGAACTGTCAGCCAGGGATCCTCTTACTTACCCAAACCACTATGAGGGGAGTTGTTCATCGTTCATCATTTTTGGAAGTGGGAGAGTTGCAGGAGGCCTTATGAATCACAGATCATAATAAAGGAAACGGAGACGGTTGAGGCTGGCTTCATAAATTACCATAAACAATATTGTAATAATAAACAAGTCGTTATTTACCATAAATAAATAACAACACAGAAGTATCTTGTTACCCATTAAAGTTTAAAGACATTGTTGTGCTTGGTGCTCTGTGCCAGTCTATTGCTTGTATTGACCACATAAGCTCTTACAGATGAAACAGCTGGGCCACTGTATGCACAGGGTTAAACATTCTGAGACGCAGAAATGAGCTCTGGCTTCACGCATGTCCCAGATGAGTTTGGTACACCTTCAATCAGTATGAAGACGATTTCTCACTGTTCTTGGAGGGAAACGTACCTTGTTCAGTGTGCCTTGAACTTCTGATGAGTACATCTTCATGCAGTGTCCTTGGTGATACCCATTTGATTAGCCTGCTGTCTTTGGGGTCTCTTTCTCAGTGTCATTCACAACATCATCGCTTGCCTTTGTGAGTTTGGCAAGTCTTTGTGTAACAACGATCACCTGTAGATGAGTAAAAAAGTAAGTTGTGAAGTTGTGTGCATGTCACATCTCTCTCTTCTTTCATCGAGCCTGCGTCTTGTAGCCCTTGTGTCTTTGTAAATGTCTGCAAGGCTGGGGGTTGTGTCTCTCATGTCTGACTTCCTTTCCGGGCCCTGATGACTGCTGACAGTGTCGGGCTTCACTTGCTGTAGCTCTGAAATGTATACTGTTGTGTTGCAGGGAAAAAGCAAAGAAACATCCGTTTTAAAAGCTAAATGGCTTTTTGTTTACACTAAAGCAAATTGAGAGCGCAGTGCTTCTTCACCTCTGAGTTTTTGGACAATGTGAGACATTCAGCACATTCAGTGATGTCTGTGGTTGGCGCTTTGAGGTCTTGCTCTCCTTAATTCCTTCTAAGAGCAGCGGGTGGCTGAATTCCTGTCCTAAAGCTGTCGGGGGTTGGTGCATACACTCACACGTTTTATGTGTTTTTGGCAAAACCTGAAATTTGCTGTGGATCCAGTCAGGCTGAATGGCTTCCTGTTTGGCTGACTTGGGACTGGAACACACTGCACTTCTCGGCTCTAGTGTCTCGAGTTTCATTCTGTCTTGACGTGCTCTCCGTGTAGCATTTACAGTTTTTTTCTCTTGGCCATATGGAAGCTCCAGGTGATAGATAGATACTTTATTGATCCCGTGAGGGAAATTGCAGTGGAACAGCAGCTTCATGCAGTCAACACAGCATAGTGTAACGAATGATACAATAATAATACAATACATACAATACAGTCAGTACAGTCAGTGAGTGAGGTGCTCCAGTTACCTTCCATAGTGGAATGTAGGAATGTTGTCTGAGGCTACCAGGTAACTCTAAATGGTCCGTCCTCTGCCTGAGTGAACGTGTATCCCATCCATTATCTACACATTATCTATACCACTACAGGACCACACTGCATCGTGGTCCTGTATTGGTATAAACGGTCCCGAAAATGACCATGTGGTTGTCTGGACTATCAAGATGTCTCCTGCACAGCCCCCAATGTCAGTGCAGTTACAGTGGGCCTTGGCTGCCCCCTGTTTGGCTAATGCAGTTTGCTGTTCCACCAAGACAAGTTATTATTTTAAAAAACTCAGTATTGTTGTCGCATAATTTGAGTCAGTCATTTCTTTTCACTCTTTCAGGACCACTCACGAGTTCCTGTTTGGAGCCTTAGCTGAGCTTGTGAACAACGCAAGGTACAAATCCTCTTTCTAGCCTGCTTTCTTCCTTTCATCCTGGCTCGCTGTTTGTGTAGATGTTCAGCTTAGCGCAAGGTTCTCAAAGGGAAGGTTGGTATGTTAAGCTTAGTTAAGTTTAGTTCCGTTCATAAATCAGTTGAGGTAGTGCAGAAACTGTCATTTGTAACCACAGAATATCTATCTCCTGCCTCTTCCACTTCCCACAGAGCATATCTAATGTTGTTTTGTCTTTGCAGGGATGCGGATGCTAAAAGAATAGACATCTACACAGGTAGTTTTCACATACTGCGCTCAACAATCTGTTTCTGGTACTGTGTCTTCAAACAGTATGGTCTGTTTGTCTGACAGCTGAGTATGGCGGTTACTCTGACTTGTGATCTGAACCAAGAGGAAGGTGTTTTGGTGTTTTTATGTTTCCTCAGGCGCTGGCTGTGCTGTAGTTATTATGAGGACCGCCGCTGCTTGCAGAAAGAGCAGAGTAATGTGATGTGTTCATGAAAGAGCTCTCAGCAAAGGGAACAGCTGCAGAAGTACAGGAGCCCTGAGTGCAAAAACTGTATTTGCAGATTTTTTGTCGAAAATATTTCCAAAATAGTTTCTTCTATGCCTCTTTTAAGTTTGTGGCCACTTATCTTAGCAAGCAGTAGGAAGGGTTCTGACTAATAAATGGAAAGTATGTTGTCAGGACATAAGCCTCCATCTGTTTGTAATGTGGAATCGCCTGTTGCTGTCACCATCTTCTTCATGCCTCATTTCATCAGGTTAATTTAGAAATATAAAGCTCAACGGCTCACAGTCTTGAACCTTAGCAATTTGGTAGGTTTATGTTTTTGCTGTGCATACCTTAGCAAATTAAAACTCTCACTCTCACTCTCAATGGATTTTAAATCCAATTTTGCTCTTGCCAATCGTTTTATTGTTCTGGACAGATTGTGGGGTGCTTCTATGTTTTATTTTAAACTGACTTTGAAGTCACCTGTTGACTTTTGTTCTGTATATATTGCTCCAGTTAATCACGTTTGGAGAGATTCATCCCCGTTTCCAAATGAGGCAGAGGGTTCATAGCTCTAATTTTATGAAAATATTTAATTTGCAAGTCTTAATGCATCTATCTTACGAGTTTTCGAAAGTGGGTAACGTATTTTAAATTGCTAGGTGCTCACCTTCTGAGTAGCTGAACTGGCTAAAACAAGCAAGTTCACATAAAAGGCCAGAATCGTAGGTCATTTTCGGTACATGTATGTCAAAAGTGGGTAAGCCTCATCCGTAAGCTCCTCATGCTGTCAGGAGTAAGTGTCTGTCTCTGTAGAGCAGGGCGGTGTTATCTCTCTGGCCCACTTTCTGTCCTCTCCTCTCCAGAGAAGAAGCCGGAGCTGCGTGGTGGGTTCATGCTGTGTTTCCTTGACGATGGGACTGGAATGGACCCCAGTGAGTACAAGCCTTGCTGTGGATTTAATCCTCTGTTTGTGTGTAAAACAGTTACCTGTCAGCATTCATAATGGATGTTAATTGTATGAAAATCTGCACATATACAAATATGTTCAAGTAAGTAGCTGCGTCAGCAAATAAACCTTTACCTGTTCCATATTCAAATATGTCATGGATATCCCAGTGACGCAGTTTTTAGTATTGATGCCTCATAGCACGTGGGTTTCCTCTGGGTGCTCCATTTTCCTCCCACAGTCCAAAGACATGCTGGTTGGTTCATTGGATTCTGGGAGAATTGTCGCTTGGCATGAGTGTGTGTGAGTGTCCTGTGATGGACTGATGACCTGTCCAGGGTGTGCCTTGTCTTGCACCCGCTGCTTGCTGGGATAGACTCCGGCTCCTCTCTGACCCTGTACTGGATAGATCGGTTAGAAAAGGAGAGGATAGGTGGAAACATGCCACATGCCACATGCCACATGCTCATTTCTCTTGTGAGGTTTGCCGCATTCGTTTTCGGTTGCAATGTTGTGTTTTGTCAGTTCATTGCAAGTGTCTGCTATTTGCATTCTGCATTCCAAAAAGCCCAAGCGCCGCCCAGACCTCCCGCCCAGACCCCCATCCCCAGCAAGGTGGCGGCCACCCCGCACGTCTGGAGCGAGGGACGCTGTGTGGGGAGACCTCGTGAAATCAAACCTTTTCTCCCATTCTGGTCAGGATATTTTTTGGGAAGTTTGTTAAATTCATCTGAGTTGTCTTTATACATGTGACCCAGCGGTGAATAGCGGCCTGTTATGCCAAATCCACTAGATGGCATTACCTCTTAGCTGGCGGTTCCTGTCAGTTGAGTTCAGCGTTCTGCGCATGGGCAGTAGGGACTCAGAAGCAGTGAGTTACCGTTAAAAGAACCCGAAATTACTAGGGAGTTGTAACGGTAAATACGGTGTTGTTGCCCTATTTACACCCTAAATACCCGCTATATAAATGCAATTATTGCTACTATCCATGCAGTCCTTCTCTCTGTTTGTAAATGTACCCAATTTCCCCAGCCTTTGTGATGCACAGCGTTTATTTTAGTTCAAAGGAATCCTGGGTCGTGGTTGTTTGCCTGTTGGCCACAGGGGGGCGCGTGTCTGCAGAGCAAGGGGGTGTGAGCAGAGTCGGGGAAGAGCGCAGTACAGTCCCTCCACCACCACGCTGCCCTCCGCTGTCTGCGCCTTGAGCTCCGTCACTCTCCCACTCTTCTGCTTCACCGCAGGCGCCGAGCCGGTCACCTTCACTGATGACTCCCAGCCAGGTACTGGCCAGGCTCACACCTGCTGAGCTTCAGTGGGCTGCCAGCTGTGAGTTGCAGGGTGATATGGCTGCTGGCTCATGATGTGATGGCAGTGGGGTGGAGAGCAGAGCGATGTAGCCAATTCAGAGATGGGATTTATTAGGAGGCCATGACTTGCAGCCATAACCCCTCTCTCTCCACCCCACTGCCGTCACATCATCAGCCAGAAGCCATATCACCCTGCAACTCACAGCTGGCAGCCCACTGAAGCTAAGCAGGTGTGAGCCTGGTCAGTACCTGGCTGAGAGCCCTCCTGGGAAGCTAAGCAGGTGTGAGCCTGGTCAGTACCTGGCTGGCAGTCATCAGCCAGCAGCCATATCACCCTGTAACTCACAAGTGGCAGCCCACTGAAGCTAAGCAGGTGTGAGCCTGGTCAGTACCTGGCGGGGAGTCATGGCCTTCTAATAATCCCCATCTCTAAATTGGCTACATCGCTCTGCTCTCCACCCCACTGCCATCACATCATCAGCCAGCAGGCATATCACCCTGCAACTCACAGCTAACAGCCCACTGAAGCTAAACAGGTGTGAGCCTGGTCAGTACCTGGCTGAGAGACCTCCTGGGAAGCTAAGCACCTGGCTGAGAGTCCTCTTGGGAAGCTAAGCAGTAGTGACCCTGGTCAGTACCTGGCTGAGAGACCTCCTGGGAAAACTAACGTTGATGCCTGAACAGGTGTTAGTGAAGTCATCAGGGGGTGCTCACCCTGCAGTGCATGTGGGTCCTAATGTCCCAGCCAGCAGTCATATCACCCTGCAACTCACAGCTGGCAGCCCCCTGAAGCAAAGCAGGTATGAGCCTGGTCAGTACCTGGCTGACAGACCTCCTGGAAAGCTAAGCAGCTGTGAGCCTGGTCAGTACCTGGCTGAGAGACCCCCTGGGAAGCTAAGCAGTTGTGAGCCTGGTCAGCAGCTGGCTGGGAGTCATTGCCAACTAATAATCCCCATCTCTGAATTGGCTACACCCCCCTGCCATCACATCATCACCCAGCAGCCATATCACCATGCAACTCACAGCTGGCAGCCCCCTGAATTAAGCTTGTGTGAGCCTGGTCAGTACCTGGCTGCGAGTCATGGCCTCCTACTAATCCCCATCTCTGAATTGGCTACATCGCTCTGCTCTCCAACCCACTGCCATCACCTCATCAGCCAGCAGCCATATCACCGTGCAACTCACAGCTGGCAGCCCCCTGAATTAAGCAGGTGTGAGCCTGGTCAGTAGCTGGCTCAGAGACCTCCTGGGAAGCTAAGCAGTTGTGAGCCTGGTCCGTACCTCGCTGGGAGTCATGACCTCCTAATAATCCCCATCTCTGAATTGGCTACATCGCTCTGCTCTCCACCCCACTGCCATCACAACATCAGCCAGCAGCCATATCACCCTGCAACTCGCAGCTGTCAGCCACCTGAAACTAAGCAGGTGTGAGCCTGGTCAGTACCTGGCTGAGAGACCTCCTGGGAAAACTAACGTTGATGCCTGAACAGGTGTTAGTGAAGTCAGCAGGGGGTGCTCACCCTGCAGTGCATGTGGGTCATAATGTCCCAGCCAGCAGCCATATCACCCTGCAACTCACAGTTGACAGCCCACTGAAGCTAAGCAGGTGTGACCCTGGTCAGTACCTGGCTGAGAGACCTCCTGGGAAGCTCAGCAGGTGTGAGCCTGGTCAGTACCAGGCTGAGAGTCATCGCCTCATAATAATCCCCAACTCTGAATTGGCTACAACGCTCTGCTCTCCGTCCCACTGCCAACACATCATCAGCCACTAGCCATATCACCCTGCAACTCACAGCTGGCAGCCCACTGAAGCTAAGCAGGTGTGAGCCTGGTCAGTACGTGGCTGGGAGTCATCAGTCATCAGCCAGAAGCCATATCAACCAGCAACTCACAGCTGGCAGCCCCGTGAAGCTAAGCAGGTGTGAGCCTGGCCAGTACCTGGCTGAGAGACCTCCTGGGAAGCTAAGCAGCTGTGAGCGTGGTCAATACCTGGTTGAGAGACCTCCGGGGAAGCTAAGCAGCTGTGAGCGTGGTCAATACCTGGCTGAGAGACCTCTTGGGAAGCTAAGCAGGTGTGACCCTGGTCAGTATCTGGCTCAGAGACCTCCAGGGAAAACTAAGGTTGTTGCCTGAAGAGGGGTTAGTGGGGTGAGCAGGGGATACTCACCCTGCTGTGCATGTGGGTGGTAATGTCCCAGCAAGCAGCCATATCACCCTGCAACTCACAGCTGACAGCCCACTGAAGCTAAGCAGGTGTGAGCCTCGTCAGTACCTGGCTGGGAGTCATGGCCTCCTAATAATCCCCATCTCTGAATTGGCTACATCGCTCTGCTCTCCACCCTACTGCCATGACATCATCAGCCAGCAGTCATATCACCGTGCAACTCACAGCTGGCAGCCCACTGAAGCTAAGCAGGTATCACCCTGGTCAGTACCTGGCTGAGAGACCTCCTGGGAAGCTAAGCAGCTGTGAGCCTGGTCAGTACCTGGCTGGCAGTCATCAGCCAGCAGCCATATCACCCTGCAACTCACAGCTGTCAGCCCCCTGAAACTAAGCAGGTGTGAGCCTGGTCAGTACCTGGCTGAGAGACCTCCTGGGAAAACTAACGTTGATAGTTTAGTGAAGTTAGTTAGTGAAGTCAGCAGGGGGTGCTCACCCTGCAGTGCATGTGGGTCCTAATGTCCCAGCCAGCAGCCATATCACCCTGCAACTCACAGCTGTCAGCCCACTGAAGCTAAGCAGGTGTGAGCCTGGTCAGTACCTGGCTTAGAGACCTCCTGGGACGCTAAGCAGGTGTGAGCCTGGTCAGTACCTGGCTCAGAGACCTCCTGGGAAGCTAACTCACAGCTGGCAGCCCCCTGAAGCTAAGCAGGTGTGAGCCTGGTCAGTACCTGGCTGAGAGATCTCCTGGGAACCTAAGCAGGTGTGAGCCTGGTCAGTACCTGGCTGAGAGATCTCCTGGGAACCTAAGCAGGTGTGAGCCTGGTCAGTACCTGGCTGGGAGTCATGGCCTCCTACTAATCCCCATCTCTGAATTGGCTACATCTCTCTGCTCTCCACCCCCCTGCCATCACATCATCAACCACTAGCCATATCACCCTGCAACTCACAGCTGGCAGCCCCCTGAAGCTAAGCAGGTGTGAGCCTGGTCAGTACCTGGCTGTAATCCCCATCTCTGAATTGGCTACATCGCTCTGCTCTCCACCCCACTGCCATCACATATCACCCTACAACTCACAGCTGGCAGCCCCCTGAAGCTAAGCAGGTGTGAGCCTGGTCAGTACCTGGCTGAGAGACCTCCTGGGAAGCTAAGCAGCTGTGAGCGTGGTCAATACCTGGTTGAGAGACCTCCTGGGAAGCTAAGCAGCTGTGAGCGTGGTCAATACCTGGTTGAGAGACCTCTTGGGAAGCTAAGCAGCTGTGAGCGTGGTCAATACCTGGCTGAGAGACCTCTTGGGAAGCTAAGCAGGTGTGAGCGTGGTCAGTACCTGGCTGGGAGTCATGGCCTCCTAATAATCCCCATCTCTGAATTGGCTACATCACTCTGATCTCCACCCCACTGCCATCACATCATCAACCACTAGCCATATCACCCTGCAACTTACAGCTGGCAGCCCACTGAAGCTAAGCATGTGTGAGCCAGGTCAGTACCTGGCTGAGAGACCTCCTGGGAAGCTAAGCAGTTGTGAGCCTGGTCAGTAGCTGGGTGGGAGTCATGGCCTCCTAATAATCCCCATCTCTGAATTGGCTACATCGCTCTGCTCTCCACCCTACTGCCATGACATCATCAGCCAGCAGTCATATAACCGTGCAACTCACAGCTGGCAGCCCCCTGAAACTAAGCAGGTGTGAGCCTGGTCAGTACCTGGCTGAGAGACCTCCTGGGAAGCTAAGCAGCTGTGAGCCTGGTCAGTACCTGGCTGGCAGTCATCAGCCAGCAGCCATATCACCCTGCAACTCACAGCTGTCAGCCCCCTGAAACTAAGCAGGTGTGAGCCTGGTCAGTACCTGGCTGAGAGACCTCCTGGGAAAACTAACGTTGATAGTTTAGTGAAGTTAGTTAGTGAAGTCAGCAGGGGGTGCTCACCCTGCAGTGCATGTGGGTCCTAATGTCCCAGCCAGCAGCCATATCACCTTGCAACTCACAGTTGGAAGCCCACTGAAGCTAAGCAGGTGTGACCCTGGTCAGTACCTGGCTGAGAGACCTCCTGGGAAGCTAAGCAGGTGTGAGCCTGGTCAGTACCAGGCTGAGAGTCATCGCCTCATAATAATCCCCATCTCTGAATTGGCTACAACGCTCTGCTCTCCGTCCCACTGCTAACACATCATCAGCCAGCAGCCATATCACCCTGAAACTCACAGCTGGCAGCCCAATGAAGCTAAGCAGGTATTAGCCTGGTAAGTACGTGGCTGGGAGTCATCATATTTGCCAGAAGCCATATCAACCAGCAACTCACAGCTGGCAGCCCCCTGAAGCTAAGCAGGTGTGAGCCTGGTCAGTACCTGGCTGATAGACCTCCTGGGAAGCTAAGCAGCTGTGAGCCTGGTCAGCAGCTGGCTGGGAGTCATTGCCAACTAATAATCCCCATCTCTGAATTGGCTACACCCCCCTGCCATCACATCATCACCCAGCAGCCATATCACCGTGCAACTCACAGCTGGCAGCCCCCTGAATTAAGCTTGTGTGAGCCTGGTCAGTAGCTGGCTCAGAGACCTCCTGGGTAGCTAACTCACAGCTGGCAGCCCGCTGAAGCTAAGCAGGTGTGAGCCTGGTCAGTACCTGGCTGAGAGACCTCCTGGGAAGCTAAGCAGGTGTGAGCCTGGTCAGTACCTGGCTGGGAGTCATGGCCTCCTAATAATCCCCATCTCTGAATAGGCTACATCGCTCTGCTCTCCACCCCCCTGCCATCACATCATCACCGTGCAACTCACAGCTGGCAGCCCCCTGAATTAAGCAGGTGTGAGCCTGGTCAGTAGCTGGCTCAGAGACCTCCTGGAAAGCTAACTCACAGCTGGCAGCCCACTGAAGCTAAGCAGGTGTGAGCCTGGTCAGTACCTGGCTAAGAGACCTCCTGGGACGCTAAGCAGGTGTGAGCCTGGTCAGTACCTGGCTCAGAGACCTCCTGGGAAGCTAACTCACAGCTGGCAGCCCCCTGAAGCTAAGCAGGTGTGAGCCTGGTCAGTACCTGGCTGGGAGTCATGGCCTCCTACTAATCCCCATCTCTGAATTGGCTACATCTCTCTGCTCTCCACCCCCCTGCCATCACATCATCAACCACTAGCCATATCACCCTGCAACTCACAGCTGGCAGCCCCCTGAAGCTAAGCAGGTGTGAGCCTGGTCAGTACCTGGCTGAGAGAACTCCTGGGAAGCTAAGCAGCTGTGAGCGTGGTCAATACCTGGCTGAGAGACCTCCTGGGAAGCTAAGCAGTTGTGAGCCTGGTCAGCAGCTGGCTGGGAGTCATTGCCAACTAATAATCCCCATCTCTGGATTGGCTACACCCCCCTGCCATCACATCATCACCCAGCAGCCATATCACCGTGCAACTCACAGCTGGCAGCCCCCTGAATTAAGCTTGTGTGAGCCTGGTCAGTAGCTGGCTCAGAGACCTCCTGGGAAGCTAACTCACAGCTGGCAGCCCACTGAAGCTAAGCAGGTGTGAGCCTGGTCAGTACCTGGCTGAGAGACCTCCTGGGAAGCTAAGCAGGTGTGAGCCTGGTCAGTACCTGGCTGGGAGTCATGGCCTCCTAATAATCCCCATCTCTGAATTGGCTACATCGCTCTGCTCTCCACCCCCCTGCCATCACATCATCACCGTGCAACTCACAGCTGGCAGCCCCCTGAATTAAGCAGGTGTGAGCCTGGTCAGTTCCTGGCTCAGAGACCTCCTGGGAAGCTAACTCACAGCTGGCAGCCCACTAAAGCTAAGCAGGTGTGAGCCTGGTCAGTACCTGGCTGAGAGACCTCCTGGGAAGCTAAGCAGGTGTGAGCCTGGTCAGTACCTGGCTGGGAGTCATGGCCTCCTACGAATCCCCATCTCTGAATTGGCTACATCGCTCTGCTCTCCAACCCACTGCCATCACAACATCAGCCAGCAGCCATATCACCCTGCAACTCATAGCTGGCAACCCCCTGAATTAAGCTTGTTTGAGCCTGGTCAGTACCTGGCTGAGAGACCTCCTGCGAAGCTAAGCAGCTGTGAGCGTGGTCAATACCTGGTTGAGAGACCTCCTGGGAAGCTAAGCAGCTGTGAGCGTGGTCAATACCTGGCTGAGAGACCTCTTGGGAAGCTAAGCAGCTGTGAGCGTGGTCAGTATCTGGCTCAGAGACCTCCAGGGAAAACTAAGGTTGTTGCCTGAAGAGGGGTTAGTGGGGTGAGCAGGGGATACTCACCCTGCTGTGCATGTGGGTGGTAATATCCATATCCATATCCCCCTGCAACTCACAGCTGACAGCCCACTGACGCTAAGCAGGTGTGAGCCTCGTCAGTACCTGGCTGGGAGTCATGGCCTCCTAATAATCCCCATCTCTGAATTGGCAACATCTCTCTGCTTTCCAGCCCCCTGCCATCACATCATCAACCACTAGCCATATCACCCTGCAACTCACAGCTGGCAGCCCCCTGAAGCTAAACAGGTGTGAGCCTGGTCAGTACCTGGCTGTAATCCCCATCTCTGAATTGGCTACATCACTCTGATCTCCACCCCACTGCCATCACATCATCACCAAGCAGCCATATCACCCTGCAACTCACAGCTGGCAGCCCACTGAAGCTAAGCAGGTATCACTCTGGTCAGTACCTGGCTGAAAGACCTCCTGGGAAGCTAAGCAGCTGTGAGCGAGGTCAATACCTGGCTGGGAGTCCTGGCCTCCTAATAATCCCCATCTCTGAATTGTCTACATCTCTCTGCTCTCCACCCCCCTGCCATCACATGACTAGCCACTAGCCATATCACCCTGCAACTCACAGCTGGAAGCCCACTGAAGCTAAGCAGGTGTGAGCCTGGTCAGTACCTGGCTGAGAGACCTCCTGTGAAGCTAAGCAGCTGTGAGCCTGGTCAGTACCTGGCTGGGAGTCATGGCCTCCTAATAATCCCCATCTCTGAATTGGCTACATCGTTCTCCTCTCCACCCCACTGCCATCACATCATCAGCCAGCAGCCATATCACCCTACAACTCACAGCTGGCAGCCCACTGAAGCTGAGCAGGTGTGAGCCTGGTCAGTACCTGGCTGAGAGACCTCCTGGGAAGCTAAGCAGGTGTGAGCCTGGTCAGTACCTGGCTGGGAGTCCTGGCCTCCTCATAATCCTCATCTCTGAATTGGCTACATCGTTCTCCTCTCCACCCCACTGCCATCACTTCATCAACCAGCAGCCATATCACCCTGCAACTCACAGCTGACAGCCAAGTGAAGCTAAGCAGGTGTGAGTCTGGACAGTAACTGGCTGAGAGACCTCCTGGGAAACTAAGCAGGTGTGAGTCTGGTCAGTACCTGGCTGGGAGTCATGGCCTCCTAATAATCCCCATTTCTGAATTGGCTACATCATTCTGCTCTCCACCCCCCTGCCATCACATGATCAGCCACTAGCCATATCACCCTGCAACTCACAGCTGGAAGCCCCCTGAATTAAGCAGGTGTGAGCCTGGTCAGTAGCTGGCTCAGAGACCTCCTGGGAAGCTAAGCAGTTGTGAGCCTGGTCCGTACCTCGCTGGGAGTCATGACCTCCTAATAATCCCCATTTCTGAATTGGCTACATCGCTCTGCTCTCCACCCCACTGCCATCACAACATCAGCCAGCAGCCATATCACCCTGCAACTCGCAGCTGTCAGCCACCTGAAACTAAGCAGGTGTGAGCCTGGTCAGTACCTGGCTGAGAGACCTCCTGGGAAAACTAACGTTGATGCCTGAACAGGTGTTAGTGAAGTCAGCAGGGGGTGCTCACCCTGCAGTGCATGTGGGTCATAATGTCCCAGCCAGCAGCCATATCACCCTGCAACTCACAGTTGGCAGCCCACTGAAGCTAAGCAGGTGTGACCCTGGTCAGTACCTGGCTGAGAGACCTCCTGGGAAGCTCAGCAGGTGTGAGCCTGGTCAGTACCAGGCTGAGAGTCATCGCCTCATAATAATCCCCAACTCTGAATTGGCTACAACGCTCTGCTCTCCATCCCACTGCCAACACATCATCAGCCACTAGCCATATCACCCTGCAACTCACAGCTGGCAGCCCACTGAAGCGAAGCAGGTGTGATCCTGGTCAGTACGTGGCTGGGAGTCATCAGTCATCAGCCAGAAGCCATATCAACCAGCAACTCACAGCTGGCAGCCCCGTGAAGCTAAGCAGGTGTGAGCCTGGCCAGTACCTGGCTGAGAGACCTCCTGGGAAGCTAAGCAGCTGTGAGCGTGGTCAATACCTGGTTGAGAGACCTCCGGGGAAGCTAAGCAGCTGTGAGCGTGGTCAATACCTGGCTGAGAGACCTCTTGGGAAGCTAAGCAGGTGTGACCCTGGTCAGTATCTGGCTCAGAGACCTCCAGGGAAAACTAAGGTTGTTGCCTGAAGAGGGGTTAGTGGGGTGAGCAGGGGATACTCACCCTGCTGTGCATGTGGGTGGTAATGTCCCAGCAAGCAGCCCTATCACCCTGCAACTCACAGCTGACAGCCCACTGAAGCTAAGCAGGTGTGAGCCTCGTCAGTACCTGGCTGGGAGTCATGGCCTCCTAATAATCCCCATCTCTGAATTGGCTACATCTCTCTGCTCTCCACCCCCCTGCCATCACATCATCACCAAGCAGCCATATCACCCTGTCAGTACGTGGCTGGGAGTCATCAGTCATCAGCCAGAAGCCATATCAACCAGCAACTCACAGCTGGCAGCCCCGTGAAGCTAAGCAGGTGTGAGCCTGGCCAGTACCTGGCTGAGAGACCTCCTGGGAAGCTAAGCAGCTGTGAGCGTGGTCAATACCTGGTTGAGAGACCTCCTGGGAAGCTAAGCAGCTGTGAGCGTGGTCAATACCTGGCTGAGAGACCTCTGGGGAAGCTAAGCAGGTGTGACCCTGGTCAGTATCTGGCTCAGAGACCTCCAGGGAAAACTAAGGTTGTTGCCTGAAGAGGGGTTAGTGGGGTGAGCAGGGGATACTCACCCTGCTGTGCATGTGGGTGGTAATGTCCCAGCAAGCAACCATATCACCCTGCAACTCACAGCTGACAGCCCACTGAAGCTAAGCAGGTGTGAGCCTCGTCAGTACCTGGCTGGGAGTCATGGCCTCCTAATAATCCCCATCTCTGAATTGGCTACATCTCTCTGCTCTCCACCCCCCTGCCATCACATCATCACCAAGCAGCCATATCACCCTGCAACTCACAGCTGGCAGCCCACTGAAGCTAAACAGGTGTGAGCCTGGTCAGTACCTGGCTGAGAGACCTCCTGGGAAGCTAAGCATGTGTGAGCCAGGTCAGTACCTGGCTGAGAGACCTCCTGGGAAGCTAAGCAGTTGTGAGCCTGGTCAGTAGCTGGGTGGGAGTCATGGCCTCCTAATAATCCCCATCTCTGAATTGGCTACATCGCTCTGCTCTCCACCCTACTGCCATGACATCATCAGCCAGCAGTCATATCACCGTGCAACTCACAGCTGGCAGCCCACTGAAGCTAAGCAGGTATCACCCTGGTCAGTACCTGGCTGAGAGACCTCCTGGGAAAACTAACGTTGATAGTTTAGTGAAGTTAGTTAGTGAAGTCAGCAGGGGGTGCTCACCCTGCAGTGCATGTGGGTCCTAATGTCCCAGCCAGCAGCCATATCACCCTGCAACTCACAGCTGTCAGCCCACTGAAACTAAGCAGGTGTGACCCTGGTCAGTACCTGGCTGAGAGACCTCCTGGGACGCTAAGCAGGGGTGAGCCTGGTCAGTACCTGGCTGGGAGTCATGGCCTCCTACTAATCCCCATCTCTGAATTGGCTACATCTCTCTGCTCTCCACCCCCCTGCCATCACATCATCAACCACTAGCCATATCACCCTGCAACTCACAGCTGGCAGCCCCCTGAAGCTAAGCAGGTGTGAGCCTGGTCAGTACCTGGCTGTAATCCCCATCTCTGAATTGGCTACATCGCTCTGCTCTCCACCCCACTGCCATCACATCATCACCAAGCAGCCATATCACCCTACAACTCACAGCTGGCAGCCCCCTGAAGCTAAGCAGGTGTGAGCCTGGTCAGTACCTGGCTGAGAGACCTCCTGGGAAGCTAAGCAGCTGTGAGCGTGGTCAATACCTGGTTGAGAGACCTTTTGGGAAGCTAAGCAGCTGTGAGCGTGGCCAATACCTGGCTAAGAGACCTCTTGGGAAGCTAAGCAGCTGTGAGCGTGGTCAATACCTGGCTGAGAGACCTCTTGGGAAGCTAAGCAGGTGTGAACCTGGTCAGAATCTGGCTCGGAGACCTCCAGGGAAAACTAAGGTTGTTGCCTGAAGAGGGGTTAGTGGGGTGAGCAGGGGATACTCACCCTGCTGTGCATGTGGTTGGTAATGTCCCAGCAAGCAGCCATATCCCCCTGCAACTCACAGCTGGCAGCCCACTGAAGCTAAGCAGGTGTCAGCCTCGTCAGTACCTGGCTGGGAGTCATGGCCTCCTAATAATCCCCATCTCTGAATTGGCTACATCACTCTGATCTCCACCCCACTGCCATCACATCATCAACCACTAGCCATATCACCCTGCAACTCACAGCTGGCAGCCCACTGAAGCTAAGCATGTGTGAGCCAGGTCAGTACCTGGCTGAGAGACCTCCTGGGAAGCTAAGCAGTTGTGAGCCTGGTCAGTAGCTGGGTGGGAGTCATGGCCTCCTAATAATCCCCATCTCTGAATTGGCTACATCGCTCTGCTCTCCACCCTACTGCCATGAGTCACATCACCGTGCAACTCACAGCTGGCAGCCCACTGAAGCTAAGCAGGTATCACCCTGGTCAGTACCTGGCTGAGAGACCTCCTGGGAAGCTAAGCAGGTGTGAGCCTGGTCAGTACCTGGCTGAGAGTCATGGCCTCCTACTAATCCCCATCTCTGAATTGGCTACATCGCTCTGCTCTCCACCCTACTGCCATGACATCATCAGCCAGCAGCCATATCACCCTGCAACTCGCAGCTTGCAGCCCACTGAAGCTAAGCAGCTGTGAGCCTGGTCAGTACCTGGCTGAGAGACCTCCTCGGAAGCTAAGCAGCTGTGAGCCTGGTCAGTACCTGGCTGGCAGTCATCCGCCAGCAGCCATATCACCCTGCAACTCACAGCTGTCAGCCCCCTGAAACTAAGCAGGTGTGAGCCTGGTCAGTAGCTGGCTGAGAGACCTCCTGGGAAAACTAACGTTGATAGTTTAGTGAAGTTAGTTAGTGAAGTCAGCAGGGGGTGCTCACCCTGCAGTGCATGTGGGTCCTAATGTCCCAGCCAGCAGCCATATCACCTTGCAACTCACAGTTGGAAGCCCACTGAAGCTAAGCAGGTGTGACCCTGGTCAGTACCTGGCTGAGAGACCTCCTGGGAAGCTAAGCAGGTGTGAGCCTGGTCAGTACCAGGCTGAGAGTCATCGCCTCATAATAATCCCCATCTCTGAATTGGCTACAACGCTCTGCTCTCCGTCCCACTGCTAACACATCATCAGCCAGCAGCCATATCACCCTGCAACTCACAGCTGGCAGCCCCCTGAAGCTAAGCAGGTGTGAGCCTGGTCAGTACCTGGCTGATAGACCTCCTGGGAAGCTAAGCAGCTGTGAGCCTGGTCAGCAGCTGGCTGGGAGTCATTGCCAACTAATAATCCCCATCTCTGAATTGGCTACACCCCCCTGCCATCACATCATCACCCAGCAGCCATATCACCGTGCAACTCACAGCTGGCAGCCCCCTGAATTAAGCTTGTGTGAGCCTGGTCAGTAGCTGGCTCAGAGACCTCCTGGGTAGCTAACTCACAGCTGGCAGCCCGCTGAAGCTAAGCAGGTGTGAGCCTGGTCAGTACCTGGCTGAGAGACCTCCTGGGAAGCTAAGCAGGTGTGAGCCTGGTCAGTACCTGGCTGGGAGTCATGGCCTCCTAATAATCCCCATCTCTGAATTGGCTACATCGCTCTGCTCTCCACCCCCCTGCCATCACATCATCACCGTGCAACTCACAGCTGGCAGCCCCCTGAATTAAGCAGGTGTGAGCCTGGTCAGTAGCTGGCTCAGAGACCTCCTGGAAAGCTAACTCACAGCTGGCAGCCCACTGAAGCTAAGCAGGTGTGAGCCTGGTCAGTACCTGGCTAAGAGACCTCCTGGGACGCTAAGCAGGTGTGAGCCTGGTCAGTACCTGGCTCAGAGAGCTCCTGGGAAGCTAACTCACAGCTGGCAGCCCCCTGAAGCTAAGCAGGTGTGAGCCTGGTCAGTACCTGGCTGGGAGTCATGGCCTCCTACTAATCCCCATCTCTGAATTGGCTACATCTCTCTGCTCTCCACCCCCCTGCCATCACATCATCAACCACTAGCCATATCACCCTGCAACTCACAGCTGGCAGCCCCCTGAAGCTAAGCAGGTGTGAGCCTGGTCAGTACCTGGCTGAGAGAACTCCTGGGAAGCTAAGCAGCTGTGAGCGTGGTCAATACCTGGCTGAGAGACCTCCTGGGAAGCTAAGCAGTTGTGAGCCTGGTCAGCAGCTGGCTGGGAGTCATTGCCAACTAATAATCCCCATCTCTGAATTGGCTACACCCCCCTGCCATCACATCATCACCCAGTAGCCATATCACCGTGCAACTCACAGCTGGCAGCCCCCTGAATTAAGCTTGTGTGAGCCTGGTCAGTAGCTGGCTCAGAGACCTCCTGGGAAGCTAACTCACAGCTGGCAGCCCACTGAAGCTAAGCAGGTGTGAGCCTGGTCAGTACCTGGCTGAGAGACCTCCTGGGAAGCTAAGCAGGTGTGAGCCTGGTCAGTACCTGGCTGGGAGTCATGGCCTCCTAATAATCCCCATCTCTGAATTGGCTACATCGCTCTGCTCTCCACCCCCCTGCCATCACATCATCACCGTGCAACTCACAGCTGGCAGCCCCCTGAATTAAGCAGATGTGAGCCTGGTCAGTACCTGGCTCAGAGACCTCCTGGGAAGCTAACTCACAGCTGGCAGCCCACTGAAGCTAAGCAGGTGTGAGCCTGGTCAGTACCTGGCTGAGAGACCTCCTGGGAAGCTAAGCAGGTGTGAGCCTGGTCAGTACCTGGCTGGGAGTCATGGCCTCCTACTAATCCCCATCTCTGAATTGGCTACATCGCTCTGCTCTCCAACCCACTGCCATCACCTCATCAGCCAGCAGCCATATCACCGTGCAACTCACAGCTGGCAGCCCCCTGAATTAAGCAGGTGTGAGCCTGGTCAGTAGCTGGCTCAGAGACCTCCTGGGAAGCTAAGCAGTTGTGAGCCTGGTCCGTACCTCGCTGGGAGTCATGGCCTCCTAATAATCCCCATCTCTGAATTGGCTACATCGCTCTGCTCTCCACCCCACTGCCATCACAACATCAGCCAGCAGCCATATCACCCTGCAACTCACAGCTGGCAACCCCCTGAATTAAGCAGGTGTGAGCCTGGTCAGTACCTGGCTGAGAGACCTCCTGCGAAGCTAAGCAGCTGTGAGCGTGGTCAATACCTGGTTGAGAGACCTCCTGGGAAGCTAAGCAGCTGTGAGCGTGGTCAATACCTGGCTGAGAGACCTCTTGGGAAGCTAAGCAGCTGTGAGCGTGGTCAGTATCTGGCTCAGAGACCTCCAGGGAAAACTAAGGTTGTTGCCTGAAGAGGGGTTAGTGGGGTGAGCAGGGGATACTCACCCTGCTGTGCATGTGGGTGGTAATGTCCCAGCAAGCAGCCATATCCCCCTGCAACTCACAGCTGACAGCCCACTGACGCTAAGCAGGTGTGAGCCTCGTCAGTACCTGGCTGGGAGTCATGGCCTCCTAATAATCCCCATCTCTGAATTGGCTACATCTCTCTGCTTTCCAGCCCCCTGCCATCACATCATCAACCACTAGCCATATCACCCTGCAACTCACAGCTGGCAGCCCCCTGAAGCTAAGCAGGTGTGAGCCTGGTCAGTACCTGGCTTAGAGACCTCCTGGGACGCTAAGCAGGTGTGAGCCTGGTCAGTACCTGGCTCAGAGACCTCCTGGGAAGCTAACTCACAGCTGGCAGCCCCCTGAAGCTAAGCAGGTGTGAGCCTGGTCAGTACCTGGCTGGGAGTCATGGCCTCCTACTAATCCCCATCTCTGAATTGGCTACATCTCTCTGCTCTCCACCCCCCTGCCATCACATCATCAACCACTAGCCATATCACCCTGCAACTCACAGCTGGCAGCCCCCTGAAGCTAAACAGGTGTGAGCCTGGTCAGTACCTGGCTGAGAGACCTCCTGGGAAGCTAAGCATGTGTGAGCCAGGTCAGTACCTGGCTGAGAGACCTCCTGGGAAGCTAAGCAGTTGTGAGCCTGGTCAGTAGCTGGGTGGGAGTCATGGCCATCTCTGAATTGGCTACATCGCTCTGCTCTCCACCCTACTGCCATGACATCATCAGCCAGCAGTCATATCACCGTGCAACTCACAGCTGGCAGCCCACTGAAGCTAAGCAGGTATCACCCTGGTCAGTACCTGGCTGAGAGACCTCCTGGGAAGCTAAGCAGCTGTGAGCCTGGTCAGTACCTGGCTGGCAGTCATCAGCCAGCAGCCATATCACCCTGCAACTCACAGCTGTCAGCCCCCTGAAACTAAGCAGGTGTGAGCCTGGTCAGTACCTGGCTGAGAGACCTCCTGGGAAAACTAACGTTGATAGTTTAGTGAAGTTAGTTAGTGAAGTCAGCAGGGGGTGCTCACCCTGCAGTGCATGTGGGTCCTAATGTCCCAGCCAGCAGCCATATCACCCTGCAACTCACAGCTGTCAGCCTACTGAAACTAAGCAGGTGTGAGCCTCGTCAGTACCTGGCTGGGAGTCATGGCCTCCTAATAATCCCCATCTCTGAATTGGCTACATCTCTCTGCTCTCCACCCTACTGCCATCACAACATCAGCCAGCAGCCATATCACCCTGCAACTCATAGCTGGCAACCCCCTGAATTAAGCTTGTTTGAGCCTGGTCAGTATCTGGCTGAGAGACCTCCTGCGAAGCTAAGCAGCTGTGAGCGTGGTCAATACCTGGTTGAGAGACCTCCTGGGAAGCTAAGCAGCTGTGAGCGTGGTCAATATCTGGCTGAGAGACCTCTTGGGAAGCTAAGCAGCTGTGAGCGTGGTCAGTATCTGGCTCAGAGACCTCCAGGGAAAACTAAGGTTGTTGCCTGAAGAGGGGTTAGTGGGGTGAGCAGGGGATACTCACCCTGCTGTGCATGTGGGTGGTAATGTCCCAGCAAGCAGCCATATCCCCCTGCAACTCACAGCTGACAGCCCACTGACGCTAAGCAGGTGTGAGCCTCGTCAGTACCTGGCTGGGAGTCATGGCCTCCTAATAATCCCCATCTCTGAATTGGCAACATCTCTCTGCTTTCCAGCCCCCTGCCATCACATCATCAACCACTAGCCATATCACCCTGCAACTCACAGCTGGCAGCCCCCTGAAGCTAAACAGGTGTGAGCCTGGTCAGTACCTGGCTGAGAGACCTCCTGGGAAGCTAAGCAGCTGTGAGCCTGGTCAGTACCTGGCTGGCAGTCATCAGCCAGCAGCCATATCACCCTGCAACTCACAGCTGTCAGCCCCCTGAAACTAAGCAGGTGTGAGCCTGGTCAGTACCTGGCTGAGAGACCTCCTGGGAAAACTAACGTTGATAGTTTAGTGAAGTTAGTTAGTGAAGTCAGCAGGGGGTGCTCACCCTGCAGTGCATGTGGGTCCTAATGTCCCAGCCAGCAGCCATATCACCTTGCAACTCACAGTTGGAAGCCCACTGAAGCTAAGCAGGTGTGACCCTGGTCAGTACCTGGCTGAGAGACCTCCTGGGAAGCTAAGCAGGTGTGAGCCTGGTCAGTACCAGGCTGAGAGTCATCGCCTCATAATAATCCCCATCTCTGAATTGGCTACAACGCTCTGCTCTCCGTCCCACTGCTAACACATCATCAGCCAGCAGCCATATCACCCTGCAACTCACAGCTGGCAGCCCACTGAAGCTAAGCAGGTATTAGCCTGGTAAGTACGTGGCTGGGAGTCATCATATTTGCCAGAAGCCATATCAACCAGCAACTCACAGCTGGCAGCCCCCTGAAGCTAAGCATGTGTGAGCCTGGTCAGTACCTGGCTGATAGACCTCCTGGGAAGCTAAGCAGCTGTGAGCCTGGTCAGCAGCTGGCTGGGAGTCATTGCCAACTAATAATCCCCATCTCTGAATTGGCTACACCCCCCTGCCATCACATCATCACCCAGCAGCCATATCACCGTGCAACTCACAGCTGGCAGCCCCCTGAATTAAGCTTGTGTGAGCCTGGTCAGTAGCTGGCTCAGAGACCTCCTGGGTAGCTAACTCACAGCTGGCAGCCCGCTGAAGCTAAGCAGGTGTGAGCCTGGTCAGTACCTGGCTGAGAGACCTCCTGGGAAGCTAAGCAGGTGTGAGCCTGGTCAGTACCTGGCTGGGAGTCATGGCCTCCTAATAATCCCCATCTCTGAATAGGCTACATCGCTCTGCTCTCCACCCCCCTGCCATCACATCATCACCGTGCAACTCACAGCTGGCAGCCCCCTGAATTAAGCAGGTGTGAGCCTGGTCAGTAGCTGGCTCAGAGACCTCCTGGAAAGCTAACTCACAGCTGGCAGCCCACTGAAGCTAAGCAGGTGTGAGCCTGGTCAGTACCTGGCTAAGAGACCTCCTGGGACGCTAAGCAGGTGTGAGCCTGGTCAGTACCTGGCTCAGAGACCTCCTGGGAAGCTAACTCACAGCTGGCAGCCCCCTGAAGCTAAGCAGGTGTGAGCCTGGTCAGTACCTGGCTGGGAGTCATGGCCTCCTACTAATCCCCATCTCTGAATTGGCTACATCTCTCTGCTCTCCACCCCCCTGCCATCACATCATCAACCACTAGCCATATCACCCTGCAACTCACAGCTGGCAGCCCCCTGAAGCTAAGCAGGTGTGAGCCTGGTCAGTACCTGGCTGAGAGAACTCCTGGGAAGCTAAGCAGCTGTGAGCGTGGTCAATACCTGGCTGAGAGACCTCCTGGGAAGCTAAGCAGTTGTGAGCCTGGTCAGCAGCTGGCTGGGAGTCATTGCCAACTAATAATCCCCATCTCTGGATTGGCTACACCCCCCTGCCATCACATCATCACCCAGCAGCCATATCACCGTGCAACTCACAGCTGGCAGCCCCCTGAATTAAGCTTGTGTGAGCCTGGTCAGTAGCTGGCTCAGAGACCTCCTGGGAAGCTAACTCACAGCTGGCAGCCCACTGAAGCTAAGCAGGTGTGAGCCTGGTCAGTACCTGGCTGAGAGACCTCCTGGGAAGCTAAGCAGTTGTGAGCCTGGTCAGCAGCTGGCTGGGAGTCATTGCCAACTAATAATCCCCATCTCTGGATTGGCTACACCCCCCTGCCATCACATCATCACCCAGCAGCCATATCACCGTGCAACTCACAGCTGGCAGCCCCCTGAATTAAGCTTGTGTGAGCCTGGTCAGTAGCTGGCTCAGAGACCTCCTGGGAAGCTAACTCACAGCTGGAAGCCCACTGAAGCTAAGCAGGTGTGAGCCTGGTCAGTACCTGGCTGAGAGACCTCCTGGGAAGCTAAGCAGGTGTGAGCCTGGTCAGTACCTGGCTGGGAGTCATGGCCTCCTAATAATCCCCATCTCTGAATTGGCTACATCGCTCTGCTCTCCACCCCCCTGCCATCACATCATCACCGTGCAACTCACAGCTGGCAGCCCCCTGAATTAAGCAGGTGTGAGCCTGGTCAGTACCTGGCTCAGAGACCTCCTGGGAAGCTAACTCACAGCTGGAAGCCCACTGAAGCTAAGCAGGTGTGAGCCTGGTCAGTACCTGGCTGAGAGACCTCCTGGGAAGCTAAGCAGGTGTGAGCCTGGTCAGTACCTGGCTGGGAGTCATGGCCTCCTACTAATCCCCATCTCTGAATTGGCTACATCGCTCTGCTCTCCAACCCACTGCCATCACAACATCAGCCAGCAGCCATATCACCCTGCAACTCATAGCTGGCAACCCCCTGAATTAAGCTTGTTTGAGCCTGGTCAGTACCTGGCTGAGAGACCTCCTGCGAAGCTAAGCAGCTGTGAGCGTGGTCAATACCTGGTTGAGAGACCTCCTGGGAAGCTAAGCAGCTGTGAGCGTGGTCAATACCTGGCTGAGAGACCTCTTGGGAAGCTAAGCAGCTGTGAGCGTGGTCAGTATCTGGCTCAGAGACCTCCAGGGAAAACTAAGGTTGTTGCCTGAAGAGGGGTTAGTGGGGTGAGCAGGGGATACTCACCCTGCTGTGCATGTGGGTGGTAATGTCCCAGCAAGCAGCCATATCCCCCTGCAACTCACAGCTGACAGCCCACTGACGCTAAGCAGGTGTGAGCCTCGTCAGTACCTGGCTGGGAGTCATGGCCTCCTAATAATCCCCATCTCTGAATTGGCAACATCTCTCTGCTTTCCAGCCCCCTGCCATCACATCATCAACCACTAGCCATATCACCCTGCAACTCACAGCTGGCAGCCCCCTGAAGCTAAACAGGTGTGAGCCTGGTCAGTACCTGGCTGTAATCCCCATCTCTGAATTGGCTACATCACTCTGATCTCCACCCCACTGCCATCACATCATCACCAAGCAGCCATATCACCCTGCAACTCACAGCTGGCAGCCCACTGAAGCTAAGCAGGTATCACTCTGGTCAGTACCTGGCTGAAAGACCTCCTGGGAAGCTAAGCAGCTGTGAGCGAGGTCAATACCTGGCTGGGAGTCCTGGCCTCCTAATAATCCCCATCTCTGAATTGTCTACATCTCTCTGCTCTCCACCCCCCTGCCATCACATGACTAGCCACTAGCCATATCACCCTGCAACTCACAGCTGGAAGCCCACTGAAGCTAAGCAGGTGTGAGCCTGGTCAGTACCTGGCTGAGAGACCTCCTGTGAAGCTAAGCAGCTGTGAGCCTGGTCAGTACCTGGCTGGGAGTCATGGCCTCCTAATAATCCCCATCTCTGAATTGGCTACATCGTTCTCCTCTCCACCCCACTGCCATCACATCATCAGCCAGCAGCCATATCACCCTACAACTCACAGCTGGCAGCCCACTGAAGCTGAGCAGGTGTGAGCCTGGTCAGTACCTGGCTGAGAGACCTCCTGGGAAGCTAAGCAGGTGTGAGCCTGGTCAGTACCTGGCTGGGAGTCCTGGCCTCCTCATAATCCTCATCTCTGAATTGGCTACATCGTTCTCCTCTCCACCCCACTGCCATCACTTCATCAACCAGCAGCCATATCACCCTGCAACTCACAGCTGACAGCCAAGTGAAGCTAAGCAGGTGTGAGTCTGGACAGTAACTGGCTGAGAGACCTCCTGGGAAACTAAGCAGGTGTGAGTCTGGTCAGTACCTGGCTGGGAGTCATGGCCTCCTAATAATCCCCATTTCTGAATTGGCTACATCGTTCTGCTCTCCACCCCCCTGCCATCACATGATCAGCCACTAGCCATATCACCCTGCAACTCACAGCTGGAAGCCCCCTGAATTAAGCAGGTGTGAGCCTGGTCAGTAGCTGGCTCAGAGACCTCCTGGGAAGCTAAGCAGTTGTGAGCCTGGTCCGTACCTCGCTGGGAGTCATGACCTCCTAATAATCCCCATTTCTGAATTGGCTACATCGCTCTGCTCTCCACCCCACTGCCATCACAACATCAGCCAGCAGCCATATCACCCTGCAACTCGCAGCTGTCAGCCACCTGAAACTAAGCAGGTGTGAGCCTGGTCAGTACCTGGCTGAGAGACCTCCTGGGAAAACTAACGTTGATGCCTGAACAGGTGTTAGTGAAGTCAGCAGGGGGTGCTCACCCTGCAGTGCATGTGGGTCATAATGTCCCAGCCAGCAGCCATATCACCCTGCAACTCACAGTTGGCAGCCCACTGAAGCTAAGCAGGTGTGACCCTGGTCAGTACCTGGCTGAGAGACCTCCTGGGAAGCTCAGCAGGTGTGAGCCTGGTCAGTACCAGGCTGAGAGTCATCGCCTCATAATAATCCCCAACTCTGAATTGGCTACAACGCTCTGCTCTCCATCCCACTGCCAACACATCATCAGCCACTAGCCATATCACCCTGCAACTCACAGCTGGCAGCCCACTGAAGCGAAGCAGGTGTGATCCTGGTCAGTACGTGGCTGGGAGTCATCAGTCATCAGCCAGAAGCCATATCAACCAGCAACTCACAGCTGGCAGCCCCGTGAAGCTAAGCAGGTGTGAGCCTGGCCAGTACCTGGCTGAGAGACCTCCTGGGAAGCTAAGCAGCTGTGAGCGTGGTCAATACCTGGTTGAGAGACCTCCGGGGAAGCTAAGCAGCTGTGAGCGTGGTCAATACCTGGCTGAGAGACCTCTTGGGAAGCTAAGCAGGTGTGACCCTGGTCAGTATCTGGCTCAGAGACCTCCAGGGAAAACTAAGGTTGTTGCCTGAAGAGGGGTTAGTGGGGTGAGCAGGGGATACTCACCCTGCTGTGCATGTGGGTGGTAATGTCCCAGCAAGCAGCCCTATCACCCTGCAACTCACAGCTGACAGCCCACTGAAGCTAAGCAGGTGTGAGCCTCGTCAGTACCTGGCTGGGAGTCATGGCCTCCTAATAATCCCCATCTCTGAATTGGCTACATCTCTCTGCTCTCCACCCCCCTGCCATCACATCATCACCAAGCAGCCATATCACCCTGCAACTCACAGCTGGCAGCCCACTGAAGCTAAACAGGTGTGAGCCTGGTCAGTACCTGGCTGAGAGACCTCCTGGGAAGCTAAGCATGTGTGAGCCAGGTCAGTACCTGGCTGAGAGACCTCCTGGGAAGCTAAGCAGTTGTGAGCCTGGTCAGTAGCTGGGTGGGAGTCATGGCCTCCTAATAATCCCCATCTCTGAATTGGCTACATCGCTCTGCTCTCCACCCTACTGCCATGACATCATCAGCCAGCAGTCATATCACCGTGCAACTCACAGCTGGCAGCCCACTGAAGCTAAGCAGGTATCACCCTGGTCAGTACCTGGCTGAGAGACCTCCTGGGAAAACTAACGTTGATAGTTTAGTGAAGTTAGTTAGTGAAGTCAGCAGGGGGTGCTCACCCTGCAGTGCATGTGGGTCCTAATGTCCCAGCCAGCAGCCATATCACCCTACAACTCACAGCTGGCAGCCCCCTGAAGCTAAGCAGGTGTGAGCCTGGTCAGTACCTGGCTGAGAGACCTCCTGTAAAGCTAAGCAGCTGTGAGCCTGGTCAGTACCTGGCTGGGAGTCATGGCCTCCTAATAATCCCCATCTCTGAATTGGCTACATCGTTCTCCTCTCCACCCCACTGCCATCACATCATCAGCCAGCAGCCATATCACCCTACAACTCACAGCTGGCAGCCCACTGAAGCTGAGCAGGTGTGAGCCTGGTCAGTACCTGGCTGAGAGACCTCCTGGGAAGCTAAGCAGGTGTGAGCCTGGTCAGTACCTGGCTGGGAGTCCTGGCCTCCTCATAATCCTCATCTCTGAATTGGCTACATCGTTCTCCTCTCCACCCCACTGCCATCACTTCATCAACCAGCAGCCATATCACCCTGCAACTCACAGCTGACAGCCAAGTGAAGCTAAGCAGGTGTGAGTCTGGACAGTAACTGGCTGAGAGACCTCCTGGGAAACTAAGCAGGTGTGAGTCTGGTCAGTACCTGGCTGGGAGTCATGGCCTCCTAATAATCCCCATTTCTGAATTGGCTACATCATTCTGCTCTCCACCCCCCTGCCATCACATGATCAGCCACTAGCCATATCACCCTGCAACTCACAGCTGGAAGCCCCCTGAATTAAGCAGGTGTGAGCCTGGTCAGTAGCTGGCTCAGAGACCTCCTGGGAAGCTAAGCAGTTGTGAGCCTGGTCCGTACCTCGCTGGGAGTCATGACCTCCTAATAATCCCCATTTCTGAATTGGCTACATCGCTCTGCTCTCCACCCCACTGCCATCACAACATCAGCCAGCAGCCATATCACCCTGCAACTCGCAGCTGTCAGCCACCTGAAACTAAGCAGGTGTGAGCCTGGTCAGTACCTGGCTGAGAGACCTCCTGGGAAAACTAACGTTGATGCCTGAACAGGTGTTAGTGAAGTCAGCAGGGGGTGCTCACCCTGCAGTGCATGTGGGTCATAATGTCCCAGCCAGCAGCCATATCACCCTGCAACTCACAGTTGGCAGCCCACTGAAGCTAAGCAGGTGTGACCCTGGTCAGTACCTGGCTGAGAGACCTCCTGGGAAGCTAAGCAGGTGTGAGCCTGGTCAGTACCAGGCTGAGAGTCATCGCCTCATAATAATCCCCAACTCTGAATTGGCTACAACGCTCTGCTCTCCATCCCACTGCCAACACATCATCAGCCACTAGCCATATCACCCTGCAACTCACAGCTGGCAGCCCACTGAAGCGAAGCAGGTGTGATCCTGGTCAGTACGTGGCTGGGAGTCATCAGTCATCAGCCAGAAGCCATATCAACCAGCAACTCACAGCTGGCAGCCCCGTGAAGCTAAGCAGGTGTGAGCCTGGCCAGTACCTGGCTGAGAGACCTCCTGGGAAGCTAAGCAGCTGTGAGCGTGGTCAATACCTGGTTGAGAGACCTCCTGGGAAGCTAAGCAGCTGTGAGCGTGGTCAATACCTGGCTGAGAGACCTCTGGGGAAGCTAAGCAGGTGTGACCCTGGTCAGTATCTGGCTCAGAGACCTCCAGGGAAAACTAAGGTTGTTGCCTGAAGAGGGGTTAGTGGGGTGAGCAGGGGATACTCACCCTGCTGTGCATGTGGGTGGTAATGTCCCAGCAAGCAACCATATCACCCTGCAACTCACAGCTGACAGCCCACTGAAGCTAAGCAGGTGTGAGCCTCGTCAGTACCTGGCTGGGAGTCATGGCCTCCTAATAATCCCCATCTCTGAATTGGCTACATCTCTCTGCTCTCCACCCCCCTGCCATCACATCATCACCAAGCAGCCATATCACCCTGCAACTCACAGCTGGCAGCCCACTGAAGCTAAACAGGTGTGAGCCTGGTCAGTACCTGGCTGAGAGACCTCCTGGGAAGCTAAGCATGTGTGAGCCAGGTCAGTACCTGGCTGAGAGACCTCCTGGGAAGCTAAGCAGTTGTGAGCCTGGTCAGTAGCTGGGTGGGAGTCATGGCCTCCTAATAATCCCCATCTCTGAATTGGCTACATCGCTCTGCTCTCCACCCTACTGCCATGACATCATCAGCCAGCAGTCATATCACCGTGCAACTCACAGCTGGCAGCCCACTGAAGCTAAGCAGGTATCACCCTGGTCAGTACCTGGCTGAGAGACCTCCTGGGAAAACTAACGTTGATAGTTTAGTGAAGTTAGTTAGTGAAGTCAGCAGGGGGTGCTCACCCTGCAGTGCATGTGGGTCCTAATGTCCCAGCCAGCAGCCATATCACCCTGCAACTCACAGCTGTCAGCCCACTGAAACTAAGCAGGTGTGACCCTGGTCAGTACCTGGCTGAGAGACCTCCTGGGACGCTAAGCAGGGGTGAGCCTGGTCAGTACCTGGCTGGGAGTCATGGCCTCCTACTAATCCCCATCTCTGAATTGGCTACATCTCTCTGCTCTCCACCCCCCTGCCATCACATCATCAACCACTAGCCATATCACCCTGCAACTCACAGCTGGCAGCCCCCTGAAGCTAAGCAGGTGTGAGCCTGGTCAGTACCTGGCTGTAATCCCCATCTCTGAATTGGCTACATCGCTCTGCTCTCCACCCCACTGCCATCACATCATCACCAAGCAGCCATATCACCCTACAACTCACAGCTGGCAGCCCCCTGCAGCTAAGCAGGTGTGAGCCTGGTCAGTACCTGGCTGAGAGACCTCCTGGGAAGCTAAGCAGCTGTGAGCGTGGTCAATACCTGGTTGAGAGACCTCCTGGGAAGCTAAGCAGCTGTGAGCGTGGTCAATACCTGGTTGAGAGACCTTTTGGGAAGCTAAGCAGCTGTGAGCGTGGCCAATACCTGGCTAAGAGACCTCTTGGGAAGCTAAGCAGCTGTGAGCGTGGTCAATACCTGGCTGAGAGACCTCTTGGGAAGCTAAGCAGGTGTGAACCTGGTCAGAATCTGGCTCGGAGACCTCCAGGGAAAACTAAGGTTGTTGCCTGAAGAGGGGTTAGTGGGGTGAGCAGGGGATACTCACCCTGCTGTGCATGTGGTTGGTAATGTCCCAGCAAGCAGCCATATCCCCCTGCAACTCACAGCTGGCAGCCCACTGAAGCTAAGCAGGTGTCAGCCTCGTCAGTACCTGGCTGGGAGTCATGGCCTCCTAATAATCCCCATCTCTGAATTGGCTACATCACTCTGATCTCCACCCCACTGCCATCACATCATCAACCACTAGCCATATCACCCTGCAACTCACAGCTGGCAGCCCACTGAAGCTAAGCATGTGTGAGCCAGGTCAGTACCTGGCTGAGAGACCTCCTGGGAAGCTAAGCAGTTGTGAGCCTGGTCAGTAGCTGGGTGGGAGTCATGGCCTCCTAATAATCCCCATCTCTGAATTGGCTACATCGCTCTGCTCTCCACCCTACTGCCATGAGTCACATCACCGTGCAACTCACAGCTGGCAGCCCACTGAAGCTAAGCAGGTATCACCCTGGTCAGTACCTGGCTGAGAGACCTCCTGGGAAGCTAAGCAGGTGTGAGCCTGGTCAGTACCTGGCTGAGAGTCATGGCCTCCTACTAATCCCCATCTCTGAATTGGCTACATCGCTCTGCTCTCCACCCTACTGCCATGACATCATCAGCCAGCAGCCATATCACCCTGCAACTCGCAGCTTGCAGCCCACTGAAGCTAAGCAGCTGTGAGCCTGGTCAGTACCTGGCTGAGAGACCTCCTCGGAAGCTAAGCAGCTGTGAGCCTGGTCAGTACCTGGCTGGCAGTCATCCGCCAGCAGCCATATCACCCTGCAACTCACAGCTGTCAGCCCCCTGAAACTAAGCAGGTGTGAGCCTGGTCAGTAGCTGGCTGAGAGACCTCCTGGGAAAACTAACGTTGATAGTTTAGTGAAGTTAGTTAGTGAAGTCAGCAGGGGGTGCTCACCCTGCAGTGCATGTGGGTCCTAATGTCCCAGCCAGCAGCCATATCACCTTGCAACTCACAGTTGGCAGCCCACTGAAGCTAAGCAGGTGTGACCCTGGTCAGTACCTGGCTGAGAGACCTCCTGGGAAGCTAAGCAGGTGTGAGCCTGGTCAGTACCAGGCTGAGAGTCATCGCCTCATAATAATCCCCATCTCTGAATTGGCTACAACGCTCTGCTCTCCGTCCCACTGCTAACACATCATCAGCCAGCAGCCATATCACCCTGCAACTCACAGCTGGCAGCCCCCTGAAGCTAAGCAGGTGTGAGCCTGGTCAGTACCTGGCTGATAGACCTCCTGGGAAGCTAAGCAGCTGTGAGCCTGGTCAGCAGCTGGCTGGGAGTCATTGCCAACTAATAATCCCCATCTCTGAATTGGCTACACCCCCCTGCCATCACATCATCACCCAGCAGCCATATCACCGTGCAACTCACAGCTGGCAGCCCCCTGAATTAAGCTTGTGTGAGCCTGGTCAGTAGCTGGCTCAGAGACCTCCTGGGTAGCTAACTCACAGCTGGCAGCCCGCTGAAGCTAAGCAGGTGTGAGCCTGGTCAGTACCTGGCTGAGAGACCTCCTGGGAAGCTAAGCAGGTGTGAGCCTGGTCAGTACCTGGCTGGGAGTCATGGCCTCCTAATAATCCCCATCTCTGAATTGGCTACATCGCTCTGCTCTCCACCCCCCTGCCATCACATCATCACCGTGCAACTCACAGCTGGCAGCCCCCTGAATTAAGCAGGTGTGAGCCTGGTCAGTAGCTGGCTCAGAGACCTCCTGGAAAGCTAACTCACAGCTGGCAGCCCACTGAAGCTAAGCAGGTGTGAGCCTGGTCAGTACCTGGCTAAGAGACCTCCTGGGACGCTAAGCAGGTGTGAGCCTGGTCAGTACCTGGCTCAGAGACCTCCTGGGAAGCTAACTCACAGCTGGCAGCCCCCTGAAGCTAAGCAGGTGTGAGCCTGGTCAGTACCTGGCTGGGAGTCATGGCCTCCTACTAATCCCCATCTCTGAATTGGCTACATCTCTCTGCTCTCCACCCCCCTGCCATCACATCATCAACCACTAGCCATATCACCCTGCAACTCACAGCTGGCAGCCCCCTGAAGCTAAGCAGGTGTGAGCCTGGTCAGTACCTGGCTGAGAGAACTCCTGGGAAGCTAAGCAGCTGTGAGCGTGGTCAATACCTGGCTGAGAGACCTCCTGGGAAGCTAAGCAGTTGTGAGCCTGGTCAGCAGCTGGCTGGGAGTCATTGCCAACTAATAATCCCCATCTCTGAATTGGCTACACCCCCCTGCCATCACATCATCACCCAGTAGCCATATCACCGTGCAACTCACAGCTGGCAGCCCCCTGAATTAAGCTTGTGTGAGCCTGGTCAGTAGCTGGCTCAGAGACCTCCTGGGAAGCTAACTCACAGCTGGCAGCCCACTGAAGCTAAGCAGGTGTGAGCCTGGTCAGTACCTGGCTGAGAGACCTCCTGGGAAGCTAAGCAGGTGTGAGCCTGGTCAGTACCTGGCTGGGAGTCATGGCCTCCTAATAATCCCCATCTCTGAATTGGCTACATCGCTCTGCTCTCCACCCCCCTGCCATCACATCATCACCGTGCAACTCACAGCTGGCAGCCCCCTGAATTAAGCAGATGTGAGCCTGGTCAGTACCTGGCTCAGAGACCTCCTGGGAAGCTAACTCACAGCTGGCAGCCCACTGAAGCTAAGCAGGTGTGAGCCTGGTCAGTACCTGGCTGAGAGACCTCCTGGGAAGCTAAGCAGGTGTGAGCCTGGTCAGTACCTGGCTGGGAGTCATGGCCTCCTAATAATCCCCATCTCTGAATTGGCTACATCGCTCTGCTCTCCACCCCCCTGCCATCACATCATCACCGTGCAACTCACAGCTGGCAGCCCCCTGAATTAAGCAGATGTGAGCCTGGTCAGTACCTGGCTCAGAGACCTCCTGGGAAGCTAACTCACAGCTGGCAGCCCACTGAAGCTAAGCAGGTGTGAGCCTGGTCAGTACCTGGCTGAGAGACCTCCTGGGAAGCTAAGCAGGTGTGAGCCTGGTCAGTACCTGGCTGGGAGTCATGGCCTCCTACTAATCCCCATCTCTGAATTGGCTACATCGCTCTGCTCTCCAACCCACTGCCATCACCTCATCAGCCAGCAGCCATATCACCGTGCAACTCACAGCTGGCAGCCCCCTGAATTAAGCAGGTGTGAGCCTGGTCAGTAGCTGGCTCAGAGACCTCCTGGGAAGCTAAGCAGTTGTGAGCCTGGTCCGTACCTCGCTGGGAGTCATGGCCTCCTAATAATCCCCATCTCTGAATTGGCTACATCGCTCTGCTCTCCACCCCACTGCCATCACAACATCAGCCAGCAGCCATATCACCCTGCAACTCACAGCTGGCAACCCCCTGAATTAAGCAGGTGTGAGCCTGGTCAGTACCTGGCTGAGAGACCTCCTGCGAAGCTAAGCAGCTGTGAGCGTGGTCAATACCTGGTTGAGAGACCTCCTGGGAAGCTAAGCAGCTGTGAGCGTGGTCAATACCTGGCTGAGAGACCTCTTGGGAAGCTAAGCAGCTGTGAGCGTGGTCAGTATCTGGCTCAGAGACCTCCAGGGAAAACTAAGGTTGTTGCCTGAAGAGGGGTTAGTGGGGTGAGCAGGGGATACTCACCCTGCTGTGCATGTGGGTGGTAATGTCCCAGCAAGCAGCCATATCCCCCTGCAACTCACAGCTGACAGCCCACTGACGCTAAGCAGGTGTGAGCCTCGTCAGTACCTGGCTGGGAGTCATGGCCTCCTAATAATCCCCATCTCTGAATTGGCTACATCTCTCTGCTTTCCAGCCCCCTGCCATCACATCATCAACCACTAGCCATATCACCCTGCAACTCACAGCTGGCAGCCCCCTGAAGCTAAGCAGGTGTGAGCCTGGTCAGTACCTGGCTTAGAGACCTCCTGGGACGCTAAGCAGGTGTGAGCCTGGTCAGTACCTGGCTCAGAGACCTCCTGGGAAGCTAACTCACAGCTGGCAGCCCCCTGAAGCTAAGCAGGTGTGAGCCTGGTCAGTACCTGGCTGGGAGTCATGGCCTCCTACTAATCCCCATCTCTGAATTGGCTACATCTCTCTGCTCTCCACCCCCCTGCCATCACATCATCAACCACTAGCCATATCACCCTGCAACTCACAGCTGGCAGCCCCCTGAAGCTAAACAGGTGTGAGCCTGGTCAGTACCTGGCTGAGAGACCTCCTGGGAAGCTAAGCATGTGTGAGCCAGGTCAGTACCTGGCTGAGAGACCTCCTGGGAAGCTAAGCAGTTGTGAGCCTGGTCAGTAGCTGGGTGGGAGTCATGGCCATCTCTGAATTGGCTACATCGCTCTGCTCTCCACCCTACTGCCATGACATCATCAGCCAGCAGTCATATCACCGTGCAACTCACAGCTGGCAGCCCACTGAAGCTAAGCAGGTATCACCCTGGTCAGTACCTGGCTGAGAGACCTCCTGGGAAGCTAAGCAGCTGTGAGCCTGGTCAGTACCTGGCTGGCAGTCATCAGCCAGCAGCCATATCACCCTGCAACTCACAGCTGTCAGCCCCCTGAAACTAAGCAGGTGTGAGCCTGGTCAGTACCTGGCTGAGAGACCTCCTGGGAAAACTAACGTTGATAGTTTAGTGAAGTTAGTTAGTGAAGTCAGCAGGGGGTGCTCACCCTGCAGTGCATGTGGGTCCTAATGTCCCAGCAAGCAGCCCTATCACCTTGCAACTCACAGCTGTCAGCCTACTGAAACTAAGCAGGTGTGAGCCTCGTCAGTACCTGGCTGGGAGTCATGGCCTCCTAATAATCCCCATCTCTGAATTGGCTACATCTCTCTGCTCTCCACCCTACTGCCATCACAACATCAGCCAGCAGCCATATCACCCTGCAACTCATAGCTGGCAACCCCCTGAATTAAGCTTGTTTGAGCCTGGTCAGTATCTGGCTGAGAGACCTCCTGCGAAGCTAAGCAGCTGTGAGCGTGGTCAATACCTGGTTGAGAGACCTCCTGGGAAGCTAAGCAGCTGTGAGCGTGGTCAATATCTGGCTGAGAGACCTCTTGGGAAGCTAAGCAGCTGTGAGCGTGGTCAGTATCTGGCTCAGAGACCTCCAGGGAAAACTAAGGTTGTTGCCTGAAGAGGGGTTAGTGGGGTGAGCAGGGGATACTCACCCTGCTGTGCATGTGGGTGGTAATGTCCCAGCAAGCAGCCATATCCCCCTGCAACTCACAGCTGACAGCCCACTGACGCTAAGCAGGTGTGAGCCTCGTCAGTACCTGGCTGGGAGTCATGGCCTCCTAATAATCCCCATCTCTGAATTGGCAACATCTCTCTGCTTTCCAGCCCCCTGCCATCACATCATCAACCACTAGCCATATCACCCTGCAACTCACAGCTGGCAGCCCCCTGAAGCTAAACAGGTGTGAGCCTGGTCAGTACCTGGCTGAGAGACCTCCTGGGAAGCTAAGCAGCTGTGAGCCTGGTCAGTACCTGGCTGGCAGTCATCAGCCAGCAGCCATATCACCCTGCAACTCACAGCTGTCAGCCCCCTGAAACTAAGCAGGTGTGAGCCTGGTCAGTACCTGGCTGAGAGACCTCCTGGGAAAACTAACGTTGATAGTTTAGTGAAGTTAGTTAGTGAAGTCAGCAGGGGGTGCTCACCCTGCAGTGCATGTGGGTCCTAATGTCCCAGCCAGCAGCCATATCACCTTGCAACTCACAGTTGGAAGCCCACTGAAGCTAAGCAGGTGTGACCCTGGTCAGTACCTGGCTGAGAGACCTCCTGGGAAGCTAAGCAGGTGTGAGCCTGGTCAGTACCAGGCTGAGAGTCATCGCCTCATAATAATCCCCATCTCTGAATTGGCTACAACGCTCTGCTCTCCGTCCCACTGCTAACACATCATCAGCCAGCAGCCATATCACCCTGCAACTCACAGCTGGCAGCCCACTGAAGCTAAGCAGGTATTAGCCTGGTAAGTACGTGGCTGGGAGTCATCATATTTGCCAGAAGCCATATCAACCAGCAACTCACAGCTGGCAGCCCCCTGAAGCTAAGCATGTGTGAGCCTGGTCAGTACCTGGCTGATAGACCTCCTGGGAAGCTAAGCAGCTGTGAGCCTGGTCAGCAGCTGGCTGGGAGTCATTGCCAACTAATAATCCCCATCTCTGAATTGGCTACACCCCCCTGCCATCACATCATCACCCAGCAGCCATATCACCGTGCAACTCACAGCTGGCAGCCCCCTGAATTAAGCTTGTGTGAGCCTGGTCAGTAGCTGGCTCAGAGACCTCCTGGGTAGCTAACTCACAGCTGGCAGCCCGCTGAAGCTAAGCAGGTGTGAGCCTGGTCAGTACCTGGCTGAGAGACCTCCTGGGAAGCTAAGCAGGTGTGAGCCTGGTCAGTACCTGGCTGGGAGTCATGGCCTCCTAATAATCCCCATCTCTGAATAGGCTACATCGCTCTGCTCTCCACCCCCCTGCCATCACATCATCACCGTGCAACTCACAGCTGGCAGCCCCCTGAATTAAGCAGGTGTGAGCCTGGTCAGTAGCTGGCTCAGAGACCTCCTGGAAAGCTAACTCACAGCTGGCAGCCCACTGAAGCTAAGCAGGTGTGAGCCTGGTCAGTACCTGGCTAAGAGACCTCCTGGGACACTAAGCAGGTGTGAGCCTGGTCAGTACCTGGCTCAGAGACCTCCTGGGAAGCTAACTCACAGCTGGCAGCCCCCTGAAGCTAAGCAGGTGTGAGCCTGGTCAGTACCTGGCTGGGAGTCATGGCCTCCTACTAATCCCCATCTCTGAATTGGCTACATCTCTCTGCTCTCCACCCCCCTGCCATCACATCATCAACCACTAGCCATATCACCCTGCAACTCACAGCTGGCAGCCCCCTGAAGCAAAGCAGGTGTGAGCCTGGTCAGTACCTGGCTGAGAGAACTCCTGGGAAGCTAAGCAGCTGTGAGCGTGGTCAATACCTGGCTGAGAGACCTCCTGGGAAGCTAAGCAGTTGTGAGCCTGGTCAGCAGCTGGCTGGGAGTCATTGCCAACTAATAATCCCCATCTCTGGATTGGCTACACCCCCCTGCCATCACATCATCACCCAGCAGCCATATCACCGTGCAACTCACAGCTGGCAGCCCCCTGAATTAAGCTTGTGTGAGCCTGGTCAGTAGCTGGCTCAGAGACCTCCTGGGAAGCTAACTCACAGCTGGCAGCCCACTGAAGCTAAGCAGGTGTGAGCCTGGTCAGTACCTGGCTGAGAGACCTCCTGGGAAGCTAAGCAGTTGTGAGCCTGGTCAGCAGCTGGCTGGGAGTCATTGCCAACTAATAATCCCCATCTCTGGATTGGCTACACCCCCCTGCCATCACATCATCACCCAGCAGCCATATCACCGTGCAACTCACAGCTGGCAGCCCCCTGAATTAAGCTTGTGTGAGCCTGGTCAGTAGCTGGCTCAGAGACCTCCTGGGAAGCTAACTCACAGCTGGAAGCCCACTGAAGCTAAGCAGGTGTGAGCCTGGTCAGTACCTGGCTGAGAGACCTCCTGGGAAGCTAAGCAGGTGTGAGCCTGGTCAGTACCTGGCTGGGAGTCATGGCCTCCTAATAATCCCCATCTCTGAATTGGCTACATCGCTCTGCTCTCCACCCCCCTGCCATCACATCATCACCGTGCAACTCACAGCTGGCAGCCCCCTGAATTAAGCAGGTGTGAGCCTGGTCAGTACCTGGCTCAGAGACCTCCTGGGAAGCTAACTCACAGCTGGCAGCCCACTGAAGCTAAGCAGGTGTGAGCCTGGTCAGTACCTGGCTGAGAGACCTCCTGGGAAGCTAAGCAGGTGTGAGCCTGGTCAGTACCTGGCTGGGAGTCATGGCCTCCTACTAATCCCCATCTCTGAATTGGCTACATCGCTCTGCTCTCCAACCCACTGCCATCACAACATCAGCCAGCAGCCATATCACCCTGCAACTCATAGCTGGCAACCCCCTGAATTAAGCTTGTTTGAGCCTGGTCAGTACCTGGCTGAGAGACCTCCTGCGAAGCTAAGCAGCTGTGAGCGTGGTCAATACCTGGTTGAGAGACCTCCTGGGAAGCTAAGCAGCTGTGAGCGTGGTCAATACCTGGCTGAGAGACCTCTTGGGAAGCTAAGCAGCTGTGAGCGTGGTCAGTATCTGGCTCAGAGACCTCCAGGGAAAACTAAGGTTGTTGCCTGAAGAGGGGTTAGTGGGGTGAGCAGGGGATACTCACCCTGCTGTGCATGTGGGTGGTAATGTCCCAGCAAGCAGCCATATCCCCCTGCAACTCACAGCTGACAGCCCACTGACGCTAAGCAGGTGTGAGCCTCGTCAGTACCTGGCTGGGAGTCATGGCCTCCTAATAATCCCCATCTCTGAATTGGCAACATCTCTCTGCTTTCCAGCCCCCTGCCATCACATCATCAACCACTAGCCATATCACCCTGCAACTCACAGCTGGCAGCCCCCTGAAGCTAAACAGGTGTGAGCCTGGTCAGTACCTGGCTGTAATCCCCATCTCTGAATTGGCTACATCACTCTGATCTCCACCCCACTGCCATCACATCATCACCAAGCAGCCATATCACCCTGCAACTCACAGCTGGCAGCCCACTGAAGCTAAGCAGGTATCACTCTGGTCAGTACCTGGCTGAAAGACCTCCTGGGAAGCTAAGCAGCTGTGAGCGAGGTCAATACCTGGCTGGGAGTCCTGGCCTCCTAATAATCCCCATCTCTGAATTGTCTACATCTCTCTGCTCTCCACCCCCCTGCCATCACATGACTAGCCACTAGCCATATCACCCTGCAACTCACAGCTGGAAGCCCACTGAAGCTAAGCAGGTGTGAGCCTGGTCAGTACCTGGCTGAGAGACCTCCTGTGAAGCTAAGCAGCTGTGAGCCTGGTCAGTACCTGGCTGGGAGTCATGGCCTCCTAATAATCCCCATCTCTGAATTGGCTACATCGTTCTCCTCTCCACCCCACTGCCATCACATCATCAGCCAGCAGCCATATCACCCTACAACTCACAGCTGGCAGCCCACTGAAGCTGAGCAGGTGTGAGCCTGGTCAGTACCTGGCTGAGAGACCTCCTGGGAAGCTAAGCAGGTGTGAGCCTGGTCAGTACCTGGCTGGGAGTCCTGGCCTCCTCATAATCCTCATCTCTGAATTGGCTACATCGTTCTCCTCTCCACCCCACTGCCATCACTTCATCAACCAGCAGCCATATCACCCTGCAACTCACAGCTGACAGCCAAGTGAAGCTAAGCAGGTGTGAGTCTGGACAGTAACTGGCTGAGAGACCTCCTGGGAAACTAAGCAGGTGTGAGTCTGGTCAGTACCTGGCTGGGAGTCATGGCCTCCTAATAATCCCCATTTCTGAATTGGCTACATCGTTCTGCTCTCCACCCCCCTGCCATCACATGATCAGCCACTAGCCATATCACCCTGCAACTCACAGCTGGAAGCCCCCTGAATTAAGCAGGTGTGAGCCTGGTCAGTAGCTGGCTCAGAGACCTCCTGGGAAGCTAAGCAGTTGTGAGCCTGGTCCGTACCTCGCTGGGAGTCATGACCTCCTAATAATCCCCATTTCTGAATTGGCTACATCGCTCTGCTCTCCACCCCACTGCCATCACAACATCAGCCAGCAGCCATATCACCCTGCAACTCGCAGCTGTCAGCCACCTGAAACTAAGCAGGTGTGAGCCTGGTCAGTACCTGGCTGAAAGACCTCCTGGGAAGCTAAGCAGCTGTGAGCGAGGTCAATACCTGGCTGGGAGTCCTGGCCTCCTAATAATCCCCATCTCTGAATTGTCTACATCTCTCTGCTCTCCACCCCCCTGCCATCACATGACTAGCCACTAGCCATATCACCCTGCAACTCACAGCTGGAAGCCCACTGAAGCTAAGCAGGTGTGAGCCTGGTCAGTACCTGGCTGAGAGACCTCCTGTGAAGCTAAGCAGCTGTGAGCCTGGTCAGTACCTGGCTGGGAGTCATGGCCTCCTAATAATCCCCATCTCTGAATTGGCTACATCGTTCTCCTCTCCACCCCACTGCCATCACATCATCAGCCAGCAGCCATATCACCCTACAACTCACAGCTGGCAGCCCACTGAAGCTGAGCAGGTGTGAGCCTGGTCAGTATCTGGCTGAGAGACCTCCTGGGAAGCTAAGCAGGTGTGAGCCTGGTCAGTACCTGGCTGGGAGTCCTGGCCTCCTCATAATCCTCATCTCTGAATTGGCTACATCGTTCTCCTCTCCACCCCACTGCCATCACTTCATCAACCAGCAGCCATATCACCCTGCAACTCACAGCTGACAGCCAAGTGAAGCTAAGCAGGTGTGAGTCTGGACAGTAACTGGCTGAGAGACCTCCTGGGAAACTAAGCAGGTGTGAGTCTGGTCAGTACCTGGCTGGGAGTCATGGCCTCCTAATAATCCCCATTTCTGAATTGGCTACATCGTTCTGCTCTCCACCCCCCTGCCATCACATGATCAGCCACTAGCCATATCACCCTGCAACTCACAGCTGGAAGCCCCCTGAATTAAGCAGGTGTGAGCCTGGTCAGTAGCTGGCTCAGAGACCTCCTGGGAAGCTAAGCAGTTGTGAGCCTGGTCCGTACCTCGCTGGGAGTCATGACCTCCTAATAATCCCCATTTCTGAATTGGCTACATCGCTCTGCTCTCCACCCCACTGCCATCACAACATCAGCCAGCAGCCATATCACCCTGCAACTCGCAGCTGTCAGCCACCTGAAACTAAGCAGGTGTGAGCCTGGTCAGTACCTGGCTGAGAGACCTCCTGGGAAAACTAACGTTGATGCCTGAACAGGTGTTAGTGAAGTCAGCAGGGGGTGCTCACCCTGCAGTGCATGTGGGTCATAATGTCCCAGCCAGCAGCCATATCACCCTGCAACTCACAGTTGGCAGCCCACTGAAGCTAAGCAGGTGTGACCCTGGTCAGTACCTGGCTGAGAGACCTCCTGGGAAGCTCAGCAGGTGTGAGCCTGGTCAGTACCAGGCTGAGAGTCATCGCCTCATAATAATCCCCAACTCTGAATTGGCTACAACGCTCTGCTCTCCATCCCACTGCCAACACATCATCAGCCACTAGCCATATCACCCTGCAACTCACAGCTGGCAGCCCACTGAAGCGAAGCAGGTGTGATCCTGGTCAGTACGTGGCTGGGAGTCATCAGTCATCAGCCAGAAGCCATATCAACCAGCAACTCACAGCTGGCAGCCCCGTGAAGCTAAGCAGGTGTGAGCCTGGCCAGTACCTGGCTGAGAGACCTCCTGGGAAGCTAAGCAGCTGTGAGCGTGGTCAATACGTGGTTGAGAGACCTCCGGGGAAGCTAAGCAGCTGTGAGCGTGGTCAATACCTGGCTGAGAGACCTCTTGGGAAGCTAAGCAGGTGTGACCCTGGTCAGTATCTGGCTCAGAGACCTCCAGGGAAAACTAAGGTTGTTGCCTGAAGAGGGGTTAGTGGGGTGAGCAGGGGATACTCACCCTGCTGTGCATGTGGGTGGTAATGTCCCAGCAAGCAGCCCTATCACCCTGCAACTCACAGCTGACAGCCCACTGAAGCTAAGCAGGTGTGAGCCTCGTCAGTACCTGGCTGGGAGTCATGGCCTCCTAATAATCCCCATCTCTGAATTGGCTACATCTCTCTGCTCTCCACCCCCCTGCCATCACATCATCACCAAGCAGCCATATCACCCTGCAACTCACAGCTGGCAGCCCACTGAAGCTAAACAGGTGTGAGCCTGGTCAGTACCTGGCTGAGAGATCTCCTGGGAAGCTAAGCATGTGTGAATTGGCTACATCGCTCTGCTCTCCACCCTACTGCCATGAGTCACATCACCGTGCAACTCACAGCTGGCAGCCCACTGAAGCTAAGCAGGTATCACCCTGGTCAGTACCTGGCTGAGAGACCTCCTGGGAAGCTAAGCAGGTGTGAGCCTGGTCAGTACCTGGCTGAGAGTCATGGCCTCCTACTAATCCCCATCTCTGAATTGGCTACATCGCTCTGCTCTCCACCCTACTGCCATGACATCATCACCGTGCAACTCACAGCTGGCAGCCCCCTGAATTAAGCAGGTGTGAGCCTGGTCAGTACCTGGCTCAGAGACCTCCTGGGAAGCTAACTCACAGCTGGCAGCCCACTGAAGCTAAGCAGGTGTGAGCCTGGTCAGTACCTGGCTGAGAGACCTCCTGGGAAGCTAAGCAGGTGTGAGCCTGGTCAGTACCTGGCTGGGAGTCATGGCCTCCTACTAATCCCCATCTCTGAATTGGCTACATCGCTCTGCTCTCCAACCCACTGCCATCACCTCATCAGCCAGCAGCCATATCACCGTGCAACTCACAGCTGGCAGCCCCCTGAATTAAGCAGGTGTGAGCCTGGTCAGTAGCTGGCTCAGAGACCTCCTGGGAAGCTAAGCAGTTGTGAGCCTGGTCCGTACCTCGCTGGGAGTCATGGCCTCCTAATAATCCCCATCTCTGAATTGACTACATCGCTCTGCTCTCCACCCCACTGCCATCACAACATCAGCCAGCAGCCATATCACCCTGCAACTCACAGCTGGCAACCCCCTGAATTAAGCAGGTGTGAGCCTGGTCAGTACCTGGCTGAGAGACCTCCTGCGAAGCTAAGCAGCTGTGAGCGTGGTCAATACCTGGTTGAGAGACCTCCTGGGAAGCTAAGCAGCTGTGAGCGTGGTCAATACCTGGCTGAGAGACCTCTTGGGAAGCTAAGCAGCTGTGAGCGTGGTCAGTATCTGGCTCAGAGACCTCCAGGGAAAACTAAGGTTGTTGCCTGAAGAGGGGTTAGTGGGGTGAGCAGGGGTTACTCACCCTGCTGTGCATGTGGGTGGTAATGTCCCAGCAAGCAGCCATATCCCCCTGTAACTCACACCTGACAGCCCACTGACGCTAAGCAGGTGTGAGCCTCGTCAGTACCTGGCTGGGAGTCATGGCCTCCTAATAATCCCCATCTCTGAATTGGCTACATCTCTCTGCTTTCCAGCCCCCTGCCATCACATCATCAACCACTAGCCATATCACCCTGCAACTCACAGCTGGCAGCCCCCTGAAGCTAAACAGGTGTGAGCCTGGTCAGTACCTGGCTGTAATCCCCATCTCTGAATTGGCTACATCACTCTGATCTCCACCCCACTGCCATCACATCATCACCAAGCAGCCATATCACCCTGCAACTCACAGCTGGCAGCCCACTGAAGCTAAGCAGGTATCACTCTGGTCAGTACCTGGCTGAAAGACCTCCTGGGAAGCTAAGCAGCTGTGAGCAAGGTCAATACCTGGCTGGGAGTCCTGGCCTCCTAATAATCCCCATCTCTGAATTGGCTACATCTCTCTGCTCTCCACCCCCCTGCCATCACATGATCAGCCACTAGCCATATCACCCTGCAACTCACAGCTGGAAGCCCACTGAAGCTAAGCAGGTGTGAGCCTGGTCAGTACCTGGCTGAGAGACCTCCTGTGAAGCTAAGCAGCTGTGAGCCTGGTCAGTACCTGGCTCAGAGACCTCCGGGGAAGCTAAGCAGGTGTGAGCCTGGACAGTACCTGGCTGGGAGTCATGGCCTCCTAATAATCCCCATCTCTGAATTGGCTACATCACTCTGATCTCCACCCCACTGCCATCACATCATCAGCCAGCAGCCATATCACCCTACAACTCACAGCTGGCAGCCCACTGAAGCTAAACAGGTGTGAGCCTGGTCAGTACCTGGCTGAGAGACCTCCTGGGAAGCTAAGCAGGTGTGAGCCTGGTCAGTACCTGGCTGGGAGTCCTGGCCTCCTCATAATCCTCATCTCTGAATTGGCTACATCGTTCTCCTCACCACCCCACTGCCATCACTTCATCAACCAGCAGCCATATCACCCTGCAACTCACAGCTGACAGCCAAGTGAAGCTAAGCAGGTGTGAGTCTGGACAGTAACTGGCTGAGAGACCTCCTGGGAAACTAAGCAGGTGTGAGTCTGGTCAGTACCTGGCTGGGAGTCCTGGCCTCCTAATAATCCCCATCTCTGAATTGGCTACATCTCTCTGCTCTCCACCCCCCTGCCATCACATGATCAGCCACTAGCCATATCACCCTGCAACTCACAGCTGGAAGCCCACTGAAGCTAAGCAGGTGTGAGCCTGGTCAGTACCTGGCTGAGAGACCTCCTGTGAAGCTAAGCAGCTGTGAGCCTGGTCAGTACCTGGCTCAGAGACCTCCGGGGAAGCTAAGCAGGTGTGAGCCTGGACAGTACCTGGCTGGGAGTCATGGCCTCCTAATAATCCCCATCTCTGAATTGGCTACATCACTCTGATCTCCACCCCACTGCCATCACATCATCAGCCAGCAGCCATATCACCCTACAACTCACAGCTGGCAGCCCACTGAAGCTAAACAGGTGTGAGCCTGGTCAGTACCTGGCTGAGAGACCTCCTGGGAAGCTAAGCAGGTGTGAGCCTGGTCAGTACTTGGCTGGGAGTGCTGGCCTCCTCATAATCCTCATCTCTGAATTGGCTACATCGTTCTCCTCTCCACCCCACTGCCATCACATCATCAATCAGCAGCCATATCACCCTGCAACTCACAGCTAACAGCCAAGTGAAGCTAAGCAGGTGTGAGCCTGGTCAGTACCTGGCTGAGAGACCTCCTGGGAAGCTAAGCAGCTGTGAGCCTGGTCAGTACCTGGCTGAGAGACCTCCTGGGAAAACTAAGCTTGTTGCCTGAAGAGGTGTTAGTGGGGTGAGCAGAGGGCGCTCAGCCTGCGGTGCATTTGGGTCGTAATGTCCCAGACAGCAGCCATATCACCGTGAAATTCACAGCTGGCAGCCCACTGAAGCTAAGCAGGTGTGAGCCTGCTCAGTACCTGGCTGGGAGACCTCCTTGGAAGCTAAGCAGGTGTGAGCCTGGTCAGTACCTGGCTGGCAGTCATTAGCCAGCAGCCATATCACCCTGCAACTCACAGCTGGCAGCCCACTGAAGCTAAGCAGGTGTGAGCCTGGTCAGTACTGCTCTCCACCCCACTGCCATCACATCATCAGCCACTAGCCATATTGTCCTACACCACCCAACGCCCACAAACCCCAGAACCCCCACACACCGCACAACCCCCAGAACCCCCACACACCGCCCAACGCCCACACACCCCCAAGAAGCCCCACACACCGCCCAACGCCCACAAACCCCACAGCCCCCGAAACCCCCACACCCCCCCAAAACCCACAAACCCCACAGCCCCCAAAACCCCCACACACCGCCCAACGCCCACACCCCACAGCCCCCTAACACCCATACACCGCCCAACGCCCACACACCAGCCAAAACCCCCACACACCATCCAACGCCCACACATCCGCGAGAACCCCCACACACCGCCCAATGCCCACACAGCCCCCCAGAACCCCCACACACTGCCCAATGCCCCCAAACCCCACAGCCCCCAAAACCCCCACACACCACCCAACGCCCACACACCCCACAGCCCCCACACACCGCCCAACGCCCACACACCCCCGAAAACCCACACACACCGCCCAACGCCCACAAACTCCACAGCCCCCAAAAACCCCACACACCGCCCAACGCCCACACACCCCCGAGAACCCCCACACACAGCCCAACGCCCACACCCCACAGCCCCCAAAACCCCCACACACCGCCCAACGCCCACACCCCACACCCCCCAGAACACCCACACACCGCCCAACGCCCACACCCCACACCCCCAAAACCCCCACACACCGCCAAACGCCCACACACCCCCCAGATCCCACACACACTGCCCAACGCCCACACTCCACACCCCCCAGAACACCCACACACCGCCCAACGCCCACACCCCACACCCCCAAAACCCCCACACACCGCCAAACGCCCACACACCCCCCAGATCCCACACACACCGCCCAACACCCACACACCCCCGAGAACCCCCAAACACCGCCCAACGCCCACACACCCCCAAGATCCCCCACACACCCCCCAACGCCCACACACCCCCGAGAACCCCCACACAATGCCCAGTGCCCACACCCCACAGCCCCCAAAACCCCAACATGTCGCCCAACGCCCACAAACCCCCGAGAACCCGCACACATCGCCCAACGCCCACAAACCCCACAGTCCCCAAAACCCCCACACACCGCCCAACTCCCACACTCCACAGCCGCCAAAACCCCCACACACCGCCCAACGCCAACACACCCCCGAGAACCCCCACACACCGCCCAACGCCCACAAACCCCACAGCCCACAAAACCCCCACACATTGCCCAAAGGCCACACCCCACAGCCCCCAAAACCCCCACACAACGCCCAACGCCCACAGCCCCCAGAACCCCCACACACTGCCCAAGGCCCACAAACCCCACAGCATCCAAAACCCCAAAACACCCCCCAAAACCCCCACAACCCGCCCAACCCCCACACACCGTCCACGCCCATAAACCCCACAGCCCCCAAAGCCACAACACACCGCCCAACGCCCACACACCCCCGAGAACCACCACACACAGACCAGCGCTCACACACCCCCGAGAACCCCCACACACCGCCCAACGCCCACACAACCCCCAAAACCCCCACACACCGCCCACACACCCCCGAGAACCCCCACACATCGCCCAACGCCCACAAACCCCACAGTCCCCAAAACACTGACACACCGCCCAACGCCCACACCCCACAGCCCCAAAAACCCCCACACACCGCCCAACGCCCACACACCCCCCAGAACCCCCACACACCGCCCAGCACCCACACACCCCCGAGAACCCCCACACACCGCCCAACGCCCACAAACCCCTTAGCCCTCAGAATCCCCACACACCGCCCAACGCCCAAACACCCCCGAGAACCCCACACACCGCCCAACGCCCACAAACCCCACAGCCCCCAAAACCCCCACACACCGCCCAACGCCCACAAACCCCTTAGCCCCCAGAACCCCTACACACCACCCAACGCCCACACACCCCCCAGAACCCACACACACCGCCCAACGCCCACCCCCCACAGCCCCCAAAAACCCCACACACCGCCCAACGCCCACACACCCCCCAGAACCCCCTCACACCGCCCAACGCCCACACCCCACAGCCCCCAAAACCCCCACACACCACCCAACGCCCACAAACCCCACAGCCCCCAAAACCCCCACACACCGCCCAACGCCCACACACTCCCGAGAACCCCCACACACCGCCCAATGCCCACAAACCCAACAGCTCCAAAAACCCCCACACACCGCCCAACGCCCACACACTCCCCAGAACCCGCACACACTGCCCAACGCCCACACACCCCCAAGAACCCCCAAACACCCCCGAAAACCCCCACACTCCGCCCAGCGCCCACACACCCCCGAGAACCCCCACACATCGCCCAAAGCCCACACACCCCACAGCCCCCAAAACCCCAATACACCCCCCAACGCTCACAAACCCCACAGCCCCCAAAACCCCCACACACCGACAACACCCACAGCCCCCAGAACCCATACACACCGCCCAACGCCCACAAACCCAAGAGCCCCCAAAACCCCAATACACCCCCAAAACACCCACACACCGCCCAACGCCCACACCCCACAGCCCCCAAAACCCTCACACACCGCCCAACGCCCACACACCCCCGAGAACCACCACACACCGCCCAACGCCCACAAACCCCACAGCCCCCAAAACCCCCACACACCACCCAACGCTCACAAACCCCACAGCCCCCAAAACCCCCACACACCGCCAAACGCCCACAGCCCTCAGAACCCACACACACCGCCCAACGCCCACACACCCCCAAGAACCCTGACACACCCCCGAGAACCCCCACACATCGCCCAACGCCCACAAACCTCACAGCCCCCAAAACCACAATACACCCCCCAGAACGCCCACACACCGCCCAATGCCCACAAACCCCACAGCCCCCAAAACCCCAATACACCCCCCAGAACCCCCACACACCGCCCAGCGCCCACACACCCCCAAGAACCCCCACACACCGCCCAACGCCCACACACCCCAAAGAACCCCCACACAACGCCTAACGCCCACACACTCCCGAGAACCCCCACACACCGCCCAGCGCCCACACACCCCCCAAAACCCCCACACACCGCCCAACGCCCACACACCCCCCAGAACCCCCACACACCGCCCAATGCCCACACCCCACAGCCCCCTAAACCCCCACACACCGACAACACCAACAAACCCCAGAACCCACACACACCGCCCAACGCCCACAATCCCCACAGCCCCCCAAACCACAATACACCCCCAAAACCCCCACACACCGCCCAACGCCCACACCCCACAGCCCCCAAAACCCCCACACACCGCCCAACGCCCACAAACCCACAGCCCCCAAAATCCCCACACACCGCCCAACGCCCACACACCCCCCAGAACCCCCACACACCGCCCAATGCCCACACACCCCCAAGAACCCCCACACACCCCCGAGAACCCCCACGCACCGCCCGGCGCCCACACACCCCCAAGAACCCCCACACATCGCCCAACGCCCAAAAACCTCACATCCTCCAAAACCACAATACACCCCCCAGAACCCCCACACACCGCCCAACGCCCACAAACCCCACAGCCCCCAAAACCCCAATACACCCCCAAGAACCCCCTCACACCACCCAGCGCCCACACACCCCCAAGACCCCCACACACCCCCGAGAACCCCCACACACCGCCCAGCACCCACACACCCCCGAGAACCCCCACACATCGCCCTACGCCCACAAACCCCACAGCCCCCAAAACCCCAATACATCCCCCAAAACCCCCACACACCGCCCAGCGCCCACACACCCCCCAAAACCCCCACACACCGCCCAACGCCCACACACCCCCCAGAACCCCCACACACCGCCCAGCGCCCACACACCCCCAAGAACCCCCACACACCGCCCAGCACCCACACACCCCCGAGAACCCCCACACACCGCCCAACGCCCACAAACCCCACAGCCCCCAAAACCCCAACACACCGCCCATCGAACACAAACCCCACAGCCCCCAAAACCCCCACACACCCCCAATGCCCACACCCCCCCAAAACCCCAATACACCCCCAAAACACCCACACACCGCCCAACGCCCACACCCCACAGCCCCCAAAACCCTCACACACCGCCCAATGCCCACACACCCCCAAGAACCCCCACACGCCCCCGAGAACCACCACACACCGCCCAGCGCCCACACACCCCCGAAAACCCCCACACATCGCCCAACGCCCACAAACCCCACAGCCCCCAAAACCCCAATACACCCCCCAGAACCCCTACACACCGCCCAGCGCCCACACACCCCCAATAACCCCCACACACAGCGCAACGCACACACACCCCCCAGAACCCCCACACACCGCCCAACGCCCAAACACCCTCAAGAACCCCCACACACCACCCAACGCCCACACACCCCCGAGAACCCCCACACACCGCCCAGCGCCCACACAGCCCCCAAAACCCCCACACACCGACAACACCCACAGCCCCCCCAGAACCCACACACACCGCCCAACGCCAACAATCCGCACAGCCCCCAAAACCCCAATACATCCCCAAAACCCCCACACACCGCCCAACGCCCATACCCCACAGCCCCCAAAACCCCCACACACCGCCCAACGCCCACAAACCCCACAGCCCCCAAAACCCCCACACACCACCAAATGCCCACACAACCCCGAGAACCCCCACACACCGCCCAACACTCACACACCCCAGAGAACCCCCACACACCGCCCAACACCCACAAACCCCACAGCCCCGAAAACCCCCACACACCGCCCAACGCCCAAACACCCCCGAGAACCCCCACACTTCGCCCAAAGCCCACACACCCCCGAGAACCCCCATACACCGCCCAACGCCCACAAACCCCACAGCCCCCAAAACCCCCACACACCGCCCAACGCCCACACCCCACACCCCCCAGAACCCCCACACACCGCCCAACGCCCACACACTCCCGAGAACCCCCACACACCGCCCAATGCCCACAAACCCCACAGCCCCAAAAACCCCCACACACCGCCCAACGCCCACACGCCCCCAAGAACCCCCACACACCGCCCAGCACCCACACACCCCCGAGGCCCCCCACACACCGCCCAACGCCCACACCCCACAGCCCCCAAAACCCCCACACACCCTCAATGCCCACAAACCCCACAGCCCCCAAAACCCCCGCACAGCCCCCAAAATCCCCACACACCGCCCAACGCCCACAGCCCACTGAACCCCCACACACCGTCCAACGCCCACACACCCCCCAGAACCCCCACACACCGCCCAACGCCCACACACCCCCTAGAACCCCCACACACCGCCCAACGCCCAAACACACCCCAGAACCCCCATACACCACCCAACACCCACACACCCCCGAGATCCCCCACACACCGCACAACGCCCACACACCCCCCAGATCCCCCACACACCGACCAGCGCCCACACAACCCCGAGAACCCCCACACACTGCCCAACGCACACAAACCCAACAGCCCCCAAATCCCCCACACACCGCCAATCGCCCACACACCCCCGAGAACCCCCACACACCGCCCAGCGCCCACACAGACCCCAAAACCCCCACACACCGACAACACCCACAGCCCCCCCAGAACCCACACACACCGCCCAATGCCAACAATCCCGACAGCCCCCAAAACCCCAATACACCCCCAAAACCCCCACACACCGCCCAACGACCACACCACACAGCCCCCAAAACCCCCACACACCTCCCAACGCCCACAAACCCCACAGCCCCCAAAACCCCCACACACCGCCCAACGCCCAAACACCCCCGAAAAACCCCACACACCGCCCAAAGCCCACACACCCCCGAGAACCCCCATACACCGCCCAACGCCCACAAACCCCACAGCCCCCAAAACCCCCACAAACCGCCCAACGCCCAAACACCCCCGAGAACCCCCACACACCGCCCAAAGCCCACACACCCCCGAGAACCCCCATACACCGCCCAACGCCCACAAACCCCACAGCCCCCAAAACCCCCACACACCGCCCAACGCCCACACCCCACACCCCCCAGAACCCCCACACACCGCCCAACGCCCACACACTCCCGAGAACCCCCACACACCGCCCAATGCCCACAAACCCCACAGCCCCAAAAACCCCCACACACCGCGCAACGCCCACACGCCCCCAAGAACCCCCACACACCGCCCAGCACCCACACACCCCCGAGAACCCCTACACACCGCCCAACGCCCACACCCCACAGCCCCCAAAACCCCCACACACCCCCAATGCCCACACCCCCCCAAAACCCCCACACACCGCCCAACGCCCACAAACCCCACAGCCCCCAAAACCCCCGCACAGCCCCCAAAACCCCCACACACTGCCCAACGCCCACAGCCCCCTGAACCCCCACACACCATCCAACGCCCACACACCCCCCAGAACCCCCACACACCGCCCAACGCCCACACCCCACAGCCCCCAAAACCCCCACACACTGCCCAAAGCCCACACACCCCCTAGAACCCCCACACACCACCCAACTCCCACATCCCACACACCCCCAAGAACCCCCACACACCGCCCAACGCCCAAACACACCCCAGAACCCCCATACACCACCCAACACCCACACACCCCCGAGATCCCCCACACACCGCCCAACGCCCACACACCCCCGAGAACCCCCACACACCGCCCAACGCCCACACAGCCCCCAAAACCCCCACACTCCGACAACACCCACAGCCCCCCCAGAACCCACACACACCGCCCAACGCCAACAATCCGCACAGCCCCCAAAACCCCAATACACCCCCAAAACCCCCACACACCGCCCAACGCCCATACCCCACAGCCCCCAAAACCCCCACACACCGCCCAACGCCCACAAACCCCACAGCCCCCAAAACCCCCACACTCCACCAAATGCCCACACAACCCCGAGAACCCCCACACACCGCCCAACGCTCACACACCCCAGAGAACCCCCACACACCGCCCAACGCCCACAAACCCCACAGCCCCGAAAACCCCCACACACCGCCCAACGCCCAAACACCCCCGAGAACCCCCACACTTCGCCCAAAGCCCACACACCCCCGAGAACCCCCATACACCGCCCAACGCCCACAAACCCCACAGCCCCCAAAACCCCCACACACCGCCCAACGCCCACACCCCACACCCCCCAGAACCCCCACACACCGCCCAACGCCCACACACTCCCGAGAACCCCCACACACCGCCCAATGCCCACAAACCCCACAGCCCCAAAAACCCCCACACACCGCCCAACGCCCACACGCCCCCAAGAACCCCCACACACCGCCCAGCACCGACACACCCCCGAGGCCCCCCACACACCGCCCAACGCCCACACCCCACAGCCCCCAAAACCCCCACACACCCCCAATACCCACAAACCCCACAGCCCCCAAAACCCCCGCACAGCCCCCAAAATCCCCACACACCGCCCAACGCCCACAGCCCCCTGAACCCCCACACACCGTCCAACGCCCACACACCCCCCTGAACCCCCACACACCGTCCAACGCCCACACACCCCCCAAAACCCCCACACACCGCCCAACGCCCACACCCCACACCCCCCAGAACCCCCACACACCGCCCAACACCCACACGCCCCCAAGAACCCCCACACACCGCCCAGCACCCACACACCCCAGAGAACCCCCACACACCGCCCAACGCCCACAAACCCCACAGCCCCTAAAACCCCCACACACCGCCCAACGCCCACACACTCCCGAGAACCCCCACACACCGCCCAATGCCCACAAACCCAACAGCCCAAAAAACCCCCACACACCGCCCAACGCCCACACGCCCCCAAGAACCTCCACACAACACCCAGCACCCACACACCCCCAAAACCCCCACACACCGCCCAACGCCCACACCCCACAGCCCCCAATACCCTCACACACCGCCCAACGCCCACAAACCCCACAGTCCCCAAGAACCCCCACACACCGCCCAACGCCCAAACACACCCCAGAACCGCCATACACCACCCAACACCCACACACCCCCGAGATCCCCCACACACCGCACAACGCCCACACACCCCCCAGATCCCCCACACACCGACCAGCGCCCACACAACCCCGAGAACCCCCACACACCGCCCAACGCCCACAAACCCAACAGCCCCCAAATCCCCCACACACCGCCAATCGCCCACACACCCCCGAGAACCCCCACACACCGCCCAACGCCCACACAGACCCCAAAACCCCCACAAACCGACAACACCCACAGCCCCCCCAGAACCCACACACACCGCCCAACGCCAACAATCCCGACAGCCCCCAAAACCCCAATACACCCCCAAAACCCCCACACACCGCCCAACGTCCACACCACACAGCCCCCAAAACCCCCACACACCTCCCAATGCCCACAAACCCCACAGCCCCCAAAACCCCCACACACCGCCCAACGCCCAAACACCCCCGAGAAACCCCACACACCGCCCAAAGCCCACACACCCCCGAGAACCCCCATACACCGCCCAACGCCCACAAACCCCACAGCCCCCAAAACCCCCACAAACCGCCCAACGCCCAAACACCCCCGAGAACCCCCACACACCGCCCAAAGCCCACACACCCCCGAGAACCCCCATACACCGCCCAACGCCCACAAACCCCACAGCCCCCAAAACCCCCACACACCGCCCAACGCCCACACCCCACACCCCCCAGAACCCCCACACACCACCCAACGCCCACACACTCCCGAGAACCCCCACACACCGCCCAATGCCCACAAACCTCACAGCCCCAAAAACCCCCACATACCGCGCAACGCCCACACGCCCCCAAGAACCCCCACACACCGCCCAGCACCCACACACCCCCGAGAACCCCTACACACCGCCCAACGCCCACACCCCACAGCCCCCAAAACCCCCACACACCCCCAATGCCCACACCCCCCCAAAACCCCCACACACCGCCCAACGCCCACAAACCCCACAGCCCCCAAAACCCCCGCACAGCCCCCAAAACCCCCACACACTGCCCAACACCCACAGCCCCCTGAACCCCCCCACACCATCCAACGCCCACACACCCCCCAGAACCCCCACACACCGCCCAACGCCCACACCCCACAGCCCCCAAAACCCCCACACAGTGCCCAAAGCCCACACACCCCCTAGAACCCCCACACACCACCCAACTCCCACATCCCACACACCCCCAAGAAACCCCACACACCGCCCAACGCCCAAACACACCCCAGAACCCCCATACACCACCCAACACCCACACACCCCCGAGATCCCCCACACACCGCACAACGCCCACACACCCCCCAGATCCCCCACACACCGACCAGCGCCCACACAACCCCGAGAACCCCCACACACCGCCCAACGCCCACAAACCCCACAGCCCCCAAATCCCCCACACACCGCCAATCGCCCACACACCCCCGAGAACCCCCACACACCGCCCAGCGCCCACACGACCCCAAAACCCCCACACACCGACAACACCCACAGCCCCCCCAGAACCCACACACACCGCCCAACGCCAACAATCCCGACAGCCCCCAAAACCCCAATACACCCCCAAAACCCCCACACACTGCCCAACGCCCACACCACACAGCCCCCAAAACCCCCACACACCTCCCAACGCCCAAACACCCCCGAGAACCCCCACACACCGCCCAAAGCCCACACACCCCCGAGAACCCCCATACACCGCCCAACGCCCACAAACCCCACAGCCCCCAAAACCCCCACAAACCGCCCAACGCCCAAACACCCCCGAGAACCCCCACACACCGCCCAAAGCCCACACACCCCCGAGAACCCCCATACACCGCCCAACGCCCACAAACCCCACAGCCCCCAAAACCCCCACACACCGCCCAACGCCCACACCCCACACCCCCCAGAACCCCCACACACCGCCCAACACCCACACGCCCCCAAGAACCCCCACACACCGCCCAGCACCCACACACCCCAGAGAACCCCCACACACCGCCCAACGCCCACAAACCCCACAGCCCCTAAAACCCCCACACACCGCCCAACGCCCACACACTCCCGAGAACCCCCACACACCGCCCAATGCCCACAAACCCAACAGCCCAAAAAACCCCCACACACCGCCCAACGCCCACACGCCCCCAAGAACCTCCACACAACACCCAGCACCCACACACCCCCAAAACCCCCACACACCGCCCAACGCCCACACCCCACAGCCCCCAATACCCTCACACACCGCCCAACGCCCACAAACCCCACAGTCCCCAAAACCCCCACACACCGACAAATGCCCACACACCCCCGAGAACCCCCACACACCGCCCAACGCTCACACACCCCAGAGAACCCCCACACACCACCCAACGCCCACAAACCCCACAGCCCCCAAAACCCCCACACACCGCCCAACGCCCAAACACCCCCGAGAACCCCAACACACCGCCCAAAGCCCACACACCCCCGAGAACCCCCATACACCGCCCAACGCCCACAAACCCCACAGCCCTCAAAACCCCCACACACCGCCCAACGAACACAAACCCCACAGCCCCCAAAACCCCCACACACCCCCAATGCCCACACCCCCCCAAAACCACCACACACCGCCCAAAGCCCACAAACCCCACAGCCCCCAAAACCCCCGCACAGCCCCCAGAACCCCCACACACCGTCCAACGCCCACACACCCCCCAGAACCCCCACACACCGCCCAACGCCCACACCCCACAGCCCCCAAAACCCCCAAACACCGTCCAACGCCCACACACCCCCGAGAACCCCCACACACCGCCCAACGCCCACAAACCCCACAGCCCCCAAAACTCCCACACAACCCCCAAAACCCCAACACACCGCCCAACACCCACACCCCACACACCCCCAAGAACCCCCACACACCGCCCAAAGCCCACACACACCCGAGATCCCCCACACACCGACCAGCGCCCACACAACCCCGAGAACCCCCACACACCGCCCAACGCCCAGAGCCCCCAGAAGCCCCACACACCGCCCAATGCCCACACAACCCCCAGAACCCACACACACCGCCCAGCGCCCACAAACCCCACAGCCCCCAAAACCCCACACACCACCAAACGCCCACACATCCCCGAGAACCCCCACACACCGCCCAACGCCCACAAACCCCACAGCCCCCAAAACCCCCACACAGCACCCAACGCCAACAAACCCCACAGCCCCCAAAACCCCCACACACCGCCCAACGCCCACAAACCCCACAGCCCCCAAAACCCCCACACACCGCCCAACGCCCACACACCCCCGAGAACCCCCACACACCGCCCAACGCCCACAAAACACACAGCCCCCAAAACCCCCACATACCCTTCAAAACCCCCACACACCGCCCAACACCCAAACACCCCCGAGAACCCACACACACCGCCCAAAGCCCACACACCCCCGAGAACCCCCATACATCGCCCAACGCCCACAAACCCTACAGCCCCCAAAACCCCCACATACCACCCAACGCCCACACCCCACACCCCCCAGAACCCCCACACACCGCCCAACGCCCACACCCCACAGCCCAAGAACCCCCACACACCGCCCAGCACCCACACACCCCCGAGAACCCCCACACACCGCCCAACGCCCACAAACCCCACAGCCCCCACACACCGCCCAACGTCCACAAACCCCACAGCCCCTAAAACCCCCACACACCGCCCAACGTCCACAAACCCCACAGCCCCCAAAACCCCCACACACCGCCCAACGCCCACATACCCCTCAGATCCCCCACACACCGACCAGGGCCCACACAACCCCGAGAACCCTCACACACGGCCCAACGCCCACAAACCCCACAGCCCCCAAAACACCCACACACCGCCAAACGCCCACACACCCCCGAGAACCCACACACAACGCCCAACGCTCATACACCCCCGAGAACCCCCACACACCGCCCAACGCCCACAAACCCCACAGCCTCCAAAACCCCCACACACCGCCCAACGACCACACCCCACACCCCCCAGAACCCCCACACACCGCCCAACGCCCACACACCCCCAGGAACCCCAACACACCGCCCAACGCCCACACACCCCCCAGAACCCCCACACACCGCCCAACGCCCACAAACCCCATAGCCCCCAAAACCCCCACACACCGCCCAACGCCCACAAACCCCACAGCCCCCAAAACCCCCACACACCGCCCATTGCCCACACACCCCCGAGAACCCCCACACACCGCCCAACGCCCACAAACCCCACAGCCCCCAAAACCCCCACATACCCTTCAAAACCCCCACACACCGCCCAACGCCCAAACACCCCACAGCCCCCAAAACCCCCGCACACCCCCCAAAACCCCCACACACCGCCCAACGCCCACAACCCCAGAACCCCCACACACCGGCCAACGCCCACACACCCCCCAGAACCCCCACACACCGCCCAACGCCCACACACCCCCGAGAACCCCCACACACCACCCAAGGCCCACAAACCCCACAGCCCCCAAAACCCCAATACACCTCCCAAAACCCCCACAACCCGCCCAACCACCACACACCGCCCAACGCCCACACCCCACAGCCCCCAAAACCCCCACACACCGCCCAACGCCCACAAACCCCACAGCCCCCAAACCCCCACACACCGCCCAACACCCACACACCCCCGAGAACCCCCACACACCGCCCAACGCCCACACACCCCCGAGAACCCCAACACACTTCCCAACGCCCACACACCTCCGAGAACCCCCACACACCGCCCAACGCCCACACACCCACCACACACCCCCACAGCCCCATCCGCACACACCCCATTCTGGTAAGACACGGCCCGGGCTTGACTGCTGTGGAACTGGAGCCCAGTAGGCCCCGGCGCTGCTCAGAATCTGGTAAAGGAATTTCTTCACGATCGATCAGGAAGAGAGAATCCAACCACTTCATTGCAGCACTGAGGCAAAGACAGAGGTGCCAGCCCCCTGCACAGCGCCAGACCAGAGCCCACACCCGTCGGGCCAGACCGAGCCAAGACCCGCCGGGTCAGACCACAGCCCACACCCGCCGGGCCAGACCGGAGTCCGAACCCGCCGGGCCCCACAGCCCCATCCGCACACACCCCCACAGTCCCATCCGCACACACCCCCACAGTCCCATCCGCACACACCCCCACAGCCCCACAGCCCCATCTGCACACCCCCCCACCCCAGGGCTCCTGCAGGCGGTGTTGGAGACGATGTCCACACAGGTCTGGGCCACGTTGAGCCAGAACAGGCCGAGAGTGCGGCGGGCACTGTCACTGTGGGTCTTGAAGGTCTCCCACATTCCTGACTGGTCCTCCTCCTTCTCCTGCTGCTGCTTCGTGGGGGGGGGAGGGGGGCAAGCGTTATCGAGGCGTCACTGACTGAGGAGCCCCAGAGCACCGGAACCTGGGACGCACAATCCCAGGATCCAGCAGGATCCGGACCAATCGAGTTTAACGGATGCTGATCATGTTTCTATCACTTCTAGCTTTCTAATTCGGCTTTTCTGTATCCCTCAGAAATTAAACTCAAACGTAAAATATATTGCTTTTGTTTACTGCCTCGTTAAACAACAATCGAGCACGTGCTGCTCCAGTGCATTGTGGGATACTTGCCTTCTCTCCCACCGGCTGTGCTCCGCCGTCCTGGGTCTCCGCTCCCTCCTCCTCCTTCTTCGTGTCACTGTAGCAACGAGATTCGGGGGGGGGGTGGGTGGTGTGAACGAGCGCTATGTACAAAGGGGGCGCCCCCTACGGGGCGGGTGGTTTCCTACAGGGAGGTGGTTTCCACAGCAACAGACAAGAGGCTTCACAGGAGGGAAAGCAGGGCAGCCAAACAGAACAGATACCCCCCCACCCTCTCGCCGTCCCGGGTCAGAGGTGCTGGCGAGTCCCACATGCAAGAAGGGACGTGAGGATCCGAACTGGGGTCCTGCCTGCGCGGGTCTTACTCACGGGTAAGCAGGTGGGTCACAGATCAGAACATCAGGAACCTCCATCTGGGGCCTCAGTGGCTTCAGCTCGTTGATCTTGATCCGGGTCATGTTGCCCTGTAGCCTGTACAGTTCCGGCAGCAGCTTCACCTGGGAGACACAGCAGGGGTCAACCGCAGCAACCTCCGTCCACAACACTGACCTGGTCACCTGCCTCACCGGTCAGTTCCTCCTCAGTGACCTCTGCCCACTCGACACTGACCAGGTCACCCGCCCAGTGACCTCTGCCCCCCCCGGCACTGACACTGACCAGCTCAGCCCCGGCACTGGCTGGGGTGACCTGCTCCTCACCTTGTTGTTCTTGTTGAGCAGTTGCAGGGAGAGTCTGGAATCGCTGAGCTGCTGGGTGTCCAGTAGGGCTCTGTAGAGGGACTGGCCAGGCTGGACAGCCCACTGGCACCTGGGACAGAGGGACAGCGTGAGCACAGGCGCACGTACATGCACATGCACACACCAGAGAGTCTCACTGGGTGGTCGCAGAGACGACACTGGGGCTCTTTCTGCTGACCAGCTCAGACTGGTGTGAGGATCTCAGCAGAGGCAGGAGAATGGACGAGTTCACACTCACTTGCAGAAGGAGCTCTGCTTGCAGGTCTTGAAGTTAGTGCGATGCACAGCCTGTACCAGCTGGAGCCAGAGGGCTGAGAGAGTCAGTCCTGCCAGACAGAAACGCAGTATCCTGCAATAAAGGGAGAGAGACAGGGGACTGACCACAAGGTCCCAGAGCCACATAGAGAGAGAGACAGGGGACTGACCACACAGTCCCAGAGCCACACAGAGAGAGAGAGACAGGGGACTGACCCCACAGTCCCAGAGGCAACACTGATTGGACCCATCGGTCATGCTAATAAAGCACCTTGAACTGACGGGCGAATGCAGAAACACAGAGAGGAGATTGCTCCATATTTTAATCTATGTAAGATGACCAGGGGAAGGGTCATCCAGGACAGGTATCTACTCGACGTAGACCTGACCAAGATGGCCGCTAAGAGAAACCAGCTGACCCGCAGATGGAAAGGGCTCAGTCCGAAAAACAACAAGACACAGGTGTGTCTCATCAGGAAACAAAATATATATGCCCTGGAAACAGTGAACCAGTGCAGAAGCCAGTAGGTGAATTTGGTTGGTGTTGGTACAGATTTAAGCATAATGGATTTATGGAAGAAATAAAGGATTACAGTTTACGGTTTGTGATTTGGATATGGCGCGGATTTGTGGAACCTTACGGACTTTGGAACTCGGACTGAATAAGGATTGAGAGAACGGATTGTGGACTGGCTTGGAAGACGGAGGAACTGGAGAAATGGAGAAAAACTCCACGAAAATTAAAGAAGAGAGTGTAGTGTGAGTACTTTTGTCTCTATTATATAATCCTTTCCCCCGGAGGCACCACATCTGGGATTAAAGCACAGCGCAGCTGGAGGCTCGGCCCTGCGTGTCCCCGGGAGACGGGTGCTGTGCTGTGCGCTTATTTTCAGCAGCCATATCACCCTGCAATTCACAGCTGGCAGCCCACTGAAGCTCAGCAGGTGTGAGCCTGGTCAGTACCAGGATGGGAGACCTCCTGGGAAAAACTAAGGTTGCTGCTGGAAATGGTGTTAGTGGGGCCAGCAGGGGGCGCTCACCCTGTGGTCCACGTGGGTCCTAATCCCCCACTAGCGATGGGAACACTATACTGTAAACAGGCACCGTTCTTCGGCTGAGACGTAAAACCGAGGTCCTGACTTGGTCCTGACACCACAGCTGATGTGTGGTGAGCGTTCTGGTGCACGGTGGCTGATGTCGCATTGTCAAGTTCAAGTTTGTCATTATACTCATATACAGGTACAGTGGTGTGAAAAAGTGTTTTCCCCCTTCCCGATTTCTTATTTTTTTGCATGTTTGTCACACTGAAATGTTTCAGATCATCTAACAAATTGAAATATTAGACAAAGAGAACACAAGTAAACACAAAATGCAGTTTTTAAATGAAGGTTTTTATTATTAAGGGAAAAAAAAATCCAAACCTACATGGCCCTGTGTGAAAAAGTGATTGCCCCCTAAACCTAATAACTGGTTGGGCCACCCTTAACAGCAACAACTGCAATCAAGCGTTCGCGATAACTGGCAATGAGTCTTTTACAGCGCTGTGGAGGAATTTTGGCCCACTCATCTTTGCAGAATTGTTGTAATTCAGCCACATTGGAGGGTTTTCGAGCCTTAACCGCTTTTTTAAGGTCATGCCACAACATCTCAATCGGATTCAGGTCAGGACTTTGACTAGGGCACTCCAAAGTCTTCATTTTGTTTTTAAGCCATTCAGAGGTGGACTTGCTGGTGTGTTTTGGATCATTGTCCTGCTGCAGAACCCAAGTGCGCTTCAGCTTGAGGTCACGAACAGATGGCCGGACATTCTCCTTCAGGATTTTTTGGTAGACAGCAGAATTCATGGTTCCATTTACCACAGCAAGTCTTCCAGGTCCTGAATCAGCAAAACAGCCCCAGACCATCACACTACCACCACCATATTTTACTGTTGGTATGATGTTCCTTTTCTGAAATGCTGTTACTTTTACGCCAGATGTAATGGGACACACACCTTCCAAAAAGTTCAACTTTTGTCTCGTCAGTCCACAGAGTATTTTCCCCAAAAGTCTTGGGGATCATCAAGATGTTTTCTGGCAAAACTGAGACGAGCCTTTATGTTCTTTTTGCTCAGCAGTGGTTTTCGTCTTGGAACTCTGCCATGCAGGCCATTTTTGCCCAGTCTCTTTCTTATGGTGGAGTCGTGAACACTGACCTTAACTGAGGCAAGTGAAGCCTGCAGTTCTTTGGATGTTGCTGTGGGGTTTTTTGTGACCTCTTGGATGAGTCGTCGCTGCGCTCTTGGGGTAATTTTGGTCAGCCGGCCACTCCTGGGAAGGTTCACCACTGTTCCATGTTTTCGCCATTTGTGGATAATGGCTCTCACTGTGGTTCGCTGGAGTCCCAAAGCTTTAGAAATGGCTTTATAACCTTTTCCAGACTGATAAATCTCAATTACTGTTTCTCATTTGTTCCTGAATTTGTTTGGATCGCAGCATGATGTCTAGCTTTTGAGGATCTTTTGGTCTACTTCACTTTGTCAGGCAGGTCCTATTTAAGTGATTTCTTGATTGAGAACAGGTGTGGCAGTAATCAGGCCTGGGTGTGGCTAGAGAAATTGAACTCAGCTTTCCAAAGAGGTGATAATCCACAGTTGATTTATGTTTTAACAGGGGGGGCAATCACTTTTTCACACAGGGCCATGTAGGTTTGGATTTTTTTTCCCTTAATAATAAAAACCTTCATGTAAAAACTGCATTTTGTGTTTACTTGTGTTCTCTTTGTCTAATATTTCAATTTGTTTGATGATCTGAAACATTTCAGTGTGACAAACATGCAAAAAAATAAGAAATCAGGAAGGGGGCAAACACTTTTTCACACCACTGTATATGGTATAACAAAATGCTATTTAGCTAGCTCTCGGACAATAAGTAGTACAAAAAAAACAATTCAATTGTTTAACATAAGAAAGACAGGGACAACAGGCAGTGTGAAAAACAACAAAGGTAACAGGTTATGTGCAAGAACATGCATTAACGGAATGAAATTATGGGGAGTGAGCTTTTGACATGTATGGTAGAGGTAGATTTTCAATGTGTGTTTAAGTTTTTGGTAAGAAAGAAGGTACTGTGAGGTTCAGATCATAGGTGAGAGTGAGAGAGGCTGGGAGTTTAATAGTTCGATAGTGCGGGGGTAAAAACTGTCTCCGAGTCTGGTAGTCCGGGCCCGAATGGTCCGGTATCATCCAGGTGGGGCTGCACATTGGGGGTGGTGGAGGGGAGTCCCTATTACCTGTAAAGTGCTTTAAGTGGAGTGTCCAGAAAAGCGCTATAGAAGTGTAAGCAATTATTATTTTCAGAGCCGGGAAGCCCGCCGAGACCCCGGGCTGCGTGATGCAACCAGGCCCAACCCGACCTCCCCCTCGCCGGCTGGCGTCGCATAACACTGGCCGGGCCAGCGAAACTAAACCCCTGATCTGCGGCCTAACCGCCTCCTCCATCCCCCCAGACCCGGCGCCCAGGAGCCCCTCCACCCGGCACCGCCGGCTCGGGGAACCCGCAGACCTTGGAGGACAGAGAGCAGCACCGCCAGCTTCCCTGCACACTCCGTGGTCGGGCAGACCCCCAGCCGCCGCAGCCTCGTCTAATCCAGCACAGGAGGCAGGTAAACGAGCCGCCGGCGCCGCTACACCGTACCTCATAGAGTAAGTCGCCATCTTGATTCAAACCTGAGCTTTGCTCTCCCGATTCCTTTTCTGTATTCCGGCTTCTCGCGAGGTTACGTCAGCCTCCCCTGATTGGCCGGCTCGCAGCCTCGGCTCATGAATATGCATGAGCAAGGCTGAGGGAGGGGGGCGCACATGGCGGGACGCGATAGGTGGTTACGCGTACAGGTGTTTGTGTTCAAGACGGATCTCTGTCTTTACTGTTGCAAGAGCGAAGCTGCCTCAGGGCGCAGGGTGGCAGTGTAGGACGTGCCGAGGAAGTGGCGTAATTCTCGCTTGTTTTTTAGTTTCACTGCGTTAAAACTTAACCTATGTAGGTTGTTGATTTGTAGATTCCAAGTGCGCAGCAGTCCGATCCAGGCCAGGTGTTCCCTGCGGCAGGGGACTGTGGTCCAGTGTACTGACCCCCCTGGACACCTCAGGGCAGTGTGACCCCCAGCACTGACCCCGCTGGACACCATCTGTTAACACCTGAAGAAGGCTCCACGGTCGAAACGTAGGTTTATTCCATGCTGGGGAAAAAAGAAAGAAAACAATTACTTGTTCCTTTGCAGCCTACGCATGCTGACGCAGCTACCCACCTGAACTACCATTTGTTTGTCTGTCTTACCACAATAAGTACCAAAACTGAGATAATCCAGCGCTGTTTGAGCACCAATGCTGACATGTGACACATCAATTTTACTTTTTTTTTGGTTACATCTGACTTATTATGTATTAAACTGCTGAGTGCTTCACATTTGTTCATTAAAGTGAACCCAGTTTTTAATGCCATGGCTTTAACATCACAATTTTCTGAGCAACACAGAAACCCTACAGATTCAGTATCTCTGTCATTCTGTGTCATACCTACACAAAGTTAAGCTGCTCAGTGCAAGCATCGCACTCCACCTTTGTTTTTTTTGGCTGTTGGGTGATTTAGATGCATAACGGTTTCTGCCTTTTCAAAACAGTGCCAGTCATCCACTCTGTGTCTAAGAACTGTTTTTTTATTGTACGCTTACTCCCTGTCACAGCTATGGTTTTGGTCGCAATACTATGATCTTCAGTGTCAGCATTACTTTGGATGGGATCACGGTTGTTGTTGACACTTTTCCCTGCCCATCACTGCACGGTCCCAGTCTGGGAACAGCAAGTGGTCTTATAAACCCCAGCAGCTTTAGCAGAGACACTTATCTGAGAAAACCATGGTGATGTACTAAATTAGCTGAGGATCTGTAGAGTAGATCTGAAATATTTTTGAAGAGGCACACATTTTTGTTTGGCTGGGAGGGGAGTGAGACTGCTCCCTGCCCATCGCTGCACAGTCCCAGTCTGGGAATAGGAGGTGCTCTATAAACCCCAGCAGTTTTGACAGAGACACCTAGCTGCCAAAAACAAGGTGATTTACTATTAGCTGAGGGTCTGTGCAATAGATTCCATCCACCTGTGGAGAGGCACAAATTTTCCCCATCCAATTCTGCACTGCAGTTTTTCTAGAGGTGATCCACCCAGACCAAAAATATTAATAAAGACTTAAAAGGGAATGAAGAAGGGTGATTTGCTATTGGCTGACTGTCTTAACATTGTATGTCTCACCACTTTTGGTGGTGCAAAAAAAGTTTTTGTCCCTGGTTATAGTTTAAAAAAACGATTGAATTTAAATATAATAATTTGATTTAATAACACATTTCAGATACAGCTCCTTTAAAAGCTTGCATCTTAAAACCCTTTTCACTGAACAGAAAAAAAAACATTTCTAGGAAAAATATAGCGATGACAATTTTTACAGTAGTATAAATGGAAGAAAGGTGCTGTAAAATTCATAAAAAATGAATCATCTTAGATTTGTCAAACGTGGAGATTAGTGGAGGCGATTTAAAATGAAAAAAGGACCCTCTCAAATTTTAGCTGAATGTTCAAGGAATTACAGTTAACCATGAAGAAATAACAAAGCAGGTGTTTCAGCTGCTTGTCACTTCGCTTAATGTTGCTATACTCCTCATATGCTACTGTGGCAGCTGAAAGTCTTCTACTTTGATTGAAATTCGGCTATTTGCATACACTTCCGGATCATTCGTGACGCTTAGTGTAGCATTTCCGGGTTACGGACGAAGCACCAAGAGACAAAAGAGGGTGAATCGTACTTTATCTCGAACTTGATTTATCTGTCAGCTTCGTTCATACACCGGTGTTGCAGTAAAGTGTAGGCACTGCTGCCGTCCAGCCCGATGAGTTGCCCTTCAACCCTCTTTTTGCTGTGTTTGGGACAGTGGGGTGGGAAATCGGATCTGACAGCCTCTGTAAACATCAAGACATCACGCACCGGCATTTGCGGAAACTCCGGGAAACAAGCAAAAGTTGTCTGGGCTGATAGCAGTAAAACGCCGGAAAAAAAGACCAAATGCATCTAGCAAAAAAAAACTCCAAGAAAAAACAGGCTGTTTTTCTCTTTAATTTGCATTTGAGATCCGGGGGAGAAAATGTCTGGGTTTGATCGATTTTATTTTCTAAGTTATTAAAAATGATTGTACAACAACAGGGCATCACTCACTTTCGGTGCCTAGGGCGGCGGATATAAAGCCTATTTGAAAACTAGTTAAATATGGAAAACTTAAATAAAGATAACTAGTCTAGTATATAACTCGTCTCCTACAACGAGATCGCATACGGGCGGCGATTGGTGTAATCTTAGCTTCAGCTTTGTGCAGGTAATTTACAACGAAAATATATTTTTTGAAGAGTATTTTATATCTTCGATTTTCGAACTTTTAGGAATTTTCGTTGAAGTAACGATTATACGCGTTGCTGTCTTTGTTCGTTGATGACTTTTATTGCATTAAGAAAATTGCATTGCTGACACGTTTCCAGAGTGCTGCCACTATCCAGAGATGAAACCCTTATCAACACTGATGTGCGGAGGAAAGGCGTTCAGAGATCAGTGCGGGCAGCTTTCCTTCACTGATTTATGAAAAATATGACGCAGCAGGTTAATTTGTGAAATTCAAAGTACTTGTAAGAGAGTGACGTTCATCTTTAACCTGCTAGAATCTGGTGATTAAACGAATCCGGGATTTATTGGCAAGTAGGCCTACACCAAGGTGGAGTTTGAGTCGCTTTAGTTTTTTTTTTTCTAAAACTCATCGCTTTTCCTGTAATAAATATTTTTTCATAATTTTTTTATTAAACTTATAAAGAATTTACAAATACAAGTACAACCAGAGGATCAAAAACAGGTACAATAGAAAAAAACCCAAACAGAAAAAAAAACATTCAACCGCCAGAGGTAATGAAGTAAATTGTGTGATCAAATTGTATTTTTTACATATATCATATGTTTTCCTTGCTTTATTATTTCTCAAATTTTGTATAGAATTTAAATAGTGTTTCAGCTCCACCTCAAAAGTACTAAAAAGGGGATTATTAGACCATTTTGATTTATGGATGTGAAATGACTAATAAATTGACTATAAATAAATGCTCTTTTTCCAAATTTTCTATTAAACAGTACAATAAAATATCAAAATCCTTAAATCTAAAAAACACCTTTAACTGCCTGCAAACAAAACTCTGGAAGTCCGTCCAAAACAACTTCACAAACACACACCTTACAAATAAGTGCACAAAAGATTCCCTTTCAGCCCGACAAAAAACACACAGATCATCCTGCTCAGGTTTAAATTTAGAGAGCACTAATTTAACTGAATAAAACTTATGAACAATTTTAAACGATATCTCTAACTTTATTTGTAATACCTATCAAATAAATATCCCAATATCTATCAGGAGTTGTCCAAACTAACTTCCAGTTTATATTTTGAAATATTGCATTCCAAAAAGATAAACCAGAAGGGATAAGATGGGGTTTACAAAGATTCCTTATATGAGTATTGTTACATTTCTTGTCCTCTCTTCCTGTAAATCTGAGGCATCTAGCGAGCAAGGCATGACTTCAGGCTGTCCCGTGACGCAGGAATGCTCTAGGTATTGCCCTACTTATAGTACACTGTACGCTCAACATTTAAGCTTCCCATGTGTTACTTAACCCATAACCTGGTGTTTTTGTTCTGGATTTTAGTTTTGATTCAATTCAGTTTATTTATCTGAGGACAAAGCTTGCCACTTGTGAAACTACAGTTCGCTGTGACATTAACAAGCCGTGACCCCTGTTTCCAGGCCAGGAGGAATGTGGGCGGAACCCAGGGGAATTCACGTGGACCAGTCGGAGCTGCTGTGCAAAGATGGCTGTGGTTACTATGGCAACCCCGCGTGGCAGGGCTGCTGCTCCAAGTGCTGGCGAGAGAGGTCTCGCAGGGCGCAGGCCTGCAGGCAGCACAGCAGGTAGGGCCCACGGCGGACCGCACTGCCTGAGTACACGTCCCGGGGCCGTGTCCCCGAGCCCTGCCTTTAATAACTGCGTCGCACGACTCAAAAAGAGTCGTTTTCAGGAAGCTTTCAGTGGTGTATCACCGTCCTTCTTGCATGTTTCTGTGTTCTTGTGAAAACATTCTAAAGCTCGTGATCAAAAAAAATGCTGCTTTTCTTCAGCTGTGATGCTGTTGACCACCTGCAGCTGCTCCCAAATTCTTGGCACAATATGTGCACACGATGTGGACTAACTGAATTGTGCAGATGGTATTTGGTGGGATCTGTTCATTCTTCAGGGCTTGGCGATTGTTTTGAATGTACAAATGTTGGTTAAATACCGAGCTTAAGTGTTTCCTATGGAATTGCATCTCACATTCACTTAAAAAAAAAAGAAAAATAGGTCAATCGCAGTGAACTTGTAGATTTGTTACAGAGCTGCGTACTAAGTTGAGTATTACTGGTATGGTACAGTCTCGGCACCATCCCCAACTGCACACTCAAGTGCAGCAAAAAAACCTGTGGAACAAGGTTGGAGACCAGCTGATCCCGTTCTTAGTACAGCATGAAGAAATAGAGAATAGTTGAATTATTCAGTCCAGTGAACTATTACGTGGGTCATCGTTAAGATATATTTATTACGGCCTCTCCCATATATAGCTGGACGGTCTTGGATATTTGATATTATCCCTGCTCCCCTCTAGGTTTTTAGTAAAGAAATGTACGCGTTTGTACGCTGAAATCCTCCAGATGAGAGCATGCAGCTACCTTTGCAATTTTTTATCAGTTTCATGGAGCCATGAAACCAGTACAGCAGCTCTGGGTTTAAATGTGATCATGTACTTTGCCACACTGGCTTACATTTTCATTTCTAAATGATATGGAAACACCTAAGGCACAGGAGAGAACACAGGGATATTTTTTTTGCGATAAGCTACATTTATGTGTAAGCAGTTCTTACTTGTCCTCTCCTAATTTTCCACCTGTGTTGACCCTACTTATCCCCAGAACAAGATTTTTGTGTTGACCTTTTCAAGTGTTTTTCAAGCACGTCTGTTAGCTTGTATATATCTTGAATGTACGTTTGGACGGCAGGGTGGTGCAGTGGTCAGCGTTGCTGCCTCGCAGAGCTGGGGCCCTGGGTTCGATTCAAGGAGAGTTTCTTTGTGGAGTTTGCCCTGCCTGCGTTCTTGTGGGTTTCCTCCAGCTGCTCCGGTTTCCTCCCACAGTCCAAAGACCTGCTGCTAGGACAAGCTGCTAGGCTTCTGGGAAAACGGGCCCTGGTGTGAGTGCGTGTTTGTGTCTGTGTGGTGGACTGGCGACCTGACTTGCATTTGTTGCTTGACAGGATAGGCTCCGGCTCCCCCTCAACCCTGTATTGGAGAAAGATGACATAATTCTGTATCCCTCCAGTGCCGTGTTCTTATAAGGAGTGTATTTATCTCTTGTGCATTAGAGAGATTGGGGTTCACGTGTGCACTAATTGATTGTGTGTACATGTGAGCTTCAGTGCGCAGCCTGTGTACATTTGAAGAAAGCATGTGCTTTTGGTACAAGGTGACAAGTGAAAAGAGACCATTGGGCTCATCATTTGTTTGGTTGCTAGTACAGCATTGAACATCATCTCATTCAACCCTTTTTTAAAAGATCCCAGGGAATCTGTTTCATGTATATGGCTAGGTTCTCTGTTCCAAATACCTTCCACCCTTTCTTCTTGTTCTCCGATACTTATTTTGCTGGTTTGGTTTGCCCTGAATTAGTTTCCTGCCTAGATCTTGCCAGTACTTTACAGGATGCGCTCGTTGCTTTCTGACTTCCCGTGGCCGGTGTGCCCTGGGGTGTGTAGATCTTCGCTCTGCGATGGCTAAGCGTGTGTGGGGTTGCTGTTTTGTGTCCACAGCCCTAGCCCCGGTGTGGAAGGGGGCTCAGCCATCACCTTCTCCAAGTTCGAGGAGAAGAAGAGCACAGAAAAGGGGCGACGAGTCAACACCATGAAGAGGCTTTTCTGGGGCCCTTCTTCCTCTCCGAAGAAACCCAACGGTGAGATGGTCCTCTACATAGCTCAAAACACAAAGGCGTCATTTTCTCAAAATGAGCCACAGGCTTTTAAATTCACCCATCACCTGACTAGTAAACTAAGGACAGTGTTTGTTTCACAGATTTCCTGTGAAATCTAGTTTGGCTCTGAAGTGAGTGTCAGTTGTGCTGTTCTGTTTTTATCAATGGGCGGCTCTCTGAGCCTGGGCTTTACCAGTCAAGCTCCTTCATCCCCTTGCAGGGTTTTTGGTTTTACTAATATCTGTCTCCTCTCTGTCCCCAGAGCCCACAGAGAGCCAGTCTGCTGCCCTAAAGGCGTTTCAGAGCCTCCAGCCTGGAGACTTTACTAATTTCCTCAAGCTGCTGTGCAAGCCGTTCTCCCAGAGCCTGTAGTCGCGCTGCACGGCCTTTGTCAACACCATGGAGGCCTACCATGTAATAGCCCCTCTCACCGACTACCTGTCTCTGTCCACGTCTCTGCCAGTCTCCCATCTGTATTTCTGCTCCCAGACTGCCTGTCACTCACAGCCTGTCTCCTGCCACCTCTCACCCTCCCCACTCTCTCCTTCCTCCTCTAGCCCACTGTGCCCCAGGTCTGCTAACGCTTTGTCCAGTGCCCTCTCACACTGCTTCTCTGAGAAGGTGAGGCAGCAGACCTCTTTCTAGTGTCACTGAGATGAAGAGCTTAGAACCTGGAAGAACTTGGCATTGGCTGATCCCCCGTCTGTCTCTTTGTAGGATCTGCTGGTACAGAAACAGTGGGATCTGGTGCAGGATTTTTATCAGAGTATCGCCGGACACTTCAGCAGTGAGTAAAAAGCAGTTGGAGGTGTATAATACAATTTTGTATGAACTTGTGTATCTTATGGTTGGCCCCCATTATTTAACTAAAGAACAACTGAATGGTCTCATGTGCTGTGTGTCTGACGGGACTGAATGGCCTTATGTATAAACTGTCTTGTTTGGTTGATTGTCAGTAGCGTAGTGACACAAGGGCCAGATTTTGCAGCAAATTGGGCTGGATGTGTTGGATCCAGACCTTTGCTGAAACAGTTTGTTACACAGTTTTCGGTACAGTTGAGATCTGGGATTTGTTCTGGTCAAGAAAGGGATAGAAGTCTTTTTCGTGCTGTTCTAGTCTGCCGTGTTGCCTGTACCCATAGAGAGAGACTGACCGATTGAACCCAAAGGTTCTGTGGAGCACAGAACCGATACGTGTGAGAGGAATGCCTGTTGCACGCCTGAAAGAGCGCTTGGCTGTGGCTTGGTTGTGCACATGCAGTGAGCTGGAGGAAGGGTGTGGGATTCCCTCGGGCTCGAGCTGCTGCCCCCCCTCTGTCCTGCAGGCCTCTCCGAGGAGCAGACGGTGCAGATGATGGAGCACATTGAAAAGCTGATCATGACGCGTCTGCACAAGTGGGTGTTCTGCCACGACAGCTCTGACGATGAGCAGAAAGACCTGGCCCTGCAGAGGAGGATCCGGTGAGACTCGGACCACAGACCTGGAAGCCCGCTGAGTACAGCTCAGTAACAGTCATCCTTTTATAGGCTGTTGTTCATAACAGATGCTGAAAATCCCAGAATACATCACCAAGCGGACAGCTAATCCTCTGGAGGAAATTTACACAAATAGGCTGAAATTATTCCTTAAAGTCAAAATCTCATTCAGGCTTACAGGGTGTAGGAAGGCAAGATATCATTCCTTAAGCCATGTGGGTTAAAACAAAATTTGTATCTCAGATTGCATACCTGCTAAACCACTGAAGGTTAGGCCCAGAGTCCAGAAAATCACCACATGAGTTTTTCTAATGAAGTGGACTATAATTGGACAGAGGTCTTTCCTTCTGTATTAGGTTTAGGAATGTCTGAAGCAGCCTTTTACTATTACATCTACACTGCCTAACTAGTTACTAAGCTGATCTTTGCCACTGCTATTTCCACAGATCTCTCAGCTGGGTGACCCCTCAGATGCTTCATGTTCCCATTAAAGAGGAGAGGTTAGAGGTCAACAGTGACGCCCTCCTGCCTGCCATCACAGGTGAGTTTTTTTTTAAGAAGGTAACTTTTAATTTCTCACTGATTAATAACAGAATATGGCTCTGTTGTTGTGCACTGAAATGTATGTAGATGCTATGCCTTATGCTGTTCTGTCCTCACCATCTCCGTTCGATATCTTAGGCTTTTTTAATTATTTTGTTCAGCTGGTACGTTCCATTGTGCTATTTTGAATTTATTTTTACAGAACAACAGGGTAAAGTGCACACAAAACCAGACAGCTTTGTATAATAGTCTTTGATAGACGACCACTTGAAGGCCTGCACATTCATGGAACCCAGTGACCCCAGTGGCTCTCTACCAGTGTCAGACAGGATCAGGGCATCATGTCTGGCCAGGCCACTGAGCATGACTTTTCATTGAGCACATAAGCGATCTGTGCTCAAGAGTTCTGATTAAACTCACTTCCTGGAACGCCTTCAAATGTATCTATGCCTTGAATGTGTAATAGTCCTGAACACCAGGATCACCTGTCTTGTCAACACTTTGAGTAGCTGTCACTGTCCTACATGGGGCTGTAGCTAGTTAGCCACTCTTATACTCTACCAATGGTCAGCATTGCTGCGTCACAATGCTGGGGCCCTGGGTTCAATTACAGGCCTGGGGTGCTGTCTGTGTGGAGTGCCTGCCCATGCTCTCTTAGGTTTCCTCTGGGTGCTCCAGTTTCCTTCCACAGTCCAAAGACATACTGGCAGGTTAACGGGCTTCTGGGAATGCTGGCCCAGTTGTGAGTATGTGCGTGTCCGGTCCAGGCTGTATCTTGCCCTGTGCCTGTTCCTTGCTGGAATAGACTCCAGCTCCTCCTGTGACTCGGAATTGGAAGCAGCGATTAGAACATTAGTGGATGAAGAGAGATTCTGAAACTTCCCGAACCCCAGTGGCCGTACGATGAAGGCATTTCGCCCCCTGCTCTCGGCAGCGATAATCGAGATGGACGCCCGGCGAGCGCCGCAGGACAAGCTGGCCTGCGTCTCCAAGTGCAACCAGAGTGTCTTCCGGGTGCTGGCCTCCAGAAGCTCGGAGCCGGCGAGCGCCGACGACTTCTGTCCGGCATGATCCTGGTGGTGCTGAAGGCCAGCCCGCCCCGGCTGCACTCCAACACGCAGTACATCACCCGCTTCGGCCTGCCGCACAGCCTCATGGCCGGGGCGTCCGGCTACTATTTCACCAACCTGGTGAGTCCAGCTGCGGGACCGCGGGCCTCTGCGGCCCAGAGCTTCCCCAGAGCGTCCCCAGACTGGCGCACTCCCGCGACGACCTTCAGGAATCTCTTTTGAACGGGGCGTGGCGTGGCTCTGAGGGTCTGTATGGGTGGGGCTTCACTGGTGACGATGACGATGATGAACAGCTGAGTTTCTTTTACACCGAGCAGGGCTGATGCAAATAAGCCCCGGTTACTTAATCAAGTATTCACACAGACCGCCTTAGTTATGCCTTTTAGTTGAATTGATTGAACTAGGGGGGACTTTTACACACAGGGACACTAGAAGTTGGATGACTGTTCCTGAAATTAATGAAACAAGTACCAAATGTTGGTGTTATTTGTTCACTCAGACTGTCTGTATACATCATTAGGACCCACATGAAGCACTGTCAATATTCCATAGGAAGAAAATGCAGGAAGGGGTGAATGCTTTTCACGAGACTGTATATGCAAGAAGAAACTAAAAATTAATGAACCACATGTGTACTGTAAGCAAGTCCTGTAAAAATTAACCATTTGACGTTCCTTTTATCATCTTGTGTATCATATGTCTGTGTCGCGTCCTGTCTGTTCACCCAGAAACTGTTTAAAACTGAAGCCAGGTCTCTGCTCTCCCGGCAGTGCTGCGCTGTGGCCTTCATCGAGAAGCTGGACGGCCCGGCCCTGAACCTGAGCGCCGAGGAGTTCGAGGGGTACATGCAGGGCAAGCGCGCGGCCCCGCGGGACGCGGAGACGGATTGCGAGGGGCTTCGGAGGGCCAGGAAGAACCGGCAGCTCCTGGCGGAGGTGGCGAGCCGGCAGGAGCAGCTGGCGGAGGGGGCGCAGGCCCTGCAGGCAGACCTGGCGCGGTGGGTGCAGGCAGTGCAGACGCAGGTGGAGGAAATCCAGGCCAAGGTCCCCCTGAACTTCACATGCACAGAGCCCCCGAGTCAGAGCTAGCTTCAGGGGCGTGGCCTGCCTGGGCGTCTGGATGTTCGCTTCTGAAACTTCAACCCCAGGTATTACTTTTGGTAAAATGGGTTTACAAATTACTGGGCTGAAGTTCAAGGCTTTGGTGTTTGAGACCTTATTGTAACAGTTCTGTGGAAAACAGGAAACCAAGTAACACGGTTTGATTTCTGGCTTCTGTCTCGAAGTGTTAGGTTTTGGCGACCAGCCCTTCAGCTGGGACTTTTGCAAACACCAGTGTTTTATCTTCAGTCCATTGCCAAGAACACAGCTATACCAGGGTGCAGGGTAACTCAATAGGTTTTCCTCGTGAAGGGCCAGCGCAGGGGGATGCTTCTTGGATCGGGCAGGCACTCTGAAGCAGGCCTGAGGGGTCCTGCTACACTAGGGTAGCACTGTTCAGTAAACTCAGAGAGGTCTCATTGACAAATTTGTTTTCTCAGAGGCTGCATTTACTGCACGTTGAACATGTTTTAGTTAGGAAAGTGTCAGCTGTGAGGTACCAGTAGTTCATTCTACAGTTGTACCTGCCTGCTTGCTTTCTCTGTGACACACCAATAAAGATGAGTATTTTGTTTCCTACTTAGTTATGAATATTTAAGCGCTGGAAGTCTTAAACAATACTTAAGAGTGGTTACTACTCAGGTACCTACATCTTTGCACCTTTTTTCATTTTTCTCTGAATTATCGTCAGTTGAATCCTACGTGATCTTAGCCACATATTTATTGTTTTTGTTTGTCGACTGTGAAGCACAGGAGTCTTTTGGCTGCTTAACCTAAACCGGCCTTTAAATAATCAGAATTGCTTCATTCCCAGGGCAGAGGGGAAGTAAAACATGCTCTGGGGAAAAAAAGGGTTTGCTTTGTAAACCCAGGTAATTGTACTGGTGCGACGATTCTAGATCTTTTGGAGTTATAGAGACAAGGGGAGTGGGTGTAGAAAAAAAACCCTCTTTCAACAGCAGTCTGATACGTGTAGTGAAGTGCCATATTTATACAACGCAAAGCTTTAACCTGAGTTTGAAGTGCAGTATTCAAGAACTGTTATTTGATTGTAACCAAAAATAACCAATGCTTCCCTCTTGTGGTGGAATGCAAGTATTACAGCACTCAAGTAAAACTAAGAGACAGGTCTGTAATTTAAGGAACAGGTCATCAATTCTGCTAGTCTCATTTCAGCAGCCTCTTTCTTGTACTTTTTAAAATGAATCAGGGTGCTCAATAGAAGAACATGTCTAAATTATTTTGTTTGTAGTGGAGTAGAGAAAGTTTGACATTTCTGATTTTTTTTGTCTTTCCTCAAGCGCCTTTGCGTATAAATAATGAAGTCGGGACCTTCCACCTCGGTGCCTTTTCTTATGAAGCTGGTATTGGTATTAGACTGTGATGTCCTGTTAAAGTCTGTCTCTGAGTGTAAGCTCTGTGTTATTGGTGTTCCTTAACTTTATCCCACGTATGTACTCAAGTTATGTAACTTAACAGGCCCGACCGTGGGTGGGAAAATGATTATTTTATAACAATTTGGTAAGCGATCAGAGGACAATCGCCTACCCCACCTATGGGTCCCAGTCTCCAGGGCCTCAAGAGCCTCTGGAATAAATGTAATGTTCTCGTGAAAACAGCCACTATCTCAACCCAAATTCATGACGATAGAGTGCTTGGCAGCACTGCCTGAAAACATAACTTCAGGCAGCTGGGACTCTAGCAACTATGAAATCTAGAAAGGAAAGCAGTGCATCACAACCCTTGTAACCATAGTGGTACAAGAACAAATAACTATTAACCAACTACTTGTATTTTGGAACAAGTTACAGTGTAAGCATACTAGTGCTTTCTGAATTAATCTCCAGCTGCCGCAGGCTGCTGTGTGCAGTTTCAGCAGGGCTAAAAAATGAGGAGGTATACGGAAGATACTCGTGGAACTTTCTGGGGGAGTGGGGGGTGGGTGAAGTGGGTTCACAATGATTGTGTTCAGTAAACAAAGCCACTAGCACAAGTCCTTGTGTTGTGTACAAGCAGTCTGCGTAGTGCTTGTGATGTTTACTGGTGACATGAAGTTTTGAATAAAGCACATGAAGAACCGATATGAATGTGTATTAACAATAAATTCTTATTCTCTCGTGCCGTGTCTTTTGGAATTGTCACCCTATACTTTAAAATGCTTGCATCAAATAATAGAAATACCTGTGCCTCTGAACTTTTTTTCATGCACATTTGAACTGTTTCACCATATTTATTTTATGTTGTTAAATGTTTTTTTGTTGTCATCCCTTTAATAATCATTCTAAATTGAGTTATGTTCTCAACTTCAGTACATTCCATGTCTGGAACATGTTTGCACATGGATAGAAGCTCCTTTCTGTTCCTTCTACAGTAGTTTTCCATGTGCATTTCATATCCAGAAACAGAATTACTGAAAATGTAAAGACTACCTTGCGCAGGACACATGCCCTCTGCTTTTGTTTTCAGAGCTGTAATTAAGATTTGTAAGATGCATAATCACTTGTAAAACAGAAACAGGTTCCTGCCAACCCTGAAGCTGTCTAAAATACCTCTGGTGCTCTGGCAGTCACCTTTCCTTTCTCATAAAAACTAAAGCCTATTTTTATCCAATAAAATGTCTTCTCAGAATGTACAGAGTTGTCTTTTTAAGGAAAATCATAAAACAATGAACATATTTAATTTTTAAAAGTGAAGCCAGGTGAGCTGTTATACTGAAACACTAAGAAATCACACATGAAACTGATTCTCCCTCCTTAGAGTTTTTAGGTTTAGGGTTTTAACTTTTACAGCTCAGTGTTTCCAATAATCTGTCCATCACAGTATCTCAAAAAAATCAATCCACCATTTTTAATAAACCACTTATTTCTTCTTTAACATTGTTAAAATAATTCTAAAAAAACCAAAACCTGTTGTTTCAGAGAAGGCAGAGGATCAGAAAAAATTGTATACTGAACTGTACGCACATTAGCCTGTTTCTGGGTAATCTGAAATTGAAATGATCCTCCTTCAATGTGTTGAACACAACCATGAGTTGGAATTTGGTGTATTAATCAGATTGGACTGAAATAAAAACATTATACTGATAATCCAGTAAACACTTTGGCTTGAGGGCATCCCTGTGGAGGTAGCCCACACTTTTGGTTGATAAACTGTATTTCTTTTGAAGGTGTTGAACTGTCCTCTCAACATGAACATGGACAGTTAACAGATCCCAGCAGGCAGACTGTTCAGGCTGCAAATCACAGAACCCAAGAAACGTATATGGGTCAATCAGGCTGGATTACAACGGTTAACAGGCTGTAATCAAAACTGAGAACAGGCAACAACAAAGATGGACTGTTAACACTAGTTATACAGTTTACACTTTACAGATAGTATTATTTCCTGACCTATTCATATACATGCTCTAATCTTGTTAAGGGAACAATTGTGGCACTATTTCTTGTGCCTTTAACAGACCCCAAAAGAGCAAAATCTGATCCTGCTGGGCTCAAACGTAGCTAGAAAAACTATAATTTAAAGCTGGGAAACTAACAATGATCCTTTCATCTGCAAGTGGATTTATAGCACAAAACTGTGTAGAAGTTTCCTGTATTAAACCCAGACTTCAATCCACCTGTTCACAGACATTTCCCCATCTAGATCGAAGGCTGCTTTCCGCAGTGAGGAGTAAAAGCTTCTGACAAACGGAAAACAGCAGTCAAAAAACCAGCAGGAAATTGCACCCTGCATTTAGTTAAAAGTTTGGATTTAATTTGGAGAACAGGTGACTGCATCAAGAATAAAAATCAGAGTACAGATGGTATTTCACAAGACGACAGCCTCAAAGAAACCCTGTTATCTTATGCACATCATCACAGTAGACTATGATGGCTAACATCCTTGAAATCAGCTACAGTTGGAAAAAATCCAGAATGATTAGTTCGCAGTTATTACCTGCTCTGTTTTTGTATGGCTATTTAAAAACCCTGTGGTATATACAAAGCAGTCTTACCTTACTTTGAAAATCTGTTTTTTTAACAGCAGATGCAACAATGGGAGTGCGATAGTGACTTTCTGACAATGGTCATTACTGGTTTAGCTTTAGTCTGAGCAAGACCTGACGTGAAGTTGTCACAGACAACAACAAACAGTCCAAAGAAAGCTTACGTTATTTTAGGTAAAATGTAGAAATTTTGAACTGTGATAACTAAAAATTAGGAATTTAAAAACCGTGGGGAAGGTGATGCGCTTTTCATAAACAGTCGTCCAACAGAAATATGTTAACAGACTGGAGCTCAGCTGTAAAAGTCACATTTTCCCTGGGTCCAGGAGAACACCACAGCCATCCAGGCAAGGTATCTTAGTTTCTTTGGAAGCAGAAGACGGTTCTCCCAGCTCAGCTCAATCTCCGTAGGTTACTTTGGTCCACAACCAAACAGCATCCTCCAGCCTCCTCTGCCCTTTCAATTGGCTGTCCTTAAAAGTTGAATGCAGTGTAGTTTTTGTTACCTTGGTACAATTAATGCCATTTAGCGTTATTCCTCCATCCCCGCTTAGCCACAGATTAGCGAAAGCAGATTCGCTTTCAGGCTCGGGGTGGGTTGGTGAGCACTGCCCACACAGGGAGGGTGGTGCCAGCCCTGTTCCCTGCAGGAGAGAGCTTCTGCAAAAAAAAAAGCAGTCTTTCTGCTCCTTTGCTTCCAAAGTGCTGCTGCAACCAGCCACTGACCCACCACTGCGATGCCCCCTTCTCCTGGACCCTCCAGTGCCACTGCCCACAAACGCCTTGGTCTCTAGGAATGCAGAACAATGTAAGAGAAGAACAGACGACTCCAGGAAGTGGAACAGGGTGAACGGGCCCAAGCCAGCTATGCTGTCTGTGATCAGTCCCTTTGGCTGACGTAAGAAGTAGGCGTCTCTTAATCTCCCTTAGTAAGCAGATCTTCAATGTAGGCGTCCAGCTCATCATCCGTGTTGATATCGATGTCCCGCAAGGTAGAGGATTAAATTAAGCCAAAGCTGTGGTGCCTGCTATTCGGCACAATGCAGCCAAAAATTATAGCGGAACTGCTGAAAATCTACATTTGAATTCGTAATGTGAAGTGAAAAGAGTCACTTCCAAACAAAAGTATCGGATCTGACAGTCAAGAGTACAGTCTGGTGCGTCTCGTAAAGGGAGAAAATACCCTTTAGGGATTTCAGAAACGTGTGCTTGCTAACAACATTCGATGAACAAAGAAAATAAAACTATTATTTACTTTAAAAGCAGTAGCATTTGCCCCAGCAAGGTAATTCAGCTGGACAGCCTGAAAGATATATCCAAGGTGCTTCACGCCAACTGAATAGGTCTAAACCTTGGATACAGTGGGTGCCACTTTCCCAGCAGTGGCCTGATAATTCTTACGAGCTGTCCCCTGTCCAGGCAGCGAGTGAACAGCGCGTGGGAGCCCAGCCCTGGCTGCAGCGCTGCTCTCACCTCCTGCACTTTCTGCAGCAGAGCCACGATGTTGGTGCGCAGTTTCTGCAGCTTCTCCTCCGTCTCGCGGAGCCTGGCTTCGGCGCTGTTGCTCTTCTCCACCACGGCCCGGGCCCGCGCGTCTGCGTGGCTCTGGTAGGAATTGCACAGCGTCTGCAGCCCCAGCTCGTACTGCTGGAAATACTCCTTCTGTGGAGGCAGGGCACGGCGCAGGCGTCAGCCCAGCTGCCCCACCCGAGACCGTCGCGTATTAAGATATAATATCTAACTTATGCTTACAATTTCCTCACAAACACAAATATTTATGTGTTAAATTCAACTTTCTAGAGTTTTCATATTTAGAATATGTAAGAAGGTGTAATAACCGCTAGTCAATTATATAACCAACAATGCTGTCTTCCAGTGTTCCCTGGTGAACCCTGGACGTCCCCCCATGCCCTGTTGATGAATGGTTATCTAACGGCAGCCTCGTGTCAGCAGGCTCTCTGCTCAATCCCAGAGTGCTCCCTACCATTGGGAAAGCCACCAGCTCCTCTGCAGTCATGGTGTTGACATCATCCTTAGGGATCTGGAAATCCGGAGGGAAAAAGTACCGTAGCAACATCCTGGAAGGATTAAGGCAAAGGGAAATATGTTACAGAATTGTGTCTGCAACCATAAGAATCTTTAAAGTACAGGAAAGATATTAATATGCTATGGAGAAGACTGAAGGAAAAGTACATAAACACTTGGTTCTCCGAACTTGGAATAATCAGAGCACTTTTCACTTGTCCATTGAAAAAATGTGGATTACCTGAGAACACGAGTCCCCAGTGGTCTCATTTGTAGGTGTATGAAATACCAAGGCTTCACAGAACAGTCTGCAGGGTAACTGTGTTTGAAGAGGCGAACTAACTTTGCAATCGCCCTGTACATCTCTATATATACGGGAGCCAGACACTCCTGCACAGCTGAACCGGTACAGAGAGATGCTCCGAGTGCAGACGATTCAGGCGTCGTGGTGAGGCGGAGAAGAATCTCTCCGCGGATCAGCGCCTCCAGCGATGGGAAGCTGCAAGCCGGCGGTGATGTTAGTCAGGGAGGCAATGTGCACTAGCCCTCTCCCTTAAGGCCCTGTGCCTCGTGCCACAAGGTGGCCCGCTCGAGGGACGAGCGCGTCAGAGGAACAAGCGTGTCCTTCCTCATGGGTCCTGCACAGTGCAGAAATTACTACTGGCACTTCCAAATCGGATGGGGATAAAAGGAATAAAAAACCGCTGAAGGGGCAGCATGGTTATCATTCTTTCAAGTAGGGTGCTACAACAGCATGCTTAGGCTGCAAAGGAACAAGTAAAGAATGGAATAAACCTTTACTTGTTCCGTGGTTATCATTAGCATTGCTGCCCCGGTTTAATTCCTACAGTGCTGTCTGCGTGGAGTTTGTATGTTCTCCCAGTGTTTGCATGGTTTTCCTCCCGCAGTCCAGAGACATACTGGTAGGTCAACTGGCCCTGGTGTGAGTGTGTGTCTGTGTGTGTCCTGCGATGGACTGGGTCCAGACTGTACCCTACCTTTTGCCTGCTGCCTGCCAAAATAGGCCCCAGCTGCCCTGTGACCCTGATGATAAAGTGGTTAGAAAAGGGGAGGATGCCACAGAGGTCCGGAAGCCCCAGGATCGGTCGGATACCCTCTCCGCAGCCCGTTACTCAGCCCCTGGCCTACCTCATCCTCACAACCAGGCTCTCGATGACTTCCCGGCTGGCCGTGGGCTGGGTGGTGTCGGGCTCCATTCGGGTGGGGGCTCCTTCCTCCTTCTCCATGTCCTCCAAGGTGTTGGGACTCTGGGACTCGGGCGTTGGAGGACGCATCAGCCGCACATCATCACTGCCCTTCAGCACCCTGCCAGCAAGACCGTGAGAAGGGCAGCAGCATCACGGACAACATCCCTGGGCTCTGGAGGACTGGTAACCACTTCTTTTCTTTGGCTATTTCATACCCCGCTTTGGAAGGCAGGCAGCTCAAGTACATTCAAGACAGTTGTGCTGTTGCTGCCGCCAAGACACGTTCCGTTTTATTGAAAATTGTCTGTCCACCAATTGCACCTTGCCTTAGACAATTCCTAGTGAGCAGGCTCAGGGTTGCCGATCAACGCCTGGCGAGCAGGATCAGCTAGATCAGCGTTGCCTATCCTCAGGATCGTGGTTGCATATCTAGCCTCAACATGGCAGCATGTTTAAATCACTTTTCACGTACAGCTCATCTGTACACCACAGAAAACTAGAATATCAGGTTATTCTAAAACCTTTCCAACTCGATTAGTAATTGTTATGGACATATTACAGAAAGCACTGTGTTGCTTACATTACCCTTGTCAAAAAGACCTTGATTAATGTAACCAGCATGACTATTTTATAGAAATGGAAAGAATTCAATTATTCAAAGAAGCTCTTGCCCAAATGTGCAAAAAGGTCAAAGAAAGTGTGCCATGAGAATAAACTCCACACCATTGCCTGCTGCTTCTATTTGTGTGAAGTGACAATGCATTGCTTTGTGTGCGTGGCCTCCAAAACGTTCCGCAGCAGGGTTCAAATATTTCAGGGTTAACCTCGGAACAGGTCATTTTTTACCATTTCCCCTACTGTGAACCAGTGCTCTGCAGAAAAACCTTGAAGAAATCCCTGAAATCGGAGATGGCAATCCGACACCGTTATCCGTCTACCTGCTGGTTTACTCCAACCATATTGTAAGGAACTCGGGAAAGCCTTCCCGAAGGGAAAAGGATACTTACCACCTGCTACGAGGGGTGATGGCAGTGGGCACGTAGTCAAACTTCACTTTCCAGAGAACGCCCTGCTTGCCAGCTTGCACAGACGAGACGCGGCCGGTGAACCACTCCTTGTTCACCTTCACTTCCACTAGTAAGCCTCTATCAGCAGACAAAGGGGACACTGTAGGCGGCCTGAAAGAGCGACCCTGCAATGACTCGCGCCCTTCACCTCTGCGAGCACAATCACGCACGGTCCAAACGAGGATGCCGCAGTGGAGGCAGAATTCTTATATTACAGTACACCCTCAGCTCAGTGGGCTAATAAATGAGAAGAGGTGTCTGTTATTGCCAAATGTCTGCTTAATCATGAATGTTTTTTTTTCATTTTTTTCTCAAAATATGCTATGACAAAAAATACATATACAACACGCAACTAACACCCGTGTAAGCAACTGATGTAGAAGGGCTTTTATTTAACTAGGCTCTGTGTGCCCCTTTGCTGTATTCTAATCCCTCATTGTAGCTTGTGTAATTCTGCTTTTCCTCTCATTGTTTTTCTGTAAAGCGCTTTGACAAGCCAATTGTAAGGGAGTGATATAAAATAAAGTTTATTATTGTCATTAGGGCTCCATTGGTATTCCTGAATTTTAAATCTATGTAGTATTTATTTTTACCTTGTTTTATTATGTATGCATCTTACAGATTATTTTTTTACATGGTTAGCATTATTTTAGAATTTACTTTTTAAAACGTACGAGTATTAAAAAAAATTGTTAAAGCATCTGAAACACAAACAAGACCCACCATGAGCAATTTGCCCACCCTTTACCTGCTCCATTGCCATTCATGGCTTTTAAATCTATTTAAAAGTATGCTGTACAAGAACATGTTACACTATCTAATGTTCAGTTAAAGCAAAGGTTTACTGGTCTGAGTCACTCTGGCCAGGCTCTCCCACTGGCTGGGCTGCAGTGTCTTAACATTCCTCCTGTGGATTCCTACAGCTCTCTAGAGCTGCTCACCTTTCTTTGCTGCCTTGAGATCCACTCCTGCTTCTTCTTCCTCTTCATTGCTGTCCGTGATCTGCCAACACAAGAGACAAGCCTGGCATTAAGCACAGCAGGGTCTGGCTCTGGAAATGAAACCACTAGCTGATGTCTCAAACGCCAGAGCAAATCTTTCCCCACCGTAGCCCCAGAGCCTCCAGGTTTCCACTCCAGATGAGCTCTCCAGCTGCTTAACTGAACCCTAAGTGAAGGTAATAATTTGGTTCATCAGATCCTGTCGACTACGAGGAGAGGAGGGCTAAAAAATGCCTTTAAATGCACTCCAAATGGGTACAGGTTTCAAGTTACTTTTGTTTTTGTTCTTACCATCTTCCGACGTTCAAGAACAGAAATGCATCAAAAGCTTCAATTAGTTTAAACTTCAGGTTCAATTAAATAACCAAGAGCTCAGAGCTCGGATAGGACACCGCGTGCTAGAGAAAGCGAAAGCTGGCGTTCTCTCACCAGCACAAAGAATTCATCAAATTCTTTATCTAAATACACCACAATCTGGATACTCAGATGTATGAATACCAAGAACCTTTATCATATCTAGATAATTTATCAGGGCGCCGGATGCATGTGTAGTGCCGGATGTGTAGTATTTGGGATGTTTTGCTCCCCAAAACAATTGCCACAGCCAACTAGATCTTTTCTTTCTGGCTTTATGTTTTTTTTACTGCTGTATAGTACATCATTTTGGCAAAAGGCAGTGGTTCATCATAAGGAGTCATCATCACAAAGGAAAATTTGCGAAGCAAAGCTATAAAATGTCATCACCTCTAGACACGGAAAGTGTCAGGTGCACCAAGCTGTAACAGAAATGTTTTAGCTACCGACATCATTGCCAATCTTGGCTAAAAAACTGCGATAGCGCGTCCACGTTTCCAGTATCGCATGACGTCAGCTTGAGACCCACAGAACTGCAGAATTGCGGGCCTTGCCTGCCAGAGAGAGGGCTGCAGGACGAGCCACACGCCAGGCTCTGCTGCAGCGACTGAGACCAGACACCGCCGCCTGTCTGTGCTGGGGGAAGGAGGCTACCGCCTAGAGGGCTTTTCGGAACCGCGCCCCGTCGGGGGATCAGCGTACCTCCACCACCACACTGCTCTGGGCTCTCCGAGCGCTTGGCTCGGCCGCTGCTCTGAACACCTGGGGCGCAATTGCAGCCGCCAGCCTGTTTTTGCCAGAGCTTGGCCTTTTCTCTTCTTCCTCCTCCTCCTCCTCCTCCGTGCTCTCAGCAGGAGGGAGTGTCCTCCGTCTGGAGCCAGGCATCTGCTTCCCAGCGCTCTGCAGATTCAAGGACAGCACATCGCACGTGACTCCGGAGAAGGGGCAGTCCAGTACAACACCCGCCACCAGAACAGACAGGGGAGCTTAGGGATGTGCAGAAACCTCAGGCCCTCACCTTCCCCACGTTGATATAATATTATCATTATTCAAGGTCCAACTGCGACGCCTTTAACATTTCCATTGGTTAAGCACACCGCGCTGCAGGAAAGTCCATCGTTCAGATGAGATATTAAGCAGACATCCCGACGAGCTGGTCATTAAAGATGCAGAGGCACTGTGCTTAAAAGCAGGGATGCTACCCGTGATGTCCTAGCTAAATTTCACTCTGGCTTTCAACCATTTCCATAAATCCATCAGAATGAACAGTGAAACACACCTCAAAAGACACAGGTGAAAACTAAGCAAAAGTCCAGTTAAAACCAAACAACGACTGGGCTCCTTTGCCCAAAGTCTGTCATCTTGTGTTCTTAATTTAGTCTTTAGTCTTAAAACACCCCCTTAATGCCACAGAAGGGAGTTCTCATATCTCTACCTGATCTGCCGCATAGTGTTGAAAAAGGGCGAGAGGCATCACCCAAGAAGGTGCAGCACTTCAGTGGGTGATAAAGTGGGTTTCCTGGAAACATGTAAATCGCTATATAAATGCAATTATTGCTACTATCCATGCAGTCCTTCTCTCTGTTTGTAAATGTACCCAATTTCCCCAGCCTTTGTGATGCACAGGGTTTATTTTAGTTCAAAGGAATCCTGGGTCGTGGTTGTTTGCCTGTTGGCCACAGGGGGGCGCGTGTCTGCGGAGCAAGGGGGTGTGAGCAGAGTCGGGGAAGAGCGCAGTACACTCCCTCCACCACCACGCTGCCCTCCGCTGTCTGCGCCCTGAGCTCCGTCACTCTCCCACTCTTCTGATTCACCGCAGGTGCCGAGCCGGTCACCTTCGTCTTCTTGGGCTGCGGCTCCTCCTCCTCCTCGCTGTTCTCTGCCTGGGGGGGGCCTCTCTTGCGCTGGCTCCCTGCGGGCGTTGCCTGCTTTGCTGTGCTCTGTGCGGCGGAGGGAGAAGAGGGGAGAAGGGCTCATTCAAGGCTCATACCTCTTTGCTCGGGAGCCGACAGCAGCTGGCCGTCAGCGGGAACGCTCCCCCTCTGCATGAGCAGGCTCGTACTCAGCTTGTACGCCGCAGTGTGTCAGAGCCGTCACAATCACCTACAACACATACTTCTTACACACCCAAGGAGCACAGATCAGACCACATACTCACCTAGAAATAAAGAACCCCAAAATTATATTGGTGTCCTGTGCTGATTATTCTTTGCCAGGCTTCCCTGCTGCATAGTCAACGTCCCGGTGACTATCAACCCTTCACCCCCTTGACTGCCTCCCTAAAAAGGACAGCACTTAAGTTTGCCATCATCTGGGAAAAGACTGGAGTTAAGGAGATCGCATTACAGACAGACTTGGGTTCATGAAAAGGATTAGTGTGCACCCCAGCATTGGCCCTACGACTTCTGCGTGGAACAGGAGTAGGTACATTTACTACACGGTCACAAGGAGAGAAGCTGGTAGTAGGCTCAGCCCTAGAAGGCTCGGTGTCAGACTCAGTCCTAACCTGCACAGCACCTGTAGATTCAGGAGCAGGTTCAAACCTAAGAGGCTCAGAGAACACTTCTGATTCACTACCACAGAGATCCTCATCACTAGCAACATCTAATGACTCAGGGAACACCTCCCGAGTTAATCTTGGAAGCGAAACCTCCTCCAACACTACAAACTCTGGCGGAGACTCTGAAAGGGTACTAACAGACGTTCCTGTGGGGGACTGGTTTCTAACACACCTGGGGGCTGGGACAGGGCCCACACATGGCCTTAAATTAACCCTGTGTACCCGCTTTATAGGACCACCTTCCAATGGTTCCACTGTGTGTGTCGTACCCTGCACCTCTACCACCCTATACACAGTAGGTCCCCAAGCATCCTGTATCTTATTTCTGCCCAACGGTCTGTGTCTCAGATAAACCAGCTGACCTACACTGACTGGGGGAAAGAACACTTTGTCTTCTTGCAGTGCAACTCTTTCCGCAGCTTTTTGTTCTGCGTACTCTTTAGCTCGGGCATGTGCTTCGTTCAACCGTTCCTGGTGGACCACCAGCCAATCATGTCTTTTATCCAGCACCTCCTCCTGGCCCAGTAACGCATCAACAGGTAAGTGAGGATGCACTCCGTACAGAAGGAAGTAAGGCGAATATCCCGTACTAGCGTGAGGTGTCACATTGTAGGCATAGACTAACTCCGGCAGATGTTCTGGCCAACGGCGCTTCTTCTCAGGAGGCAACGTGCGTAAAAGGTCATGTAGGGTCCTATTGAACCGTTCACAGTGTGGGTTTCCTTGAGGATGGAAAGGACTGGTGCGTGTTTTCTTCACTCCGTAAAGTTTACACAGCTCTGCAACTACCTGACTCTCAAAGGTTTTTCCCTGGTCACGATGCAACCTTTCAGGGCATACAAATTTCATAAACCATTCTTTCAGGAGGACTTTTGCTGTAGTGTCTGCCTTCTGATCACGAGTCGGGAAAGCCTGTGTAAACTTGGTAAACACGTCAGTAACTACCAACACGTTCTCCCGCCCATCAGAGGCTGGCTCGAGGACCGTGTAGTCGACAGCGACAACCTCTAAAGGCCTAGTAGCTATAAATGGTTTGATGGGTGCCTGGATTTTTGGCTGTGGCATTTTGGTCAGGATACACCATTGACACTTCTTGACCCACTGTTCCACATCATTATACATGCCCACCCAAAAGCATCTCTGTCTCAACAGATTCTGAGTGCGTTCAATTCCTTGATGACCCATCTGGTCATGTACACTTTCCAATATTTGATCTTTCATACAATCAGGCAGGAGGAGTTGGAAACATTCACCAACATGAGGATCTTCGATCACCCTGTACAATAGCCCATCAAGCTCTCGCACCCGGTGCCACTGTTTCAACAAAGACAAGGTAGATTTAGGCAACTTTGATCTCTCCTTATTCCCTGGTTTTCTCTACTTATTCCAGAACATCCGGAAAGCACTGAGAGAGGGATCAGCATCTTGAAACCGACGGAGCTCCTTCTTTGTATACCCTGGGAAAGTTTGGGTGTTACTCTGTGACTTGTTCAAGTTATCACAATCCACTCCCGCTTCCAAAACACGGATCTGTCTTATTTTGCAGCATTTCATACCGGCTGCCACCAAATCTGGCTCCAGGGGTGTGCCTCTGCTGACAACATTACAGATAGCCACACAATCATCATATTCGACATCATCAGGGTCAGGTTCAGGCTCCCCTGCAAATGGCTGCCTAGAGAGGGCATCAGCAGCAGTGTTGCAGCGTCCTGGGCGATAGAGATAAATCCCTAACCCCCTCTATGAACTGATCTCGGATAGCTCGCTTCTCATCCGACACTACATCAGGCGATACCTTTAACACAGCGCCGAGCATGCGAGAGAGAGAATGAGAGTAATTGCAAAGATCTTCCCCCTCCCTTTGCTTACAGCCATAAAAGGCTTGCAACAGTTGGGAAACACTGCGCTTCTCCCTGAAAGCATGTCTGAGGTAACTGAATATATCACTGACCTGTCTAGATTCACCACCCATACGTAAACGTACTTCTTCTAGGGCCGGACCCTTCAACAATGATAACACAAGGTCATACTGCTCAGCAGGAGTCTGTTCCCTGGCTCTGATTACTCGTTCAACTTCTTCGATAAACTCGTCAACGGAGCAACCATCTTTAGTTATATCACCACTAAAAGGCTGTACATTACGTTCTCTAGGTACATACACATATGAACGTTTTGGTTCAGGACCCAGTGCAGCAATAGTGGCCATGGCTTGGTCATATTTTCTAACTAGGTCTTCTACTTGAGACCTCAAGTCATGGAGGTTGTCACCATTACCATTCTCCGTAACTACACGACCATCAACTGCTGCACCATCATCCCTGTCATCACCTGACATTTTGGGAACTGTTCACAAACACAGTCTCTGTGCAAACATCAATCTTGGAATACCACAGTTCAGCAGATGAGTCTGAAGAGACAAGAAGACGTCCTCCACTGGCCGTTGGTGTCGTCTGGTTCCCAGCACACTGGCCACTGGACCTCTGGACCTGGCCTTCTCCGTCCGTTATCAGCCTCCTTGGACAGCTGTCTTCACCACTACCGTATTTTATGCACCACCGCTTTACTGTGAGAGTCAGAACCCCCAGACTATCAGAAACCCCACTCCTGGTACCAAAATTGTGTAGCCTGGCAAAGAATAATCAGCACAGGACACCAATATAATTTTGGGGTTCTTTATTTCTAGGTGAGTATGTGGTCTGATCTGTTCTTAGTTTAAAAAACAAAAATAAAATAACAAAAGAAATGACATATAACAATATTTTTATATACACACAATACGGCAGTGGTTCTTTCACGCAGAGGGGAAAACAAAGAAAACATGTTTAGTTTTACAGTTTTTTACATTCCATCTGACCATTACAGAAACGCATCTACACTGAACAACAAAAAAATAAATAAATTACATCACAGTTGAAGTTCAAACAACTCACCACGCAGCGCGGGCAGAAATAAGCCGCTCCCAGGCTGCGCGGGTCACCTCTCAGCCCTCCCTGAGAACTACATTACGACCATAATTAGTATCATACTTACAATTGCGTACACTTAACAAACGGTGCTAAACATAAATCTCTGTAAAGAACGAAGGAACAGAAAATACAAGGAGCATGTGAAACCCATTACTTACAAATCAATAAACAGATATCCCCAGCCCGAGTAGTTGTCTAAAAACTGGCTACCGCCTCAGTGTACTCCGTTAAAATCTAATATCCATCTCGCTACTCTTGTCTCAATCCTATGAAGTGCCCCTTTATACTCATTTAGGGGGTAAATAGGGCAACAACACCGTATTTACCGTTACAACTCCCTAGTAATTTCGGGGTCTTTTAACGGTAACTCACTGCTTCTGAGTCCCTACTGCCCATGCGCAGAACGCTGAACTCACCTGACAGGAGCCGCCAGCTAAGAGGTAGCGCCATCTAGTGGATTTGGCATAACAGGCCGCTATTCACCCTGGGTCACACACAAAATACCGAATATGTCAAAAACAGCTCTGGATAATCGAAACCGCAAAAGCACATCAGATTTACTGAGTGCTCCTTGGGTGTGTAAGAAGTATGTGTTGTAGGTGATTGTGATGGCTCTGACACACTGCGGCGTACAAGCTGAGTACGAGCCTGCTCATGCAGAGGGGGAGCGTTCCCGCTGACGGCCAGCTGCTGTCGGCTCCCGAGCAAAGAGGTATGAGCCTTGTATGAGCCCTTCTCCCCTCTTCTCCCTCCGCCGCACAGAGCACAGCAAAGCAGGCAACGCCCGCAGGGAGCCAGCGCAAGAGAGCCCCCCCCCCCCAGGCAGAGAACAGCGAGGAGGAGGAGCCGCAGCCCAAGAAGACGAAGGTGACCGGCTCGGCGCCTGCGGTGAAGCAGAAGAGTGGGAGAGTGACGGAGCTCAGGGCGCAGACAGCGGAGGGCAGCGTGGTGGTGGAGGGAGTGTACTGCGCTCTTCCCCGACTCTGCTCACACCCCCTTGCTCCGCAGACACGCGCCCCCCTGTGGCCAACAGGCAAACAACCACGACCCAGGATTCCTTTGAACTAAAATAAACCCTGTGCATCACAAAGGCTGGGGAAATTGGGTACATTTACAAACAGAGAGAAGGACTGCATGGATAGTAGCAATAATTGCATTTATATAGCGGGTATTTAGGGTGTAAATAGGGCAACAACACCGTATATACCGTTACAACTCCCTAGTAATTTCGGGTTCTTTTAACGGTAACTCACCGCTGGGTCACATGTATAAAGACAACTCAGTCTTTCAATGAACTGACAAAACACAACATTGCAACCGAAAACGAATGCGGCAAACCTCACAAGAGAAATGAGCATGTGGCATGTTTCCACCTATCCCCCCCTTTTCTAACCGATCTATCCAGTACAGGGTCAGAGAGGAGCCGGAGTCTATCCCAGCAAGCAGCGGGTGCAAGACAAGGCACACCCTGGACAGGTCGCCAGTCCATCACAGGACACTCACACACACTCATGCCAAGCGACAATTCTCCCAGAATCCAATGAATCCACCAGCATGTCTTTGGACTGTGGGAGGAAAATGGAGCACCCAGAGGAAACCCACGTGCTATGAGGCATCAATACTAAAAACTGCGTCACTGGGATATCCATGACATATTTGAATATGGAACAAGTAAAGGTTTATTTGCTGACGCAGCTACTTACTTGAACATATTTGTATATGTGCAGATTTTCATACAATTAACATCCATTATGAATGCTGACAGGTAACTGTTTTACACACAAACAGAGGATTAAATCCACAGCAAGGCTTGTACTTACTGGGGTCCATTCCAGTCCCATCGTCAAGGAAACACAGCATGAACCCACCACGCAGCTCCGGCTTCTTCTCTGGAGAGGAGAGGACAGAAAGTGGGCCAGAGAGATAACACCGCCCTGCTCTACAGAGACAGACACTTACTCCTGACAGCATGAGGAGCTTACGGATGAGGCTTACCCACTTTTGACATACACGTACCGAAAATGACCTACGATTCTGGCCTTTTATGTGAACTTGCTTGTTTTAGCCAGTTCAGCTACTCAGAAGGTGAGCACCTAGCAATTTAAAATACGTTACCCACTTTCGAAAACTCGTAAGATAGATGCATTAAGACTTGCAAATTAAATATTTTCATAAAATTAGAGCTATGAACCCTCTGCCTCATTTGGAAACGGGGATGAATCTCTCCAAACGTGATTAACTGGAGCAATATATACAGAACAAAAGTCAACAGGTGACTTCAAAGTCAGTTTAAAATAAAACATAGAAGCACCCCACAATCTGGCCAGAACAATAAAACGATTGGCAAGAGCAAAATTGGATTTAAAATCCATTGAGAGTGAGAGTGAGAGTTTTAATTTGCTAAGGTATGCACAGCAAAAACATAAACCTACCAAATTGCTAAGGTTCAAGACTGTGAGCCGCTGAGCTTTATATTTCTAAATTAACCTGATGAAATGAGGCATGAAGAAGATGGTGACAGCAACAGGCGATTCCACATTACAAACAGATGGAGGCTTATGTCCTGACAACATACTTTCCATTTATTAGTCAGAACCCTTCCTACTGCTTGCTAAGATAAGTGGCCACAAACTTAAAAGAGGCATAGAAGAAACTTTTTTTCGAAATATTTTCGACAAAAAATCTGCAAATACGGTTTTCGCTCTCAGGGCTCCTGTACTTCTGCAGCTGTTCCCTTTGCTGAGAGCTCTTTCATGAACACATCACATTACTCTGCTCTTTCTGCAAGCAGCGGCGGTCCTCATAATAACTACAGCACAGCCAGCGCCTGAGGAAACATAAAAACACCAAAACACCTTCCTCTCGGTTCAGATCACAAGTCAGAGTAACCGCCATACTCAGCTGTCAGACAAACAGACCATACTGTTTGAAGACACAGTACCAGAAACAGATGGTTGAGCGCAGTATGTGAAAACTACCTGTGTAGATGTCTATTCTTTTAGCATCCGCATCCCTGCAAAGACAAAACAACATTAGATATGCTCTGTGGGAAGTGGAAGAGGCAGCAGATAGATATTCTGTGGTTACAAATGACAGTTTCTGCACTACCTCAACTGATTTATGAACGGAACTAAACTTAACTAAGCTTAACATACCAACCTTCCCTTTGAGAACCTTGCGCTAAGCTGAACATCTACACAAACAGCGAGCCAGGATGAAAGGAAGAAAGCAGGCTAGAAAGAGGATTTGTACCTTGCGTTGTTCACAAGCTCAGCTAGGGCTCCAAACAGGAACTCGTGAGTGGTCCTGAAAGAGTGAAAAGAAATGACTGACTCAAATTATGCGACAACGATACTGAGTTTTTTAAAATAATAACTTGTCTTAGATAGATAGATACTTTATTGATCCCGTGAGGGAAATTGCAGTGCAACAGCAGCTTAACACACACAACACAGCCACAGTGTAACGAAATATATAATAATAGTACAATACATACAATACAGTACAAGAGTTACTCACAGTCCGGACGCACAAGAACAAACTAGAACAGAACAGTACACAGAAAATCGTATCACACATATGAATATAAATATAGATGTAACTATAGATATAAATATAAATGTATTGCACAGGTCCCTGGCATATATTGCACAAAAAGTGGTTGTAAACGGGAAAAAGAAAAAGAAAAAGAAAGAGAACAGATGTAGCAGTAGATGTGTAGATGCGTTTAGTCCAGAAACAGGTCACTGTCGATGTTGCCTCTGCCAAGACGCAAGGTGGATGCGTTGTACAGTCTTATGGCAGACGGCAAGAATGAATGTTCCACCAAGACTTGGCGGCAAGAACGGCAAGTCTTGGTGGAACAGCAAACTGCATTAGCCGAACAGGGGGCAGCCAAGGTCCACTGTAACTGCACTGACACTGGGGGCTGTGCAGGAGACATCTTGATAGTCCAGACAACCACATGGTCATTTTCGGGACCGTTTATACCAATACAGGACCACGATGCAGTGTGGTCCTGTAGTGGTATAGATAATGTGTAGATAATGGATGGGATACACATTCACTCAGGCAGAGGACGGACCATTTAGAGTTACCCGGTAGCCTCAGACAACATTCCTACATTCCACTACGGAAGGTAACTGGAGCACCTCACTCACTGACTGTACTGACTGTATTGTATGTATTGTATTATTATTGTATCATTCGTTACACTATGCTGTGTTGACTGCATGAAGCTGCTGTTCCACTGCAATTTCCCTCACGGGATCAATAAAGTATCTATCTATCACCTGGAGCTTCCACATGGCCAAGAGAAAAAAACTGTAAATGCTACACGGAGAGCACGTCAAGACAGAATCAAACTCGAGACACTAGAGTCGAGAAGTGCAGTGTGTTCCAGTCCCAAGTCAGCCAAACAGGAAGCCATTCAGCCTGACTGGATCCACAGCAAATTTCAGGTTTTGCCAAAAACGCATAAAACGTGTGAGTGTATGCACCAACCCCCGACAGCTTTAGGACAGGAATTCAGCCACCCGCTGCTCTTAGAAGGAATTAAGGAGAGCAAGACCTCAAAGCGCCAACCACAGACATCACTGAATGTGCTGAATGACTCACATTGTCCAAAAACTCAGAGGTCACCGTTCTACTGCTTCATCGGCAGCACCGTCACCCGCCACTTCAACAACCTCCGCAAGGAGGACCAGAAGAAGCAGCGGCTGCTCAAGATCATCACCACCCTGGTGGCGGTCTTTGCCCTCTGCTGGACCCCCTTCCACGTGCTGAAGAGCCTGGATGCCTTCATCTACCTGAAGGTGCTTCCCCAGACCTGCGCCCTGCTGAGCGTCCTGCTGCACGCCCACCCGTACACCACCTGCCTGGCCTACGTCAACAGCTGCCTCAACCCCTTCCTCTACGCCTTCTTCGACCTGCGCTTCCGCTCGCAGTGCCTGTGCCTGCTCAACCTGAAGAAGGCCATGCACGGCCAGATGAGCTCGCTGTCGTCCACCCTCAGCACGCAGACCCAGAAGTCCGAGGTGCAGTCGCTGGCCACCAAGGTGTAGGGAGCCCCGCTCCTGGGGGCGACAGACTGTGTGCACGGAGCCGGCGCGCAGAAAAAAGCACGCGGTTCCCGGACTGAGATCACCTTCCCCCCATTGTGGGAGAAAGGGACTTTGAAAAACTGAAAACCCGGTCTGTTCGCTGGGCTGTAACACTTGGAAAACCCAATGTGTGGACTTGTTCTGTTATTGGGGTAAGCCCACGCGCTTATACCTGGGCTATGAGGGGTTCCCCCAACAAACAACGCTGGGGCCAGCTGGCTGTGCCTCCAGCCGCTTGCGTTGTACACATTTTTGAAAGAGGTAAATGTGTTTCAAAGACTTATTTTTTTCTGGCTTGCCTTTTTTTTAAAAAGAGTACATGCTGTAAATTGCCGTAAAGAATTCAACCAGGGCTGAATTCTGGACAGGAGGAGTGAGATGAGAGGGAGGTCATAAGTTGTTGGCAGTGAAGTTTCAGCCTGGTCACACTGGGAAAGAAAAATGTACCGAGTGTTTTCCAGGTTTTTTTGTGCTCTGTTGCTGTCGTACTGTTTCCTTAGCACTTGTTTTAAAGAAGAAAGATTGTGCAGCCCAGTCTCCACTTTTGCTAATCTGTGCTAATGAAGGAAAGGGGCCAGGGGCTGGTGAGTGTGATTAGAAGGAAGGTGTTGCAGTTGAATTAACATGTCGGACGACAGAGGTGGTCGGGCAGGCAGATGGCTGTTGCCAAATGTTTTTCTGGGAGGGGGAGCAGAGGTCTAGGAGATGATGGCTACGAATTGACTTGAATGCACTGTTGTTACATGACTTTGGAGCTGGGGTGACTTATCATCTGTAAGTGGCTTTTGCTGTGAATGTCTCAGAAATTAAGGATTTGTATTATGGATTGTATGTTTTTGCCTATAACTAACTACTGTATCTGGATGCTTTTTAGCATTTCCTATTTGTAAATAAAAAGTGTTTTTAAAATATTCCTCTTAACTTTCTTCAATCCCCGCTGGCCGTGTGAATGTCACCCTGCCTTTAGTGCTGCTGTGTCTCTTCCCACACTTGCTCATTTGTGCAGTTGTTTCAGTTTTTGAAGACGAGAGGAACCGAGCAGCCTGCTGCTTTAAAAAAAAGCACAGGGAAAATAATGACTGCAGTTCTTTTGGGATATTGAGCTTTTCCAGGAAATTCTTTTTCTTGGCTGAGTTAAAGCAAGGGTGTCTCAGCAAGCCCGCCAGGCATGTTGAAAATGCACTATAAAGGAATTAGAAAAAGAAGCAGAGTCTGGTCTCTAACTTTTAAACATCTGCCTGCAGCAATGTGGTCAAGCAGATGTCAATAATTCCCCAGACACGATGTATTTTTTGTGTTGTTTTTTGCCAGAATATGAATAAAGTGACAGGTGGGCTTGAATCTTAAGGTAAAATAGTTCACTTAATACTGGAAAAATGGGGCAGAGTTCACATTACTGTTAGAGTGGAAAGTTATAGGACCCTTTAATAGATATTACATCACTTCATGTGCATCTACTCAAACAAGAAAACTCCCAGGAACTAACCACCATTCACATATAGCATGAATACATCATTCTTGTGCCTTATTAGGATGCTACAGGGAAGCACAAATTCAGAAAATGATGTACTACACAAGCGCTGAGAAAGACTGGTCTTACTATTGAGTTAATTGATTCATACTACAGTCAGAGGTAAAAAAGTCTTTTCACAGCATTTCTATGCAATAAGAGTTTTCATCCCAACCTTACAAAGTATATTAGTTCATAAACACTGCAACAATTTAACACAAATTAAACAATCATATATTATACAACAGACTTCTGTAATTAATAATAATAATAATTAATAATTGCTTACATTTATATAGCGCTTTTTTCTGGACACTCCACTCAAAGCGCTTTACAGGTAATGGGGACTCCCCCTCACCACCACCAGTGTGCAGCCCCACCTGGATGATAATTATGCTGGGTGATATGAAATGTTGTTACTGTAGAATTGTGTACAAAAGCTCTCTGCTCCATTGACTTTATGTAACTTGGTGCCCTTAAAAAAATGAAGCAGTCCACTACAACGTACTGTATGTAAGCTTTCATTCATGTGTCTTTAATCCTGACCATTACTATTAATACTTAACAAGACTTGCAGTTCTATTAGGATTATATGCACTTGTGTATTTTAACAATATTAAGCTTGCGTTCCACAAAAAAAAGTTTGTACATTTGAAAATGCACCCTGAGTGAGTGATGTATTGAGGTGTGTTCTCCTAAGACAAACATAATTTCATGTCAGCAATCCGATAGCAAACTTCAGAATGTGCATACAAGAAAGAATCTTAAATTAAGTGTGTTAATTGCTACATTCCAGAAGAATCCATGGGGCTTTTACCTGCAGTAGTAAGGACCATGTCTAAGTTGAAGAACATGATAGAAACGACCTCTATTGTTAGGGATATGCTGCCTTGGAGTCACCAGAAATTCTGGCTTTACAGACACAAAAAAGCCTGACAAGTGCTGTCAGATCTTAAGTTACAAGATTCATGTCCTAGCAGGTGTGCAGTGAATTTCTTTTGAACTTTAAGGCCACTGTATTACATTTAAGAACTGTCAGCCAGTGGTAAACCACACATGAAATCTCACAGGACATACAAACCACAACACGTTCTACATGACATCAGGACAAAACGAGTGCTGAGTTAAGCCCCTTCATTCTGTATGAATGAAGTAACTTGCAGGCCAACCAGAGTGTTCGGAGACAAGAAAACTGATGATTTGTCATTTGCATTCCCAAGTAACCACTAAAACAATCTGTTGAGCTTGCTAGAGGATTAAGGTATGTGTTTCCCTCAGCCGTCATTATGTATGGCATTTGACTGTGAGCACTTGTTGTAAGACCTGTAGAATATTACCAGATGAATACAGATGATGAAAGATGACTAACATCTTACTAACAGTTGAACTGCACAGGTGATTATTTGGTTATCAGAATGTGTGCTTTATAAGATGTTTAAAAATGGTTGATTCAGGAAGTTGTGAATCGATTCCTCTGGCAGCCAGCTTATTGAGTCAGGCAATCAAGTAAAATTACAACCTGAATTAAAAGCATTTAGGCCTTGGAGAAATATTAGCGACATGTGGCTGAAAACACAAGCAGGTCTGAAGATCTTAATTATTTCCCCCTATTTTCACCTGAACTATTCATTTAATTTCTTCCTGCAAAGTGCTGATCAATTGGTAGTAAAAATCTTACCGTGTAATTGTTCATGCTGTGTAATTGAAGAGCATCCGTTCTTCAATTTGGTGTTAACCTTCATTCTGGCTTTGTCCTAATTCTGTCTGGATAATCCAGTAATAATGTCTGGCAGCAGTAAGTGACGATTCAGTTTTTTTGAAAACTTGTTTCACTTCCATACTGCTGTTTTTTCCTTCCGTGAGGTTTTATTGAAAAGGAACGCTCAATAAAACCTCAAGAAACTAAACTCAACACTGAATAATGAACTATTATTCAGTCCGTGGTTTTCCTTTAATGAGCTCAGTTGGACACAGTCTCATTTGTAATCCTTTGACAATTGTTGCCAATCAGCTCTGAAAACAGGCCAATGTTTGTGCTGAGTGTTGAGGTGGCTGATAAACTCAAGTCCACTGATGTGTGGGGTGTGGGGTTCAAGATGAACTTTTTGTGGCTCACCTCTTTCTTTTAATCCACATATTCAAATTATTAAATTATTTGTAGTCAAGTATTACATAGTTTAATAATTTTAATAATAATCTTGGCATGAATTCCTGTAGGAAGCTAAGGGCTTAAAAATAGAAATTTGTTTCATGAAGGTGTAAGATTTAAATCCTTTACTGAGGTTCCTTATAGCTAAAACAGAATTTAAAACATTTTCTTCAAATAAGAAATATTGTGATCACTCCTATTAACAGAAATAAATCTAGACTGGAAGTGTTTGATTTTGAAACCTGCAGTCTTTAACCTTAATTCAGAAAAAATCTGAATTTTATTGCATTTTGAAGTGAGGATCAAAAGTGAAAGATGTGTAGAAATGTGTCTTTTCCTTCCTTATCTAACTCTTCTTGGGCTCCATAAAATGTTATTGCAATACTCTCCTCACTGTAGAAAGTGACAGTCAGAATTAGGAACATTTTTTGGCTTTTGTTTTGGCATTGGAGACGTATTCAGAGCTTTAGGCAATCTCTACATGGAGCTGCACAAGACAGAATACAAGTGAACACTATTTTTTTGCCATCTATAGATCTCCTGATCTCCTTTACTCAGATAAAGTGTGACTATCAATGGCTGTTTCTTAGACACTTAGATATTTTCGTCCTCCTACAGTCCAAAAACAAGCAGGTAGGTTAACTGGCTTCTGGGAAAATTGTCCCTGGTGTGCGTATGTGTGTGTGTCTGTCCTACAATGGACTGTTATCCTGTCCAGGGTGTACCCTGTCCTGCACCCTTTGCTTGCTGGGATCGACTCCGGCTCCCCTGTGACCCTGAATTGGAATTGAAGTGGAACAGAAAATGGGCGGATGGTGTTTTATGTGTGTCATTGTTAATCCCATGTAACACATATGTCATTATGATTATGTCTATCTATCTCTCTGTCTGTTGATATATATGAAACACTACTGTCACTTTTCCACAGTACGTGGTGACAGAAGCAAGCTAACTTTGAGCAGTGACACTTTAGGCTGTGTTGTGTTTTAAAAAAGGGCAAAAAATTCATACTGCTCTTAAATCAACCATAAACATGAAAGTTGACCCTGGAACAAGATGTATATATGGACATTTTGCAGGTTCAAGTTAGCTGTACCTGGACCAATCCTACCAATCCTATATGAATTAAAGAATCAGCAGAGAGGTGGGCTGGTTTAGCATGCGGTTAACTTGTAAGAATAACTAAAAGAGACAGTGAGATGAGCATAATGTAGAGCATAATGGGTTATAGATTGGATAATGTGCCTCACTTATTGATGTTGTACTGTAATAAAAAAACACAAAGTCAAGTCTGTCCTAAATAACTGAATTCCAGAGAACAGCATGGCCACATTTATTCACATCTCTAAGTATTGCTTTAAATCAAATTCAGCAAAGACACATCTCCAGGAACACTCTGTTCTTTGGAACCGCAGTGGAAGCCCACGAGACTGTATAGACGCCTCTGAAGGCTTCCTGCTTCCCTGGGGTACAAAAGGAGGTAAGACGCAAAAACATTCAGCAGCTGCAGCCTCATGATGGTTAAAGCCAGAGAGCTCTTCACTGCAGACAGATGATCATGGGCTTCCAGATGTTGGGGGATGGCTATAACAGAATCCACAAACAGCTGCATTAACCCCTTTCCACTGTGGTGTCCAGTATTAGACATTTAAGGCTACTGGTATAGTGGTCACCCTGTGTGGAAGAGGACACAAGTGTATCTTGCCACCATGGGCTGTGAAGAGGTTTGGGACAAAGGTAACACCTGGATACCCAATGCACACTGGCTTCTTCAGGATACATAGTGTCGAAAACTACCGTGTGAAGCTGCCAGCATGAATGTAGTATTCACAGCTGGGCTGGAAGAAAGAAGTGAATGACAAAAAGACCATTTGAATGACGATTGAAACAAATGTCTCGTGGTCAGATGAAATGAAACTTGAGCTTTTTGGCTCATCTGCGTTATGTCTGGTGTAAAACTAGACGAAGCTGGTGTAAGAGAAAACACTCTTGACCACTCTTATGTTCTGGGAGTCCTGGAGCCCTAGACAAGACAGGGGAAATGGACTCCAACACAGACCTGGACATACTGGCCTGACACCTGGCTCTTCTGCCAGGAGTACTCTTGTGTGGCCAAAACTGGAGATTCCAGCATGACAGCGATCCAGAGCTCACATCCAGATTGAAAAAGAAAGGTTAATCACACACAGAACAGACACTCTCGCCTGCCCATCCCGATCCCCAGAGCTCAATCCAGCTGAAGCTCTGTGATTCCGATTCAGGATGGCAGCTCAGTGAGGGAAACCAAAGGGTCTGAAGGGGTGTGAGCAAGTCTGCATGAAGGACTGGTCATACGGTGGTCCTGTGAAGTGCCAGGACCTCAGAGCTCACTGTAGGAGGTCTCATCACTAGAATTCCTGCCAGATGAATACTAACAACAAGGGGGTGAAGAAATGTAACCTTTGTCTTTTGAAACTTAAATTATTAATAGCAAATATGAACGTGCTGTGTGCAATGCTGTTACAATTACCGTGTAACTCTTGAGGAATTTTTAATGCAAGAAGCATGATCCAATCTGTAAATCTTTCTGTTATTTGGTGATACAGTGTTATCCGATCCCCTGATGGGATAAGAGCTTATCTGAACAATAAGTCGAAATAAATCTGGATCATTTCAAAGGAACTCTATGTATGTGACTACAGCACAAAATCCCACAACATTGTGACTTTCAATTCATTCTTATTCCTATAATTATAGCCTAAAATCGAATTGAATTTAGTCACAGCAAATCACAATGCCAGCACTGCTCTAAGACAAGAAGAGTTGCAAATGAATTTGGTAGAGGGATGTGAATTTCAGCTCCCGCGTTCTCTCAGTGACCTCGTCCTTTGATATGGCTTCCTCAGCCTGTGGTCTAGTGTGCCACACATGGGGGAGTCAGACAGGTTCCTTTGAGGATCTCAGGACGAAGGCTGGGGAGGGGTGCGAGTGTGCGAGAGGGTTACCTGCCACTGTCCCCTCGCAGCTGTCGCCCCTACTGGGACACAAAAGCACCACCCAAGTGAAAAAACGACCGGCTCACAGGTGGCTCTGCTCTGGCCCGTCTCCCAGCAGACCGAGCAGAGGGGACAGCTCCCCTAGAAAGGACACCTGAAAACACAGACTAACATATCTCACCCAGTCTTTCATCTTGGGACATGCTCCAACCTGTTGTCCCTGTCAGTCCTAGCAGAGAGACACACTGAGGGTATGCAGCTACAACTTGTATTTGCTTACTCTCTGCATAGAACTCCGTAGAGCACAAATGTATTTGATTTGTGTCTCCATACATCAGGCTTAAATACCTTCCAGAATTTATCCATCTTAAGTATATAAATGAGCTTAATTTGACTTTTTTTGAACAGGTGTAATAGCTTTAACCAGAGATCCCACAGATTCTGCTGATCCACCTGGGAATTCAACTTCAGTCACATTTGTTTTTTACAGTGTCACCTGTCTGTTAGTCCGTTCCTGTGACCATTGGTGAGAAAATTCCATCCTGCCAGGGTTCTGTGCGTAGTTTGAAGAAATGTCTTACAACACCCAACGCCGACACCCCCCCGAGAACCCCCACACACCGCCCAACGCCCACAAACCCCACAGACCCCAAAACCCCCACACACCCCGCAGAACCCCCACACACCGCCCAACACCCACACACCCCACAGCCCCCAAAACCCCCACACACTCCCCAGAACCCCCACACACCACCCAACGCCCACAAACCCCACAGCCCCCAAAACCCTGACACACCGCCCAACGCCCACATACCCCCTAGAACCCCCACACACCGCCCAACGCCCACAGTCCCCAGAACCCCCACACACCGCCCAACGCCCACACACCCCCAAGAACCCCCACACACCGCCCAACGCCCACATACCCCCTAGAACCCCCACACACCGCCCAACGCCCACAGTCCCCAGAGCCCCCACACACCGCCAAACGCCCACAGTCCCCAGAGCCCCCACACACCGCCCAACGCCCACACACTCCCCAGAACCCCCACACACCGCCCAACGCCCACACACCCCCAAGAACCCCCACACACCGCCCAACGCCCACACACCCACCACACACCCCCACAGCCCCATCCGCACACACCCCATTCTGGTAAGACCCGGCCCGGACTTGACTGCTGTGGAACTGAAGCCCAGTAGGCCTCGGCGCTGCTCAGAATCTGGTGAAGGAATTTCTTCACGATCGATCAGGAAGAGAGAATCCAACCACATCATTGCAGCACTGAGGCAAAGACAGAGGTGCCAGCCCCCTGCACAGCGCCAGACCAGAGCCCACACCCGCCGGGCCAGACCGAGCCAAGACCCGCCGGGTCAGACCACAGCCCACACCCGCCGGGCCAGACCGGAGCCCAAACCCGCCGGGCCAGACCACAGTCCGAACCCACCGGGGCAGACCACAGCCCAGACCCGCCGGGCAGACCACAGCCCAGACCCGCCGGGCCAGACCACAGTCCGAACCAGCCGTGAAAAACCACAGCCTGAAACCGTCCCACCAGGCCAGACCACAGACAGGACCCGCCGGCCCTGGCCAGACCAGAGCCCCATCCGCACACCCCAACTCCCACACACACAACACCACACACCGCCCAACGCCGACACACCCCCCCGAACCCACACACATCGCTCAACGCCCACACACCCCCCAGAACCCCCACACACCGCCCAACGCCCACACACCCCACAGCCCCCACACACCGCCCAACGCCCACACACCCCCCCGAACCCACACACATCGCCCAACGCCCACACACCCACCAGAACCCCCGCACACCGCCCAAACGCCCCCACACCCCCCAGAAACCCCACACACCACCCAACGCCCACACACCCCCCGAACCCCCACACACCGCCCAACGCCCACAGCCCCCAGAACCCCCACACACCGCCCAACGCCCACAGCCCCCAGAACCCCCGCACACCGCCCAAACGCCCACACACCCCCCTGAAACCCCACACACCGCCAACGCCCACACACCCCCGAGAACCCCCACACACCGCCCAACGCCCAGAAACCCCACAACCCCCAAAACCCCCACACGCCGCCCAACGCCCACAAACCCCACAGCCCCCAGAACCCCCACACACCGCCCAACGCCCACACACCCCCGAGAACCCCCACACACCGCCCAAATGCCCACACACCCCCCTGAAACCCCACACACCGCCCAACGCCCACACACCCCCCGAACCCCCACACACCGCCCAACGCCCACAGCCCCCAGAACCCACACACACCATCCAACGCCCACAGGCCCCAGAACCCCCACACACCACCCAAACGCCCACACACCCCCCGAACCCCCACACACCGCCCAACGCCCACAGCCCCCAGAACCCCCACACACCGCCCAACGCCCACACACCCCCCGAACCCCCACACACCGCCCAACGCCCACAGCCCCCAGAACCCCCACACACCGCCCAAACGCCCACACACCCCCCTGAAACCCCACAAACCGCCCAACGCCCACACACTCCCCAGAACCCCCACACACCGCCCAACGCCCACACACCCACCACACACCCCCACAGCCCCATCCGCACACACCCCATTCTGGTAAGACCCGGCCCGGACTTGACTGCTGTGGAACTGAAGCCCAGTAGGCCTCGGCGCTGCTCAGAATCTGGTGAAGGAATTTCTTCACGATCGATCAGGAAGAGAGAATCCAACCACATCATTGCAGCACTGAGGCAAAGACAGAGGTGCCAGCCCCCTGCACAGCGCCAGACCAGAGCCCACACCCGCCGGGCCAGACCGAGCCAAGACCCGCCGGGTCAGACCACAGCCCACACCCGCTGGGCCAGACTGGAGCCCAAACCCGCCGGGCCAGACCGGAGCCCAAACCCGCCGGGCCAGACCACAGTCCGAACCCACCGGGGCAGACCACAGCCCAGACCCGCCGGGCAGACCAGAGCCCAGACCCGCCGGGCCAGACCACAGTCCGAACCAGCCGTGAAAAACCACAGCCTGAAACCGTCCCACCAGGCCAGACCACAGACAGGACCCGCCGGGCCGGGCCAGACCAGAGCCCCATCCGCACACCCCAACTCCCACACACACAACACCACACACCGCCCAACGCCGACACACCCCCAAGAACCCCCGCACACCGCCCAAACGCCCACACACCCCCCAGAAACCCCACACACCACCCAACGCCTACACACCCCCGAACCCCCACACACCGCCCAACGCCCACAGCCCCCAGAACCCCCACACACTGCCCAACGCCCACAGCCCCCAGAACCCCCACACACCACCCAACGCCCACAGGCCCCAGAACCCCCACGTACCGCCCAACGCCCACACACCCCCCAGAACCCCGACACACCGACCAACGCCCACACACCCCTCAGAACCCCCATGTACCGCCCAACGCCCACACACCCCCCAGAACCCCCAAACACCGCCCAATGCCCACACACCCCCCAGAACCCCCACAAACCCCACAGCCCCAACACACCGCCCAATGCCCACACACCCAACAGCCCCCAGAACCCCCACACACTACCCAACGCAAACAGCAGCCAGAACTCCCGCGCACCCCACAGCCCCCACAAACCCATCACACACCCCCAAAGCCCACAAACCCCCTCAAACCCATCCGCACACACCCTCACTGCCACACAGCCAACGCACCTCCCACGCCCAGCCACCACTGCGTCACACAGCTGCCGGCACACCTCGCCCTGCCCGGCCACCACTGTGTCACACCCTGCAGCTGCCAGCGCACCTCACTGTGCCCGGCCACAACTGCGTCACACCTCGCCAGGCCCGGCCACCACTGCGTCACACCCTGCAGCTGCCGGCGCACCACACTGCGCCCGGCCACCACTGCGTCACACCCTGCAGCTGCCGGCGCACCTCACCGTGCCCGGCCACAACTGCGTCACATCTCGCTAGGCCCGGCCACCACTGCGTCACACCCTGCAGCTGCCGGCGCACCTCACCGTGCCCGGCCACAACTGCGTCACACCTCACCAGGCCCGGCCACCACTGCGTCACACCCTACAGCTGCCGGCGCACCACACTGCGCCCGGCCACCACTGCGTCACACCCTACAGCTGCCGGCGCACCACACTGCGCCCGGCCACCACTGCGTCACACCCTGCAGCTGCCAGCGCACCTCACCGTGCCCGGCCACAACTGCGTCACACCTGGCCAAGCCCGGCCACCACTGCGTCACACCCTGCAGCTGCCGGCGCACCTCACCGTGCCCGGCCACAACTGCGTCACACCCTGCAGCTGCCAGCGCACCTCACCGTGCCCGGCCACAACTGCGTCACATCTCGCCAGGCCCAGCCACCACTGCGTCACACCCTGCAGCTGCCGGTGCACCTCACCGTGCCCGGCCACAACTGCGTCACATCTCGCTAGGCCCGGCCACCACTGCGTCATAACCCCACAGCCCCCAGAACCCCCAGACACTGCCAACGCTAACACACCCCACAGAATACCCCACACACCGCAAAAGCCCACACACCACAGAACCCCCAAACAAGGCCCAACACCCCCACAGCCCCCAGAACCACCACACACCGCCCAACGCCCACAGCCCCCAGAACCCCCACACAACAACCAACGCCCACAGCCCCCAGAACCCCCACACACCGCCCAACGCCCACACTCCCCAGAACCCCCACACACCGCCCAATGCCCACACATACCACAGCCCCCAGAACCCCCACACACCGCCCAATGCACACACATACCACAGCCCCCAGAACCCCCACACACCGCCCAACGCCCACAGCACCCAGAACCCCCACACACCGCCCAACGCCCACACACCCCCCAGAACCCCCACACACCGCCCAACGCCCACACACCCCCCAAAACCCCCACACACCGCTCAAACGCCCACACACCCCCCAGAACCCTGACACACCACCCAACGCCCACACACCCCCGAGAACCCCCACACACCGCCCACACCCCACAGCCCCCACACACCACACACCGCCCAACGCCCAAACACCCCCGAGAACCCCCACACACCGCCCAACACCCACAAACTCCACACCCCCCAAAACCCCCACACACCGCCCAACGCCCACAGCCCCCAGAACCCCCACACACCGCCCAACTCCCACACACCCCCCAGAACCCCCACACACGCCCTGAGAACCCCCACACACCGCCCAACGCCCACACCCCACAGCCCCCAAAACCCCCACACACCCCCCAGAACTCCCACACACCGCCCAACGCCCACACACCCCCCCGAACCCCCACACACGCCCTGAGAACCCCCACACACCGCCCAACGCCCACAAACCCCAGAGCCCCCAAAACCCCCACACACCGCCCAACGCCCACAAACCCCACAGCCCCCACACACCGCCCAACGCCCACAAACGCCGCAGAACCCCCACACACCGCCCAACGCCCACACACCCCCCAAAACCCCCAAACACCTCCCAACGACCACACACCCCACAGCAACCACACACCGCCCAACGCCCACACACCCCAAAGCACCCCCACACACCGCCCAACGCCCACAGCACCCAGAACCCCCACACACCGCCCAACGCCCACACACCCCCAGAACCCCCACACACCGCCCAACGCCCATACACCCCCCCTAAACCTCACACACCGCCCAGCGCCAACACACCCCCGAGAACCCCCACACACCGCCCAATGCCCACAAACCCCACAGCCCCCAAAACCCCCACACACCGCCCAACGCCCACAAACCCCACAGCCCCCAAAACCCCCACACACCGCCCAACGCCCACACACGCCCCAGAACCCCCACACACCGCCCAACGCCCACAAACTCCACAGCCCCAAAAACCCCCACACACCCCCCAAAACCCCCACACACCGCCCAACGCCCACACACCCCCAAGAACCCCCACACACCGCCCAACGCCTATACACCCCCCAGAACCCCCACACACCACCCAACGCCCACACAACCCCGAGAACCCCCACACACCGCCCAACGCCCACAAACCCCACAGCCCCCAAAACCCCCACACACCGCCCAACACCCACAAACCCCACAGCCCCCAAAACCCCCAAGCACCGCCCAACGCCCACACACCCCCCAGAACCCCCACACACCACCCAACGCCCACACACCCCCAAGAACCCCCACACACCGCCCAACGCCCACACACCCCCCTGAACCCCCACACACCGCCCAACGCCCACACACCCCCGAGAACCCCCACACACCGCCCAACGCCCACAAACCCCACAGCCCCCAAAACCCCCACACACCGCCCAACGCCCACACACCCCCCAGAATCCCCACACACCGCCCAGCGCCCACAAACCCCCGAGAACCCCCACACACCACCCAACACCCACACATCCCCGAGAACCCCTACACACCGCCCAACGCCCACAAACCCCACAGCCCCTAAAACCCCCACACACCGCCCAACGCCCACAAACCCCACAGCCCCCAAAACCCCAACACACCGCCCAATGCATACAAACCCCACACCCCCAAAACCCCCACACACCCCCCAACGCCCACACACCCCCCAGAACCCCCACACACCACCCAACGCCCACAAACCCCCAAGAACCCCCACACACCGCCCAACGCCCACACACCCCCGAGAACCCCCACACACCGCCCAACACCCACACACCCCCAAGAACCCCCACACACCGCCCAGCGCCCACACACCCCCCAAAACCCCCACACACCGCCCAACGCCCACACCCCACAGCCCCCAAAACCCCCACACACCGCCCAGCGCCCACACACCCCCGAGAACCCCCACACACCGCCCAACGCCCACACCCCACAGCCCCCAAAACCCCCACACACCGCCCAACGCCCACAGCCCCCAGAACCCCCACAGACCGCCCAATGCCCACACACCCCCCAGAACCCCCACACACCGCCCAACGCCCAGAAACCCCACAGCCCCCAAAACCCCCACACACCGCCCAACGCCCACAAACCCCACAGCCCCCGAGAACCCCCACACACCTCCCAACGCCCACACACCCCCGAGAACCCCCACACACCGCCCACCGCCCACAAACCCCCAAGAACCCCCACACACCGCCCAGCGCCCACACACCCCCCAGAAACCCCACACACCGCCCAGCGCCCACACACCCCCGAGAAACCCCACACACCGCCCAACGCCCACACCCCACAGACCCCTAAACCCCCACACACCGCCCAACGCCCACACACCCCCGAGAACCCCCACACACCGCCCAACGCCCACACACCCCCCAGAACCCCCACACACCCCCGAGAACCCCCACACACCCCCCGGCGCCCACACACCCCCGAAAACCCCCACACACCGCCCAGCGCCCACAATCCCCACAGCCCCCAAAACCCCCACACACCGCCCAACGCCCACACACCCCCGAGAACCCCCACACACCCCCCAACGCCCACACACCCCCCAAAACCCCCACACACCGCCCAACGCCCACACACCCCCGAGAACCCCCACACACCCCCCAGAATCCCCACACACCGCCCAGCGCCCACACACCCCCGAGAACCCCCACACACCGCCCAACGCCCACACCCCGCAGCCCCCTAAACCCCCACACACCGCCCAACGCCCACAAACCCCACAGCCCCCAAAACCCCCACACACCGCCCAACGCCCACAAACCCCACAGCCCCCAAAACCCCCACACACCGCCCAACGCCCACAAACCCCACAGCCCCCGAGAACCCCCACACACCTCCCAACGCCCACACACCCCCGAGAACACCCACACACCGCCCACCGCCCACAAACCCCCAAGAACCCCCACACACCGCCCAGCGCCCACACACCCCCCAGAAACCCCACACACCGCCCAGCGCCCACACACCCCCGAGAAACCCCACACACCGCCCAACGCCCACACCCCACAGACCCCTAAACCCCCACACACCGCCCAACGCCCACACACACCCGAGAACCCCCACACACCGCCCAACGCCCACACACCCCCCAGAACCCCCACACACCCCCGAGAACCCCCACACACCCCCCGGCGCCCACACACCCCCGAAAACCCCCACACACCGCCCAGCGCCCACAATCCCCACAGCCCCCAAAACCCCCACACACCGCCCAACGCCCACACACCCCCGAGAACCCCCACACACCCCCCAACGCCCACACACCCCCCAAAACCCCCACACACCGCCCAACGCCCACACACCCCCGAGAACCCCCACACACCGCCCAGCGCCCACACACCCCCGAGAACCCCCACACACCGCCCAACGCCCACACCCCGCAGCCCCCTAAACCCCCACACACCGCCCAACGCCCACAAACCCCACAGCCCCTAAAACCCCCACACACCGCCCAACGCCCACAAACCCCACAGCCCCCAAAACCCCAACACACCGCCCAACGCATACAAACCCCACACCCCCAAAACCCCCACACACCGCCCAACGCCCACACCCCCCCCAAAACCCCAATACACCGCCCAACGCCCACACCCCACAGCCCCCAAAATCCCCACACACCGCCCAACGCCCACACACCCCCCCGAACCCACACACACCGCCCAACGCCCACACACCCCCCAGAACCCCCACACACCACCCAACGCCCACACACCCCCAAGAACCCCCACACACCGCCCAACGCCCACACACCCCCCTGAACCCCCACACACCGCCCAACGCCCACACACCCCCGAGAACCCCCACACACCGCCCAACGCCAACACACCCCCGAGAACCCCCACACACCGCCCAACGCCCACAAACCCCACAGCCCCCAAAACCCCCACACACCGCCCAACGCCCACACACCCCCCAGAACCCCCACACACCGCCCAACGCCCACACAACCCCCAGAACCCCCATACACCGCCCAGCGCCCACACACCCCCCAGAACCCCCACACACCGCCCAACGCCCACACACCCCCCAGAACCCCCACACACCGCCCGGCGCCCACACACCCCCGAGAACCCCCACACACCGCCCGGCGCCCACGCACCCCCGAGAACCCCCACACACCGCCCAACGCCCACAAACCCCACAGCCCCCAAAACCCCCACACACCGCCCAACGCCCACACCCCACAGCCCCCAAAACCCCCACACACCGCCCAACGCCCACAGCTCCCAGAACCCCCACAGACCGCCCAATGCCCACACACCCCCCAGAACCCCCACACACCGCCCAATGCCCACAAACCCCACAGCCCCCAAAACCCCCACACACCGCCCAACGCCCACAAACCCCACAGCCCCCGAGAACCCCCACACACCTCCCAACGCCCACACACCCCCGAGAACCCCCACACACCGCCCAACGCCCACAAACCCCCAAGAACCCCCACACACCGCCCAGCGACCACACACCCCCGAGAAACCCCACACACCGCCCAATGCCCACACCCCACAGCCCCCTACACCCCCACACACCGCCCAACGCTCACACACCCCCGAGAACCCCCACACACCGCCCAACGCCCACACACCCCCCAGAATCCCCACACACCGCCCAGCACCCACACACCCCCGAGAACCCCCACACACCGCCCAACGCCCACACCCCGCAGCCCCCTAAACCCCCACACACCGCCCAACGCCCACAAACCCCACAGCCCCCAAAACCCCCACACACCTCCCAACGCCCACAAACCACACAGCCCCCAAAACCCCAACACACCGCCCAACGCATACAAACCCCACACCCCCAAAACCCCCACACACCGCCCAACGCCCACACACCCCCAAAACCCCAATACACCGCCCAACGCCCACACCCCACAGCCCCCAAAATCCCCACACACCGCCCAACGCCCACACACCCCCCCGAACCCACACACACCGCCCAACGCCCACACACCCCCCAGAACCCCCACACACCACCCAACGCCCACACACCCCCAAGAACCCCCACACACCGCCCAACGTCCACACACCCCCCTGAACCCCCACACACCGCCCAACGCCCACACACCCCCGAGAACCCCCACACACCGCCCAACGCCCACAAACCCCACAGCCCCCAAAACCCCCACACACCGCCCAACGCCCACAAACCCCCCAGAACCCCCACACACCGCCCAACGCCCACACAACCCCCAGAACCCCCATACACCGCCCAGCGCCCACACACCCCCCAGAACCCCCACACACCGCCCAACGCCCACACACCCCCCAGAACCCCCACACACCGCCCGGCGCCCACACACCCCCGAGAACCCCCACACACCGCCCGGCGCCCACACACCCCCCAGAACCCCCACACACCGCCCAACGCCCACAAACCCCACAGCCCCCAAAACCCCCACACACCGCCCAACGCCCACAAACCCCACAGCCCCCGAGAACCCCCACACACCTCCCAACGCCCACACACCCCCGAGAACCCCCACACACCGCCCAACGCCCACAAACCCCCAAGAACCCCCACACACCGCCCAGCGCCCACACACCCCCCAGAACCCCCACACACCGCCCAGCGCCCACACACCCCCGAGAAACCCCACACACCGCCCAATGCCCACACCCCACAGCCCCCTAAACCCCCACACACCGCCCAACGCCCACACACCCCCGAGAACCCCCACACACCGCCCGGCGCCCACACACCCCCGAGAACCCCCACACACCGCCCAGCGCCCACAAACCCCACAGCCCCCAAAACCCCCACACACCGCCCAACGCCCACATACCCCCGAGAACCCCCACACACCGCCCAACGCCCACACACCCCCCAGAACCCCCACACACCGCCCAGAGCCCACACACCCCCGAGAACCCCCACACACCGCCCAACGCCCACACCCCGCAGCCCCCTAAACCCCCACACACCGCCCAACGCCCACAAACCCCACAGCCCCCAAAACCCCCACACACCGCCCAACGCCCACAAACCCCACAGCCCCCAAAACCCCAACACACCGCCCAACGCATACAAACCCCACACCCCCAAAACCCCCACACACCGCCGAACGCCCACACCCCCCCCAAAACCCCAATACACCGCCCAACGCCCACACCCCACAGCCCCCAAAATCCCCACACACCGCCCAACGCCCACACACCCCCCCGAACCCACACACACCGCCCAACGCCCACACACCCCCCAGAACCCCCACACACCACCCAACGCCCACACACCCCCAAGAACCCCCACACACCGCCCAACGCCCACACACCCCCCTGAACCCCCACACACCGCCCAACGCCCACACACCCCCGAGAACCCCCACACACCGCCCAACGCCAACACACCCCCGAGAACCCCCACACACCGCCCAACGCCCACAAACCCCACAGCCCCCAAAACCCCCACACACCGCCCAACGCCCACACACCCCCCAGAACCCCCACACACCGCCCAACGCCCACACAACCCCCAGAACCCCCATACACCGCCCAGCGCCCACACACCCCCCAGAACCCCCACACACCGCCCAACGCCCACACACCCCCCAGAACCCCCACACACCGCCCGGCGCCCACACACCCCCGAGAACCCCCACACACCGCCCGGCGCCCACGCACCCCCGAGAACCCCCACACACCGCCCAACGCCCACAAACCCCACAGCCCCCAAAACCCCCACACACCGCCCAACGCCCACACCCCACAGCCCCCAAAACCCCCACACACCGCCCAACGCCCACAGCTCCCAGAACCCCCACAGACCGCCCAATGCCCACACACCCCCCAGAACCCCCACACACCGCCCAATGCCCACAAACCCCACAGCCCCCAAAACCCCCACACACCGCCCAACGCCCACAAACCCCACAGCCCCCGAGAACCCCCACACACCTCCCAACGCCCACACACCCCCGAGAACCCCCACACACCGCCCAACGCCCACAAACCCCCAAGAACCCCCACACACCGCCCAGCGACCACACACCCCCGAGAAACCCCACACACCGCCCAATGCCCACACCCCACAGCCCCCTACACCCCCACACACCGCCCAACGCTCACACACCCCCGAGAACCCCCACACACCGCCCAACGCCCACACACCCCCCAGAATCCCCACACACCGCCCAGCGCCCACACACCCCCGAGAAACCCCACACACCGCCCAATGCCCACACCCCACAGCCCCCTAAACCCCCACACACCGCCCAACGCCCACACACCCCCGAGAACCCCCACACACCGCCCGGCGCCCACACACCCCCGAGAACCCCCACACACCGCCCAGCGCCCACAAACCCCACAGCCCCCAAAACCCCCACACACCGCCCAACGCCCACATACCCCCGAGAACCCCCACACACCGCCCAACGCCCACACACCCCCCAGAACCCCCACACACCGCCCAGAGCCCACACACCCCCGAGAACCCCCACACACCGCCCAACGCCCACACCCCGCAGCCCCCTAAACCCCCACACACCGCCCAACGCCCACAAACCCCACAGCCCCCAAAACCCCCACACACCGCCCAACGCCCACAAACCCCACAGCCCCCAAAACCCCAACACACCGCCCAACGCATACAAACCCCACACCCCCAAAACCCCCACACACCGCCCAACGCCCACACCCCCCCCAAAACCCCAATACACCGCCCAACGCCCACACCCCACAGCCCCCAAAATCCCCACACACCGCCCAACGCCCACACACCCCCCCGAACCCACACACACCGCCCAACGCCCACACACCCCCCAGAACCCCCACACACCACCCAACGCCCACACACCCCCAAGAACCCCCACACACCTCCCAACGCCCACACACCCCCCTGAACCCCCACACACCGCCCAACGCCCACACACCCCCGAGAACCCCCACACACCGCCCAACGCCAACACACCCCCGAGAACCCCCACACACCGCCCAACGCCCACAAACCCCACAGCCCCCAAAACCCCCACACACCGCCCAACGCCCACACACCCCCCAGAACCCCCACACACCGCCCAACGCCCACACAACCCCCAGAACCCCCATACACCGCCCAGCGCCCACACACCCCCCAGAACCCCCACACACCGCCCAACGCCCACACACCCCCCAGAACCCCCACACACCGCCCGGCGCCCACACACCCCCGAGAACCCCCACACACCGCCCGGCGCCCACGCACCCCCCAGAACCCCCACACACCGCCCAATGCCCACAAACCCCACAGCCCCCAAAACCCCCACACACCGCCCAACGCCCACAAACCCCACAGCCCCCGAGAACCCCCACACACCTCCCAACACCCACACACCCCCGAGAACCCCCACACACCGCCCAACGCCCACAAACCCCCAAGAACCCCCACACACCGCCCAGCGACCACACACCCCCGAGAAACCCCACACACCGCCCAATGCCCACACCCCACAGCCCCCTACACCCCCACACACCGCCCAACGCTCACACACCCCCGAGAACCCCCACACACCGCCCAACGCCCACACACCCCCCAGAATCCCCACACACCGCCCAGCACCCACACACCCCCGAGAACCCCCACACACCGCCCAACGCCCACACCCCGCAGCCCCCTAAACCCCCACACACCGCCCAACGCCCACAAACCCCACAGCCCCCAAAACCCCCACACACCTCCCAACGCCCACAAACCACACAGCCCCCAAAACCCCAACACACCGCCCAACGCATACAAACCCCACACCCCCAAAACCCCCACACACCGCCCAACGCCCACACACCCCCAAAACCCCAATACACCGCCCAACGCCCACACCCCACAGCCCCCAAAATCCCCACACACCGCCCAACGCCCACACACCCCCCCGAACCCACACACACCGCCCAACGCCCACACACCCCCCAGAACCCCCACACACCACCCAACGCCCACACACCCCCAAGAACCCCCACACACCGCCCAACGTCCACACACCCCCCTGAACCCCCACACACCGCCCAACGCCCACACACCCCCGAGAACCCCCACACACCGCCCAACGCCCACAAACCCCACAGCCCCCAAAACCCCCACACACCGCCCAACGCCCACAAACCCCCCAGAACCCCCACACACCGCCCAACGCCCACACAACCCCCAGAACCCCCATACACCGCCAAGCGCCCACACACCCCCCAGAACCCCCACACACCGCCCAACGCCCACACACCCCCCAGAACCCCCACACACCGCCCGGCGCCCACACACCCCCGAGAACCCCCACACACCGCCCGGCGCCCACACACCCCCGAGAACGCCCACACACCGCCCAACGCCCACAAACCCCACAACCCCCAAAACCCCCACACACCGCCCAACGCCCACACCCCACAGCCCCCAAAACCCCCACACACCGCCCAACGCCCACAGCCCCCAGAACCCCCACAGACCGCCCAATGCCCACACACCCCCCAGAACCCCCACACACCGCCCAACGCCCACAAACCCCACAGCCCCCAAAACCCCCACACACCGCCCAACGCCCACAAACCCCACAGCCCCCGAGAACCCCCACACACCTCCCAACGCCCACACACCCCCGAGAACCCCCACACACCGCCCAACGCCCACAAACCCCCAAGAACCCCCACACACCGCCCAGCGCCCACACACCCCCCAGAACCCCCACACACCGCCCAGCGCCCACACACCCCCGAGAAACCCCACACACCGCCCAATGCCCACACCCCACAGCCCCCTAAACCCCCACACACCGCCCAACGCCCACACACCCCCGAGAACCCCCACACACCGCCCGGCGCCCACACACCCCCGAGAACCCCCACACACCGCCCAGCGCCCACAAACCCCACAGCCCCCAAAACCCCCACACACCGCCCAACGCCCACACACCCCCGAGAACCCCCACACACCGCCCAACGCCCACACACCCCCCAGAACCCCCACACACCGCCCAGAGCCCACACACCCCCGAGAACCCCCACACACCACCCAACGCCCACAAACCCCACAGCCCCCAAAACCCCCACACACCGCCCAACGCCCACACACCCCCGAGAACCCCCACACACCGCCCAACGCCCACACACCCCCCAGAACCCCCACACACCGCCCAGCTTCCACACACCCCCGAGAACCCCCACACACCGCCCAACGCCCACAAACCCCACAGCCCCCAAAACCCCCACACACCGCCCAACGCCCACACACCCCCCAGAACCCCCACACACCGCCCAACAACCACACAACCCCCAGAACCCCCATACACCGCCCAGCGCCCACACACCCCCCAGAACCCCCACACACCGCCCAACGCCCACACACCCCCCAGAACCCCCACACACCGCCCGGCGCCCACACACCCCCGAGAACCCCCACACACCGCCCGGCGCCCACACACCCCCGAGAACGCCCACACACCGCCCAACGCCCACAAACCCCACAACCCCCAAAACCCCCACACACCGCCCAACACCCACACCCCACAGCCCCCAAAACCCCCACACACCGCCCAACGCCCACAGCCCCCAGAACCCCCACAGACCGCCCAATGCCCACACACCCCCCAGAACCCCCACACACCGCCCAACGCCCACAAACCCCACAGCCCCCAAAACCCCCACACACCGCCCAACGCCCACAAACCCCACAGCCCCCGAGAACCCCCACACACCTCCCAACGCCCACACACCCCCGAGAACCCCCACACACCGCCCAACGCCCACAAACCCCCCAGAACCCCCACACACCGCCCAGCGCCCACACACCCCCGAGAAACCCCACACACCGCCCAATGCCCACACCCCACAGCCCCCTAAACCCCCACACACCGCCCAACGCCCACACACCCCCGAGAACCCCCACACACCGCCCAACGCCCACACACCCCCCAGAACCCCCACACACCGCCCGGCGCCCACACACCCCCGAGAACCCCCACACACCCCCCGGCGCCCACACACCCCCGAGAACCCCCACACACCGCCCAGCGCCAACAAACCCCACAGCCCCCAAAACCCCCACACACCGCCCAACGCCCACACACCCCCGAGAACCCCCACACACCTCCCAACGCCCACACACCCCCGAGAACCCCCACACACCGCCCAACGCCCACAAACCCCCAAGAACCCCCACACACCGCCCAGCGCCCACACACCCCCCAGAACCCCCACACACCGCCCAGCGCCCACACACCCCCGAGAAACCCCACACACCGCCCAATGCCCACACCCCACAGCCCCCTAAACCCCCACACACCGCCCAACGCCCACACACCCCCGAGAACCCCCACACACCGCCCGGCGCCCACACACCCCCGAGAACCCCCACACACCGCCCAGCGCCCACACACCCCCCAGAACCCCCACACACCGCCCAGCGCCCACACCCCACAGCTCCCTAAACCCCCACACACCGCCCAACGCCCACACACCCCCGAGAACCCCCACACACCGCCCGGCGCCCACACACCCCCGAGAACCCCCACACACCCCCCGGCGCCCACACACCCCCGAGAACCCCCACACACCGCCCAGCGCCCACAAACCCCACAGCCCCAAAAACCCCCACACACCGCCCAACGCCCACACACCCCCGAGAACCCCCACACACCGCCCAACGCCCACACACCCCCCAGAACCCCCACACACCGCCCAGAGCCCACACACCCCCGAGAACCCCCACACACCGCCCAACGCCCACAAACCCCACAGCCCCCAAAACCCCCACACACCGCCCAACGCCCACACACCCCCGAGAACCCCCACACACCGCCCAACGCCCACACACCCCCCAGAACCCCCACACACCGCCCAGCTTCCACACACCCCCGAGAACCCCCACACACCGCCCAACGCCCACAAACCCCACAGCCCCCAAAACCCCCACACACCGCCCAACGCCCACAAACCCCACAGCCCCCAAAACCCCCACACACCGCCCAACGCCCACACACCCCCCAGAACCCCCACACACCGCCCAACGCCCACACAACCCCCAGAACCCCCATACACCGCCCAGCGCCCACACACCCCCCAGAACCCACACACACCGCCCAACGCCCACACACCCCCCAGAACCCCCACACACCGCCCGGCGCCCACACACCCCCGAGAACCCCCACACACCGCCCGGCGCCCACACACCCCCGAGAACGCCCACACACCGCCCAACGCCCACAAACCCCACAGCCCCCAAAACCCCCACACACCGCCCAACGCCCACACCCCACAGCCCCCAAAACCCCCATACACCGCCCAACGCCCACAGCCCCCAGAACCCCCACAGACCGCCCAATGCCCACACACCCCCCAGAACCCCCACACACCGCCCAACGCCCACAAACCCCACAGCCCCCAAAACCCCCACACACCGCCCAACGCCCACAAACCCCACAGCCCCCGAGAACCCCCACACACCTCCCAACGCCCACACACCCCCGAAAACCCCCACACACCGCCCAACGCCCACAAACCCCCCAGAACCCCCACACACCGCCCAGCGCCCACACACCCCCGAGAAACCCCACACACCGCCCAATGCCCACACCCCACAGCCCCCTAAACCCCCACACACCACCCAACGCCCACACACCCCCGAGAACCCCCACACACCGCCCAACGCCCACACACCCCCCAGAACCCCCACACACCGCCCGGCGCCCACACACCCCCGAGAACCCGCACACACCCCCCGGCGCCCACACACCCCCGAGAACCCCCACACACCGCCCAGCGCCAACAAACCCCACAGCCCCCAAAACCCCCACACACCGCCCAACGCCCACACACCCCCGAGAACCCCCACACACCGCCCAACGCCCACACACCCCCCAGAACCCCCACACACCGCCCAGAGCCCACACACCCCCGAGAACCCCCACACACCGCCCAACGCCCACAAACCCCACAGCCCCCGAGAACCCCCACACACCGCCCAACGCCCACACACCCCCCAGAACCCCCACACACCGCCCAACGCCCACACACCCCCCAGAACCCCCACACACCGCCCAGCTTCCACACACCCCCGAGAACCCCCACACACCGCCCAACGCCCACATCCCGCAGCCCCCTAAACCCCCACACACCGCCCAACGCCCACAAACCCCACAGCCCCCAAAACCCCAACACACCGCCCAACGCATACAAACCCCACACCCCCAAAACCCCCACACACCACCCAACGCCCACACCCCCCCAAAACCCCAATACACCGCCCAACGCCCACACCCCACAGCCCCCAAAATCCCCACACACCGCCCAACGCCCACACAACCCCCCAACCCACACACACCGCCCAACGCCCGCACACCCCCCAGAACCCCCACACACCACCCAACGCCCACACACCCCCAAGAACCCCCACACACCGCCCAACGCCCACACACCCCCCTGAACCCCCACACACCGCCCAACGCCCACACACCCCCGAGAACCCCCACACACCGCCCAACGCCCACAAACCCCACAGCCCCCAAAACCCCCACACACCGCCCAACGCCCACACACCCCCCTGAACCCCCACACACCGCCCAACGCCCACACACCCCCGAGAACCCCCACACACCGCCCAATGCCCACACCCCACAGCCCCCTAAACCCCCACACACCGCCCAACGCCCACACACCCCCGAGAACCCCCACACACCGCCCAACGCCCACACACCCCCCAGAACCCCCACACACCGCCCGGCGCCCACACACCCCCGAGAACCCCCACACACCCCCCGGCGCCCACACACCCCCGAGATCCCCCACACACCGCCCAGCGCCAACAAACCCCACAGCCCCCAAAACCCCCACACACCGCCCAACGCCCACACACCCCCGAGAACCCCCACACACCGCCCAACGCCCACACACCCCCCAGAACCCCCACACACCGCCCAGAGCCCACACACCCCCGAGAACCCCCACACACCGCCCAACGCCCACAAACCCCCGAGAACCCCCACACACCGCCCAACGCCCACACACCCCCCAGAACCCCCACACACCGCCCAGCTTCCACACACCCCCGCGAACCCCCACACACCGCCCAACGCCCACATCCCGCAGCCCCCTAAACCCCCACACACCGCCCAACGCCCACACACCCCCGAGAACCCCCACACACCGCCCAACGCCCACACACCCCCCAGAACCCCCACACACCGCCCAGCTTCCACACACCCCCGCGAACCCCCACACACCGCCCAACGCCCACATCCCGCAGCCCCCTAAACCCCCACACACCGCCCAACGCCCACAAACCCCACAGCCCCCAAAACCCCAACACACCGCCCAACGCATACAAACCCCACACCCCCAAAACCCCCACACACCACCCAACGCCCACACCCCCCCCAAAACCCCAATACACCGCCCAACGCCCACACCCCACAGCCCCCAAAATCCCCACACACCGCCCAACGCCCACACAACCCCCCAACCCACACACACCGCCCAACGCCCGCACACCCCCCAGAACCCCCACACACCACCCAACGCCCACACACCCCCAAGAACCCCCACACACCGCCCAACGCCCACACACCCCCCTGAACCCCCACACACCGCCCAACGCCCACACACCCCCGAGAACCCCCACACACCGCCCAACGCCCACAAACCCCACAGCCCCCAAAACCCCCACACACTGCCCAACGCCCACACACCCCCCAGAACCCCCACACACCGCAAAACGCCCACACAACCCCCAGAACCCCCATACACCGCCCAGCGCCCACACACCCCCCAGAACCCCCACACACCGCCCAACGCCCACACACCCCCCAGAACCCCCACACACCGCCCGGCGCCCACACACCCCCGAGAACCCCCACACACCGCCCGGCGCCCACACACCCCCGAGAACCCCCACACACCGCCCAGCGCCCACAAACCCCACAGCCCCCAAAACCCCCACACACCGCCCAACGCCCACACACCCCCCCGAACCCACACACACCGCCCAACGCCCACACACCCCCCAGAACCCCCACACACCGCCCAACGCCCACACACCCCCAAGAACCCCCACACACCGCCCAACGCCCACACACCCCCGAGAACCCCCACACACCGCCCAACGCCCACACACCCCCGAGAACCCCCACACACCGCCCAACGCCCACAAACCCCACAGCCCCCAAAACCCCCACACACCGCCCAACGCCCACAAACCCCACAGCCCCCAAAACCCCCACACATCGCCCAACGCCCACACACCCCCCAGAACCCCCACACACCGCCCAACGCCCACACAACCCCCAGAACCCCCATACACCGCCCAGCGCCCACACACCCCCCAGAACCCCCACACACCGCCCAACGCCCACACACCCCCCAGAACCCCCACACACCGCCCGGCGCCCACACACCCCCGAGAACCCCCACACACCGCCCAACGCCCACAAACCCCACAGCCCCCAAAACCCCCACACACCGCCCAACGCCCACACCCCACAGCCCCCAAAACCCCCACACACCGCCCAACGCCCACAAACACCACAGCCCCCGAGAACCCCCACACACCGCCCAATGCCCACACACCCCCCAGAACCCCCACACACCGCCCAACGACCAAAAACCCCACAGCAACCAAAACCCACACACACCCCCCAAAACCCCCACAACCCCGAGAACCCCACACACCGCCCAACACCCACAAACCCCACAGCCCCCAAAACCCCCACACACCGCCCAACGCATACAACCCCACAGCCCCCAAAACCCCAACACACCGCCCAACGCCCACACACCCCACAGCCCCCAAAACCCCCACACACCCCACAAAACCCCCACACACCGCCCAACGCCCACACCCCACTGCCCCCAAAACCCCCACACACCGCCCAACGCCCACACACCCCCAAGAACCCCCACACACCGCCCAACGCCCACACACCCCACAGCCCGAAAAACCCCCACAAACCACCCAACGCCCACAAACCCCACAGCCCCCAAAACCCCCACACACCACCCAACCCCCACACATCCCCGAGAACCCCCACACACCGCCAAGCTCCCACAAACCCCACAGCCCCCAAAACCCCCACACACCGCCCAACGCCCACACACCCCCCAGAACCCCCACACACCGCCCAACGCCCACACACCCCCGAGAACCCCCACACACCGCCCAACGCCCACAAACCCCACAGCCCCCAAAACCCCCACACACCGCCCAACGCCCACACACCCCCGAGAACCCCCACACACCGCCCAACGCCCACAAACCCAACAGCCCTCAAAACCCCCACACACCGCCCAACGCCCACACACCCCCCAGAACCCCCACACACCGCCCAACGCCCACACACCCCCGAGAACCCCCACACACCGCCAAGCGCCCACAAACCCCACAGCCCCCAAAACCCCCACACACCGCCCAACGCCCACACACCCCCCAGAACCCCCACACACCACCCAACGCCCGCACACCCCCCAGGACCCCCACACACCGCCCAACGCCCACAAACCCCACAGTCCCCAAAACCGCCCAACGCCCACACACCCCCCAGAACCCCCACACACCGCCCAGCGCCCACACACCCCCGAGAACCCCCACACACCGCCCAACGCCCACAAACCCCACAGCCCCCAAAACCCCCACACACCGCCCAACGCACACACACCCCCGAGAACCCTCATACACCGCCCAACGCCCACAAACCCCACAGCCCCCAGAACCCCCACACACCGCCCAAATCCCACACATCCCCGAGAACCCCCACACACCGCCCAACACCCACAAACCCCACAGCCCCCAAAACCCCCACACACCGCCCAACGCCCACACACCCCCCAGAACCCCCACACACCGCCCAACGCCCACACACCCCCGAGAACCCCCACACACCGCCAAGCGCCCACAGACCCCCGAGAACCCCCACACACCGCCCAACGCCCACAAACCCCACAGCCCCCAAGACCCCCACACACCGCCCAACGCCCACAAACCCCACAGTCCCCAAAACCGCCCAATGCCCACACACCCCCCAGAACCCCCACACACCCCCCAATGCCCACAAACCCCCAGAACCCCCACATACCGCCCAACGCCCACACACCCCCAGAACCCCCACATACCGCCCAACGCCCACACACCCCCGAGATCCCCCACACACCGCCCAACGCCCACACAACCCCGAGAACCCCCACACACCGCCCAACGCCCACACACCCCCCAGAACCCCCACACACCGCCCAACGCCCACACACCCCCAAGAACCCCCACACACCCCACAGCCCCCAGAACCCCCACACACCGCCCAACGCCCACAGCCCCCAGAACCCCCACACACCGCCCAAACGCCCACACACCCCCGAGAACCCCCACACAACGCCCAACACCCACAAACCCCACAGCCCCCAAAACCCTGACACACCGCCCAATGCCCACAATCCCCCAGAACCCCCACACACTGCCCAACGCCCACAGCCCCCAGAGCCCCCACACACCGCCCAACGCCCACACACCCACCACACACCCCCACAGCCCCATCCGCACACACCCCATTCTGGTAAGACCCGGCCCGGGCTTGACTGCTGTGGAACTGGAGCCCAGTAGGCCCCGGCGCTGCTCAGAATCTGGTAAAGGAATTTCTTCACGATCGATCAGGAAGAGAGAATCCAACCACATCATTGCAGCACTGAGGCAAAGACAGAGGTGCCAGCCCCCTGCACAGCGCCAGACCAGAGCCCACACCCGTCGGGCCAGACCAAGCCAAGACCCGCCGGGTCAGACCACAGCCCACACCCGCCGAGCCAGACCACAGCCCACACCCACCGGGCCAGACCGGAGCCCAAACCCGCCGGGCCAGACCACAGTCCGAACCCACCGGGGCAGACCACAGCCCAGACCCGCCGGGCAGACCAGAGCCCAGACCCGCCGGGCCAGACCACAGTCCAAACCAGCCGTGAAAAACCACAGCCTGAAACCGTCCCACCAGGCCAGACCACAGACAGGACCCGCCGGGCCGGGCCAGACCAGAGCCCCATCCGCACACCCCAACTCCCACACACACAACACCACACACCGCCCAACTCCGACACACCCCCCCGAACCCACACACACCCCCCAATGCCCACAAACCCACAGAACCCCCACATACCGCCCAACGCCCACACACCCCCAGAACCCCCACATACCGCCCAAACGCCCACACACCCCCCAGAACCCCCACACACCGCCCAACGCCCACACACCCACCAGAACCCCCACACACCGCCCAACGCCCACACACCCCCAGAACCCCCACAAACCGCCCAACGCTCACAGCCCCCAGAACCCCCACGTACCGCCCAACGCCCACACACCCCCGAGAACCTCCACACACCGCCAAGCGCCCACAGACCCCTGAGAACCCCCACACACCGCCCAACGCCCACAAACCCCACAGCCCCCAAGACCCCCACACACCGCCCAACGCCCACAAACCCCACAGTCAACAAAACCGCCCAACGCCCACACACCCCCCAGAACCCCCACACACCGCCCAGCGCCCACACACCCCCGAGAACCCCCACACACCCCCCAACGCCCACAAACACCCAGAACCCCCACATACCCGCCCAACGCCCACACACCCCCGAGATCCCCCACACACCGCCCAACGCCCACACAACCCCGAGAACCCCCACACACCCCCCAGAACCCCCACACACCACCCAACGCCCACACACCCCCAAGAACCCCCACACACCCCACAGCCCCCAGAACCCCCACACACCGCCCAGCGCCCACACACCCCCGAGAACCCCCACACACCCCCCAACGCCCACAAACACCCAGAACCCCCACATACCCGCCCAACGCCCACACACCCCCGAGATCCCCCACACACCGCCCAACGCCCACACAACCCCGAGAACCCCCACACACCCCCCAGAACCCCCACACACCACCCAACGCCCACACACCCCCAAGAACCCCCACACACCCCACAGCCCCCAGAACCCCCACACACCGCCCAACGGCCACAGCCCCCAGAACCCCCACACACCGCCCAACGCCCACATCCCCCAGAACCCCCACACACCGCCCAAACGCCCACACACCCCCGAGAACCCCCACACAACGCCCAACACCCACAAACCCCACAGCCCCCAAAACCCTGACACACCGCCCAATGCCCACAATCCCCCAGAACCCCCACACACTGCCCAACGCCCACAGCCCCCAGAGCCCCCACACACCGCCCAACGCCCACACACCCACCACACACCCCCACAGCCCCATCCGCACACACCCCATTCTGGTAAGACCCGGCCCGGGCTTGACTGCTGTGGAACTGGAGCCCAGTAGGCCCCGGCGCTGCTCAGAATCTGGTAAAGGAATTTCTTCACGATCGATCAGGAAGAGAGAATCCAACCACTTCATTGCAGCACTGAGGCAAAGACAGAGGTGCCAGCCCCCTGCACAGCGCCAGACCAGAGCCCACACCCGTCGGGCCAGACCAAGCCAAGACCCGCCGGGTCAGACCACAGCCCACACCCGCCGGGCCAGACCACAGCCCACACCCACCGGGCCAGACCGGAGCCCAAACCCGCCGGGCCAGACCACAGTCCGAACCCACCGGGGCAGACCACAGCCCAGACCCGCCGGGCAGACCACAGCCCAGACCCGCCGGGCAGACAAGAGCCCAGACCCGCCGGGCCAGACCACAGTCCGAACCAGCCGTGAAAAACCACAGCCTGAAACCGTCCCACCAGGCCAGACCACAGACAGGACCCACCGGGCCGGGCCAGACCAGAGCCCCATCCGCACACCCCAACTCCCACACACACAACACCACACACCGCCCAACTCCGACACACCCCCCCGAACCCACACACATCGCTCAACGCCCACACACCCCCCAGAACCCCCACACACCGCCCAACGCCCACACACCCACCAGAACCCCCACACACCGCCCAAACGCCCACACACCCCCAAGAACCCCCACACACCGCCCAACGCCCACACACCCACCAGAACCCCCACACACCGCCCAACGCCCACACACCCCCCAGAAACCCCACACACCGCCCAACGCCCACACACCCCCAGAACCCCCACAAACCGCCCAACGCCCACAGCCCCCAGAACCCCCACGTACCGCCCAACGCCCACACACCCCCCAGAACCCCCACACACCGCCCAATGCCCACACACCCCCCTGAACCCCCACACACCCCACAGCCCCCACACACCGCCAATGCCCACACACCCCACAGCCCCCACAAACCCATCACACACCCCCAAAGCCCACAAGCCCCCTCAAACCCATCCGCACACACCCTCACTGCCACACAGCCAACGCACCTCCCACGCCCAGCCACCACTGCGTCACACAGCTGCCGGCACACCTCGCCCTGCCCGGCCACCACTGTGTCACACCCCGCAGCTGCCAGCGCACCTCACTGTGCCCGGCCACAACTGCGTCACACCTCGCCAGGCCCGGCCACCACTGCGTCACACCCCGCAGCTGCCAGCGCACCTCACCGTGCCCGGCCACAACTGCGTCACACCTCGCCAGGCCCGGCCACCACTGCGTCACACCCCGCAGCTGCCAGCGCACCTCACCGTGCCCGGCCACAACTGCGTCACACCTCGCCAGGCCCGGCCACCACTGCGTCACACCCTGCAGCTGCCGGCGCACCTCACTGCGCCCGGCCACCACTGCGTCACACCCTGCAGCTGCCGGCGCACCTCACCGTGCCCGGTCACAACTGCGTCACACCCTGCAGCTGCCAGCGCACCTCACCGCGCCCGGCCACCACTGCGTCACACCTCGCCAGGCCCGGCCACCACAGCGTCACACCTCGCAGCTGCTGGCGCACCTCACCGTGCCCGGCCACAACTGCGTCACACCCTGCAGCTGCCGGCGCACCTCACCGTGCCCGGCCACAACTGCGTCACACCTCGCCAGGCCCAGCCACCACTGCGTCACACCCTGCAGCTGCCGGCGCACCTCACCGTGCCCGGCCACAACTGCGTCACACCCTGCAGCTGCCAGCGCACCTCACCGTGCCCGGCCACAACTGCGTCACACCCTGCAGCTGCCGGCGCACCTCACCGCGCCCGGCCACCACTGCGTCACACCCTGCAGCTGCCGGCGCACCTCACCGTGCCCGGCCACAACTGCGTCACACCTCGCCAGGCCCGGCCACCACTGCGTCACACCCTGCAGCTGCCGGCGCACCTCACCGTGCCCGGCCACAACTGCGTCACACCCTGCAGCTGCCAGCGCACCTCACCATGCCCGGCCACAACTGCGTCACACCTCGCCAGGCCCGGCCACCACTGCGTCACACCTCACAGCTGCCGGCGCACCTCACCGTGCCCGGTCACAACTGTGTCACTCCCTGCAGCTGCCAGCGCACCTCACCGTGCCCGGCCACAACTGCGTCACACCTCGCCAGGCCTGGCCACCACTGCGTCATAACCCCACAGCCCCCAGAACCCCCACACACTGCCCAACGCTAACACATCGCATAGAACCCCCACACACCGCAAAAGCCCACACACCCCAGAACCCCCACACAAGGCCCAACACCCCCACAGCCCCCAGAACCACCACACACCGCCCAACGCCCACAGCCCCCAGAACCCCCACACACCGCCCAACGCCCACAGCCCCCAGAACCCCCACACACCGCCCCAATGCCCACACACACCACAGCCCCGAGAACCCTCACACACCGCCCAACGCCCACACATACCACAGCCCCCAGAACCCCCACACACCACCCAACGCCCACACTCCCCAGAACCCCCACACACCGCCCAATGCCCACACATACCACAGCCCCCAGAACCCCCACACATCGCCCAACGCCCACAGCCCCCAGAACCCCCACACACCGCCCCAATGCCCACACACACCACAGCCCCGAGAACCCTCACACACCACCCAACGCCCACACATACCACAGCCCCCAGAACCCCCACACACCACCCAACGCCCACACTCCCCAGGACCCCCACACACCGCCCAATGCCCACACATACCACAGCCCCCAGAACCCCCACACACCACCCAACGCCCACACCCCACAGCCCCCAGAACCCCCACACACCGCCCAACGCTCACAGCACCCAGAATCCCCACACACCGCCCAACGCCAACACACCCCCCAGAACCCCCACACACCGCCCAACGCCCACACCCCACAGCCCCCAGAACCCCCACACACCGCCCAACGCTCACAGCACCCAGAACCCCCACACACCGCCCAACGCCAACACACCCCCCAGAACCCCCACACACCGCCCATCGCCCACACACTCCCCAGAACCCCCACACACTGCCCAACGCCCACAGCACCCAGGAGCCCCACACACCGCCCAACACCCACACACCCACCACACACCCCCACAGCCCCATCCGCACACACCCCATTCTGGTAAGACCCGGCCTGGACTCGACTGCTGTGGAACTAGAGCCCAGTAGGCCCCGGCGCTGCTCAGAAGGAATTTCTTCACGATCGATCAGGAAGAGAGAATCCAACTACATCATTGCAGCACTGAGGCAAAGACCGCAGTCCGAACCCGCCGGGCCGGACCGCAGTCCGAACCCGCCGGGCCGGTCCGCAGTCCGAATTCACCGGGCCAGACCGGAGCCTGAACCCGCCGGACCAGACCGCAGTCTGAACCCGCCGGGCCGGTCCGCAGTCCGAATTCGCCGGGCCAGACCGGAGCCTGAACCCGCCGGACCAGACCGCAGTCTGAACCCGCCGGGCCGGTCCGCAGTCTGAATTCGCCGGGCCAGACCGGAGCCTGAACCCGCCGGGCCGGACCGCAGTCCAAACCCGCCGGGCCGGTCCGCAGTCCGAATTCGCCGGGCCAGACCGGAGCCTGAACCCGCCGGACCGGACCGTAGTCCGAATCCGCCGGGCCGGTCCGCAGTCCGAATTCGCCGGGCCAGACCGGAGCCTGAACCCGCCGGACCAGACCGCAGTCTGAACCCGCCGGGCCGGTCCGCAGTCTGAATTCGCCGGGCCGGACCGGAGCCTGAACCCGCCGGGCCGGACCGCAGTCCGAACCCGCCGGGCCGGTCCGCAGTCCGAATTCGCCGGGCCAGACCGGAGCCTGAACCCGCCGGACCAGACCGCAGTCTGAACCCGCCGGGCCGGTCCGCAGTCTGAATTCGCCGGGCCAGACCGGAGCCTGAACCCGCCGGGCCGGACCGCAGTCCGAACCCGCCGGACCGGACCGCAGTCCGAACCTGCCGGGCCAGACCGCAGTCTGAACCCGCCGGGCCGGTCCGCAATCCGAATCCGCCGGGCCAGACCGGAGCCTGAACCCGCTGGGCCGGACCGCAGTCCGAACCCGCCGGGCCAGACCGCAGTCTGAACCCGCCGGGCCGGACCGCAGTCCGAACCCACCGAACCGGACCGCAGTCCGAACCCGCCGGGCCAGACCGCAGTCTGAACCCGCCGGGCCGGACCGCAGTCCGAACCCACCGAACCGGACCGCAGTCCGAACCCGCCGGGCCAGACCGCAGTCTGAACCCGCCGGGCCGGACCGCAGTCCGAACCCACCGAACCGGACCGCAGTCCGAACCCGCCGGGCCAGACCGCAGTCTGAACCCGCCGGGCCGGACCGCAGTCCGAACCCACCAAACCGGACCGCAGTCCGAACCCGCCGGGCCAGACCGGAGCCTGAACCCGCCGGGCTGGACCGCAGTCCGAACCCGCCGGACCGGACCGCAGTCCGAACCCGCCGGGCCAGACCGCAGTCTGAACCCGCCGGGCCGGTCCGCAGTCCGAATCCGCCGGGCCAGACCGGAGCCTGAACCCGCTGGGCCGGACCGCAGTCCGAACCCGCCGGGCCAGACCGCAGTCCGAACCCGCCGGGCCGGACCGCAGTCCGAACCCACCGAACCGGACCGCAGTCCGAACCCGCCGGGCCAGACCGCAGTCTGAACCCGCCGGGCCGGACCGCAGTCCGAACCCACCGAACCCACCGAACCGGACCGCAGTCCGAACCCGCCGGGCCAGACCGCAGTCCGAACCCGCCGAACCGGACCGCAGTCCGAACCCGCCGGGCCAGACCGCAGTCTGAACCCGCCGGGCCGGTCCGCAGTCCGAATCCGCCGGGCCGGCCCGGAGCCGAACCCGCCGGACCGGACCGCAGTCCGAACCCGCCGGGCCGGCCCGCAGTCCGAACCCACCGGGCCGGACCGGAGCCTGAACCCGCCGGGCTGGACCGCAGTCCGAACCCGCCGGACCGGACCGCAGTCCGAACCCGCCGGGCCAGACCGCAGTCTGAACCCGCCGGGCCGGTCCGCAGTCCGAATCCGCCGGGCCAGACCGGAGCCTGAACCCGCTGGGCCGGACCGCAGTCCGAACCCGCCGGGCCAGACCGCAGTCCGAACCCGCCGGGCCGGACCGCAGTCCGAACCCACCGAACCGGACCGCAGTCCGAACCCGCCGGGCCAGACCGCAGTCTGAACCCGCCGGGCCGGACCGCAGTCCGAACCCACCGAACCCACCGAACCGGACCGCAGTCCGAACCCGCCGGGCCAGACCGCAGTCCGAACCCGCCGAACCGGACCGCAGTCCGAACCCGCCGGGCCAGACCGCAGTCTGAACCCGCCGGGCCGGTCCGCAGTCCGAATCCGCCGGGCCGGCCCGGAGCCGAACCCGCCGGACCGGACCGCAGTCCGAACCCGCCGGGCCGGCCCGCAGTCCGAACCCACCGGGCCGGACCGCAGCCAAGACCCACTAGGCCAGACCACAACCAGAGTCCTCCGGGCCAGACCAGAGTTAAGACTCGCCGATCCAGACCAGAGCCTGAACCCGCCGGGCCCCACAGTCCCATCCGCACACACCCCCACAGCCCCATCCGCACACACCCCCACAGTCCCATCCGCACACACCCCCACAGCCCCATCCGCACACACCCCCACAGCCCCACAGCCCCATCTGCACACCCCCCCACCCCAGGGCTCCTGCCGGCGGTGTTGGAGACGATGTCCACACAGGTCTGGGCCACGTTGAGCCAGAACAGGCCGAGAGTGCGGCGGGCACTGTCACTGTGGGTCTTGAAGGTCTCCCACATTCCTGACTGGTCCTCCTCCTTCTCCTGCTGCTGCTTCGTGGGGGGGGGAGGGGGGCAAGCGTTATCGAGGCGTCACTGACTGAGGAGCCCCAGAGCACCGGAACCTGGGACGCACAATCCCAGGATCCAGCAGGATCCGGACCAATCGAGTTTAAAGGATGCTGATCATGTTTCTATCACTTCTAGCTTTCTAATTCGGCTTTTCTGTATCCCTCAGAAATTAAACTCAAACGTAAAATATATTGCTTTTGTTTACTGCCTCGTTAAACAACAATCGAGCACGTGCTGCTCCAGTGCATTGTGGGATACTTGCCTTCTCTCCCACCTGTGCTCCGCCGTCCTGGGTCTCCGCTCCCTCCTCCTCCTTCTTCGTGTCACTGTAGCAACGAGATTCGGGGGGGGTGAGTGGTGTGAACGAGCGCTATGTACAAAGGGGGCGCCCCCTACGGGGCGGGTGGTTTCCTACAGGGAGGTGGTTTCCACAGCAACAGACAAGAGGCTTCACAGGAGGGAAAGCAGGGCAGCCAAACAGAACAGATACCCCCCCACCCTCTCGCCGTCCCGGGTCAGAGGTGCTGGCGAGTCCCACATGCAAGAAGGGACGTGAGGATCCGAACTGGGGTCCTGCCTGCGCGGGTCTTACTCACGGGTAAGCAGGTGGGTCACAGATCAGAACATCAGGAACCTCCATCTGGGGCCTCAGTGGCTTCAGCTCGTTGATCTTGATCCGGGTCATGTTGCCCTGTAGCCTGTACAGTTCCGGCAGCAGCTTCACCTGGGAGACACAGCATGGGTCAACCGCAGCAACCTCCGTCCACAACACTGACCTGGTCACCTGCCTCACCGGTCAGTTCCTCCTCAGTGACCTCTGCCCACTCGACACTGACCAGGTCACCCGCCCAGTGACCTCTGCCCCCCCCGGCACTGACACTGACCAGCTCAGCCCCGGCACTGGCTGGGGTGACCTGCTCCTCACCTTGTTGTTCTCGTTGAGCAGTTGCAGGGAGAGTCTGGAATCGCTGAGCTGCTGGGTGTCCAGTAGGGCTCTGTAGAGGGACTGGCCAGGCTGGACAGCCCACTGGCACCTGGGACAGAGGGACAGCGTGAGCACAGGCGCACGTACATGCACATGCACACACCAGAGAGTCTCACTGGGTGGTCGCAGAGACGACACTGGGGCTCTTTCTGCTGACCAGCTCAGACTGGTGTGAGGATCTCAGCAGAGGCAGGAGAATGGACGAGTTCACACTCACTTGCAGAAGGAGCTCTGCTTGCAGGTCTTGAAGTTAGTGCGATGCACAGCCTGTACCAGCTGGAGCCAGAGGGCTGAGAGAGTCAGTCCTGCCAGACAGAAACGCAGTATCCTGCAATAAAGGGAGAGAGACAGGGGACTGACCACACGGTCCCAGAGCCACACAGAGAGAGAGAGACAGGGGACTGACCCCACAGTCCCAGAGGCAACACTGATTGGACCCATCGGTCATGCTAATAAAGCACCTTGAACTGACGGGCGAATGCAGAAACACAGAGAGGAGATTGCTCCATATTTTAATCTATGTAAGATGACCAGGGGAAGGGTCATCCAGGACAGGTATCTACTCGACGTAGACCTGACCAAGATGGCCGCTAAGAGAAACCAGCTGACCCGCAGATGGAAAGGGCTCAGTCCGAAAAACAACAAGACACAGGTGTGTCTCATCAGGAAACAAAATATATATGCCCTGGAAACAGTGAACCAGTGCAGAAGCCAGTAGGTGAATTTGGTTGGTGTTGGTACAGATTTAAGCATAATGGATTTATGGAAGAAATAAAGGATTACAGTTTACGGTTTGTGATTTGGATATGGCGCGGATTTGTGGAACCTTACGGACTTTGGAACTCGGACTGAATAAGGATTGAGAGAACGGATTGTGGACTGGCTTGGAAGACGGAGGAACTGGAGATATGGAGAAAAACTCCACGAAAATTAAAGAAGAGAGTGTAGTGTGAGTACTTTTGTCTCTATTATATAATCCTTTCCCCCGGAGGCACCACATCTGGGATTAAAGCACAGCGCAGCTGGAGGCTCGGCCCTGCGTGTCCCCGGGAGACGGGTGCTGTGCTGTGCGCTTATTTTCAGCAGCCATATCACCCTGCAATTCACAGCTGGCAGCCCACTGAAGCTCAGCAGGTGTGAGCCTGGTCAGTACCAGGATGGGAGACCTCCTGGGAAAAACTAAGGTTGCTGCTGGAAATGGTGTTAGTGGGGCCAGCAGGGGGCGCTCACCCTGTGGTCCACGTGGGTCCTAATCCCCCACTAGCGATGGGAACACTATACTGTAAACAGGCACCGTTCTTCGGCTGAGACGTAAAACCGAGGTCCTGACTTGGTCCTGACACCACAGCTGATGTGTGGTGAGCGTTCTGGTGCACGGTGGCTGATGTCGCATCGTCAAGTTCAAGTTTGTCATTATACTCATATACAGGTACAGTGGTGTGAAAAAGTGTTTTCCCCCTTCCCGATTTCTTATTTTTTTGCATGTTTGTCACACTGAAATGTTTCAGATCATCTAACAAATTGAAATATTAGACAAAGAGAACACAAGTAAACACAAAATGCAGTTTTTAAATGAAGGTTTTTATTATTAAGGGAAAAAAAAATCCAAACCTACATGGCCCTGTGTGAAAAAGTGATTGCCCCCTAAACCTAATAACTGGTTGGGCCACCCTTAACAGCAACAACTGCAATCAAGCGTTCGCGATAACTGGCAATGAGTCTTTTACAGCGCTGTGGAGGAATTTTGGCCCACTCATCTTTGCAGAATTGTTGTAATTCAGCCACATTGGAGGGTTTTCGAGCCTTAACCGCTTTTTTAAGGTCATGCCACAACATCTCAATCGGATTCAGGTCAGGACTTTGACTAGGGCACTCCAAAGTCTTCATTTTGTTTTTCTTAAGCCATTCAGAGGTGGACTTGCTGGTGTGTTTTGGATCATTGTCCTGCTGCAGAACCCAAGTGCGCTTCAGCTTGAGGTCACGAACAGATGGCCGGACATTCTCCTTCAGGATTTTTTGGTAGACAGCAGAATTCATGGTTCCATTTACCACAGCAAGTCTTCCAGGTCCTGAATCAGCAAAACAGCCCCAGACCATCACACTACCACCACCATATTTTACTGTTGGTATGATGTTCCTTTTCTGAAATGCTGTGTTACTTTTACGCCAGATGTAATGGGACACACACCTTCCAAAAAGTTCAACTTTTGTCTCGTCAGTCCACAGAGTATTTTCCCCAAAAGTCTTGGGGATCATCAAGATGTTTTCTGGCAAAACTGAGACGAGCCTTTATGTTCTTTTTGCTCAGCAGTGGTTTTCGTCTTGGAACTCTGCCATGCAGGCCATTTTTGCCCAGTCTCTTTCTTATGGTGGAGTCGTGAACACTGACCTTAACTGAGGCAAGTGAAGCCTGCAGTTCTTTGGATGTTGTTGTGGGGTTTTTTGTGACCTCTTGGATGAGTCGTCGCTGCGCTCTTGGGGTAATTTTGGTCGGCCGGCCACTCCTGGGAAGGTTCACCACTGTTCCATGTTTTCGCCATTTGTGGATAATGGCTCTCACTGTGGTTCACTGGAGTCCCAAAGCTTTAGAAATGGCTTTATAACCTTTTCCAGACTGATAAATCTCAATTACTGTTTCTCATTTGTTCCTGAATTTGTTTGGATCGCAGCATGATGTCTAGCTTTTGAGGATCTTTTGGTCTACTTCACTTTGTCAGGCAGGTCCTATTTAAGTGATTTCTTGATTGAGAACAGGTGTGGCAGTAATCAGGCCTGGGTGTGGCTAGAGAAATTGAACTCAGCTTTCCAAAGAGGTGATAAACCACAGTTGATTTATGTTTTAACAGGGGGGGCAATCACTTTTTCACACAGGGCCATGTAGGTTTGGATTTTTTTTCCCTTAATAATAAAAACCTTCATGTAAAAACTGCATTTTGTGTTTACTTGTGTTCTCTTTGTCTAATATTTCAATTTGTTTGATGATCTGAAACATTTCAGTGTGACAAACATGCAAAAAAATAAGAAATCAGGAAGGGGGCAAACACTTTTTCACACCACTGTATATGGTATAACAAAATGCTATTTAGATAGCTCTCGGACAATAAGTAGTACAAAAAAACAATTCAATTGTTTAACATAAGAAAGACAGGGACAACAGGCAGTGTGCAAAACAACAAAGGTAACAGGTTATGTGCAAGAACATGCATTAACGGAATGAAATTATGGGGAGTGAGCTTTTGACATGTATGGTAGAGGTAGATTTTCAATGTGTGTTTAAGTTTTTGGTAAGAAAGAAGGTACTGTGAGGTTCAGATCATAGGTGAGAGTGAGAGAGGCTGGGAGTTTAATAGTTCGATAGTGCGGGGGTAAAAACTGTCTCCGAGTCTGGTAGTCCGGGCCCGAATGGTCCGGTATCATCCAGGTGGGGCTGCACATTGGGGGTGGTGGAGGGGAGTCCCTATTACCTGTAAAGTGCTTTAAGTGGAGTGTCCAGAAAAGCGCTATAGAAGTGTAAGCAATTATTATTTTCAGAGCCGGGAAGCCCGCCGAGACCCCGGGCTGCGTGATGCAACCAGGCCCAACCCGACCTCCCCCTCGCCGGCTGGCGTCGCATAACACTGGCCGGGCCAGCGAAACTAAACCCCTGATCTGCGGCCTAACCGCCTCCTCCATCCCCCCAGACCCGGCGCCCAGGAGCCCCTCCACCCGGCACCGCCGGCTCGGGGAACCCGCAGACCTTGGAGGACAGAGAGCAGCACCGCCAGCTTCCCTGCACACTCCGTGGTCGGACAGACCCCCAGCCGCCGCAGCCTCGTCTAATCCAGCACAGGAGGCAGGTAAACGAGCCGCCGGCGCCGCTACACCGTACCTCATAGAGTAAGTCGCCATCTTGATTCAAACCTGAGCTTTGCTCTCCCGATTCCTTTTCTGTATTCCGGCTTCTCGCGAGGTTACGTCAGCCTCCCCTGATTGGCCGGCTCGCAGCCTCGGCTCATGAATATGCATGAGCAAGGCTGAGGGAGGGGGGCGCACATGGCGGGACGCGATAGGTGGTTACGCGTACAGGTGTTTGTGTTCAAGACGGATCTCTGTCTTTACTGTTGCAAGAGCGAAGCTGCCTCAGGGCGCAGGGTGGCAGTGTAGGACGTGCCGAGGAAGTGGCGTAATTCTCGCTTGTTTTTTAGTTTCACTGCGTTAAAACTTCACTATGTAGGTTGTTGATTTGTAGATTCCAAGTGCGCAGCAGTCCGATCCAGGCCAGGTGTTCCCTGCGGCAGGGGACTGTGGTCCAGTGTACTGACCCCCCTGGACACCTCAGGGCAGTGTGACCCCCAGCACTGACCCCGCTGGACACCATCTGTTAACACCTGAAGAAGGCTCCACGGTCGAAACGTAGGTTTATTCCATGCTGGGGAAAAAAGAAAGAAAACAATTACTTGTTCCTTTGCAGCCTACGCATGCTGACGCAGCTACCCACCTGAACTACCATTTGTTTGTCTGCCTTACCACAATAAGCCCCAAAACTGAGATAATCCAGCGCTGTTTGAGCACCAATGCTGACATGTGACACATCAATTTTACTTTTTTTTTGGTTACATCTGACTTATTATGTATTAAACTGCTGAGTGCTTCACATTTGTTCATTAAAGTGAACCCAGTTTTTAATGCCATGGCTTTAACATCACAATTTTCTGAGCAACACAGAAACCCTACAGATTCAGTATCTCTGTCATTCTGTCATACCTACACAAAGTTAAGCTGCTCAGTGCAAGCATCGCACTCCACCTTTGTTTTTTTTGGCTGTTGGGTGATTTAGATGCATAACGGTTTCTGCCTTTTCAAAACAGTGCCAGTCATCCACTCTGTGTCTAAGAACTGTTTTTTTATTGTACGCTTACTCCCTGTCACAGCTATGGTTTTGGTCGCAATACTATGATCTTCAGTGTCAGCATTACTTTGGATGGGATCACGGTTGTTGTTGACACTTTTCCCTGCCCATCACTGCACGGTCCCAGTCTGGGAACAGCAAGTGGTCTTATAAACCCCAGCAGCTTTAGCAGAGACACTTATCTGAGAAAACCATGGTGATGTACTAAATTAGCTGAGGATCTGTAGAGTAGATCTGAAATATTTTTGAAGAGGCACACATTTTTGTTTGGCTGGGAGGGGAGTGAGACTGCTCCCTGCCCATCGCTGCACAGTCCCAGTCTGGGAATAGGAGGTGCTCTATAAACCCCAGCAGTTTTGACAGAGACACCTAGCTGCCAAAAACAAGGTGATTTACTATTAGCTGAGGGTCTGTGCAATAGATTCCATCCACCTGTGGAGAGGCACAAATTTTCCCCATCCAATTCTGCACTGCAGTTTTTCTAGAGGTGATCCACCCAGACCAAAAATATTAATAAAGACTTAAAAGGGAATGAAGAAGGGTGATTTGCTATTGGCTGACTGTCTTAACATTGTATGTCTCACCACTTTTGGTGGTGCAAAAAAAGTTTTTGTCCCTGGTTATAGTTTAAAAAAACGATTGAATTTAAATATAATAATTTGATTTAATAACACATTTCAGATACAGCTCCTTTAAAAGCTTGCATCTTAAAACCCTTTTCACTGAACAGAAAAAAAAAACATTTCTAGGAAAAATATAGCGATGACAATTTTTACAGTAGTATAAATGGAAGAAAGGTGCTGTAAAATTCATAAAAAATGAATCATCTTAGATTTGTCAAACGTGGAGATTAGTGGAGGCGATTTAAAATGAAAAAAGGACCCTCTCAAATTTTAGCTGAATGTTCAAGGAATTACAGTTAACCATGAAGAAATAACAAAGCAGGTGTTTCAGCTGCTTGTCACTTCGCTTAATGTTGCTATACTCCTCATATGCTACTGTGGCAGCTGAAAGTCTTCTACTTTGATTGAAATTCGGCTATTTGCATACACTTCCGGATCATTCGTGACGCTTAGTGTAGCATTTCCGGGTTACGGACGAAGCACCAAGAGACAGAAGAGGGTGAATCGTACTTTATCTCGAACTTGATTTATCTGTCAGCTTCGTTCATACACCGGTGTTGCAGTAAAGTGTAGGCACTGCTGCCGTCCAGCCCGATGAGTTGCCCTTCAACCCTCTTTTTGCTGTGTTTGGGACAGTGGGGTGGGAAATCGGATCTGACAGCCTCTGTAAACATCAAGACATCACGCACCGGCATTTGCGGAAACTCCGGGAAACAAGCAAAAGTTGTCTGGGCTGATAGCAGTAAAACGCCGGAAAAAAAGACGACATGCATCTAGCAAAAAAAAACTCCAAGAAAAAACAGGCTGTTTTTCTCTTTAATTTGCATTTGAGATCCGGGGGAGAAAATGTCTGGGTTTGATCGATTTTATTTTCTAAGTTATTAAAAATGATTGTACAACAACAGGGCATCACTCACTTTCGGTGCCTAGGGCGGCGGATATAAAGCCTATTTGAAAACTAGTTAAATATGGAAAACTTAAATAAAGATAACTAGTCTAGTATATAACTCGTCTCCTACAACGAGATCGCATACGGGCGGCGATTGGTGTAATCTTAGCTTCAGCTTTGTGCAGGTAATTTACAACGAAAATATATTTTTTGAAGAGTATTTTATATCTTCGATTTTCGAACTTTTAGGAATTTTCGTTGAAGTAACGATTATACGCGTTGCTGTCTTTGTTCGTTGATGACTTTTATTGCATTAAGAAAATTGCATTGCTGACACGTTTCCAGAGTGCTGCCACTATCCAGAGATGAAACCCTTATCAACACTGATGTGCGGAGGAAAGGCGTTCAGAGATCAGTGCGGGCAGCTTTCCTTCACTGATTTATGAAAAATATGACGCAGCAGGTTAATTTGTGAAATTCAAAGTACTTGTAAGAGAGTGACGTTCATCTTTAACCTGCTAGAATCTGGTGATTAAACGAATCCGGGATTTATTGGCAAGTAGGCCTACACCAAGGTGGAGTTTGAGTCGCTTTAGTTTTTTTTTTTCTAAAACTCATCGCTTTTCCTGTAATAAATATTTTTTCATAATTTTTTTTATTAAACTTATAAAGAATTTACAAATACAAGTACAACCAGAGGATCAAAAACAGGTACAATAGAAAAAAACCCAAACAGAAAAAAAAACATTCAACCGCCAGAGGTAATGAAGTAAATTGTGTGATCAAATTGTATTTTTAACATATATCATATGTTTTCCTTGCTTTATTATTTCTCAAATTTTGTATAGAATTTAAATAGTGTTTCAGCTCCACCTCAAAAGTACTAAAAAGGGGATTATTAGACCATTTTGATTTATGGATGTGAAATGACTAATAAATTGACTATAAATAAATGCTCTTTTTCCAAATTTTCTATTAAACAGTACAATAAAATATCAAAATCCTTAAATCTAAAAAACACCTTTAACTGCCTGCAAACAAAACTCTGGAAGTCCGTCCAAAACAACTTCACAAACACACACCTTACAAATAAGTGCACAAAAGATTCCCTTTCAGCCCGACAAAAAACACACAGATCATCCTGCTCAGGTTTAAATTTAGAGAGCACTAATTTAACTGAATAAAACTTATGAACAATTTTAAACGATATCTCTAACTTTATTTGTAATACCTATCAAATAAATATCCCAATATCTATCAGGAGTTGTCCAAACTAACTTCCAGTTTATATTTTGAAATATTGCATTCCAAAAAGATAAACCAGAAGGGATAAGATGGGGTTTACAAAGATTCCTTATATGAGTATTGTTACATTTCTTGTCCTCTCTTCCTGTAAATCTGAGGCATCTAGCGAGCAAGGCATGACTTCAGGCTGTCCCGTGACGCAGGAATGCTCTAGGTATTGCCCTACTTATAGTACACTGTACGCTCAACATTTAAGCTTCCCATGTGTTACTTAACCCATAACCTGGTGTTTTTGTTCTGGATTTTAGTTTTGATTCAATTCAGTTTATTTATCTGAGGACAAAGCTTGCCACTTGTGAAACTACAGTTCGCTGTGACATTAACAAGCCGTGACCCCTGTTTCCAGGCCAGGAGGAATGTGGGCGGAACCCAGGGGAATTCACGTGGACCAGTCGGAGCTGCTGTGCAAAGATGGCTGTGGTTACTATGGCAACCCCGCGTGGCAGGGCTGCTGCTCCAAGTGCTGGCGAGAGAGGTCTCGCAGGGCGCAGGCCTGCAGGCAGCACAGCAGGTAGGGCCCACGGCGGACCGCACTGCCTGAGTACACGTCCCGGGGCCGTGTCCCCGAGCCCTGCCTTTAATAACTGCGTCGCACGACTCAAAAAGAGTCGTTTTCAGGAAGCTTTCAGTGGTGTATCACCGTCCTTCTTGCATGTTTCTGTGTTCTTGTGAAAACATTCTAAAGCTCGTGATCAAAAAAAATGCTGCTTTTCTTCAGCTGTGATGCTGTTGACCACCTGCAGCTGCTCCCAAATTCTTGGCACAATATGTGCACACGATGTGGACTAACTGAATTGTGCAGATGGTATTTGGTGGGATCTGTTCATTCTTCAGGGCTTGGCGATTGTTTTGAATGTACAAATGTTGGTTAAATACCGAGCTTAAGTGTTTCCTATGGAATTGCATCTCACATTCACTTAAAAAAAAAAGAAAAATAGGTCAATCGCAGTGAACTTGTAGATTTGTTACAGAGCTGCGTACTAAGTTGAGTATTACTGGTATGGTACAGTCTCGGCACCATCCCCAACTGCACACTCAAGTGCAGCAAAAAAACCTGTGGAACAAGGTTGGAGACCAGCTGATCCCGTTCTTAGTACAGCATGAAGAAATAGAGAATAGTTGAATTATTCAGTCCAGTGAACTATTACGTGGGTCATCGTTAAGATATATTTATTACGGCCTCTCCCATATATAGCTGGACGGTCTTGGATATTTGATATTATCCCTGCTCCCCTCTAGGTTTTTAGTAAAGAAATGTACGCGTTTGTACGCTGAAATCCTCCAGATGAGAGCATGCAGCTACCTTTGCAATTTTTTATCAGTTTCATGGAGCCATGAAACCAGTACAGCAGCTCTGGGTTTAAATGTGATCATGTACTTTGCCACACTGGCTTACATTTTCATTTCTAAATGATATGGAAACACCTAAGGCACAGGAGAGAACACAGGGATATTTTTTTTGCGATAAGCTACATTTATGTGTAAGCAGTTCTTACTTGTCCTCTCCTAATTTTCCACCTGTGTTGACCCTACTTATCCCCAGAACAAGATTTTTGTGTTGACCTTTTCAAGTGTTTTTCAAGCACGTCTGTTAGCTTGTATATATCTTGAATGTACGTTTGGACGGCAGGGTGGTGCAGTGGTCAGCGTTGCTGCCTCGCAGAGCTGGGGCCCTGGGTTCGATTCAAGGAGAGTTTCTTTGTGGAGTTTGCCCTGCCTGCGTTCTTGTGGGTTTCCTCCAGCTGCTCCGGTTTCCTCCCACAGTCCAAAGACCTGCTGCTAGGACAAGCTGCTAGGCTTCTGGGAAAACGGGCCCTGGTGTGAGTGCGTGTTTGTGTCTGTGTGGTGGACTGGCGACCTGACTTGCATTTGTTGCTTGACAGGATAGGCTCCGGCTCCCCCTCAACCCTGTATTGGAGAAAGATGACATAATTCTGTATCCCTCCAGTGCCGTGTTCTTATAAGGAGTGTATTTATCTCTTGTGCATTAGAGAGATTGGGGTTCACGTGTGCACTAATTGATTGTGTGTACATGTGAGCTTCAGTGCGCAGCCTGTGTACATTTGAAGAAAGCATGTGCTTTTGGTACAAGGTGACAAGTGAAAAGAGACCATTGGGCTCATCATTTGTTTGGTTGCTAGTACAGCATTGAACATCATCTCATTCAACCCTTTTTTAAAAGATCCCAGGGAATCTGTTTCATGTATATGGCTAGGTTCTCTGTTCCAAATACCTTCCACCCTTTCTTCTTGTTCTCCGATACTTATTTTGCTGGTTTGGTTTGCCCTGAATTAGTTTCCTGCCTAGATCTTGCCAGTACTTTACAGGATGCGCTCGTTGCTTTCTGACTTCCCGTGGCCGGTGTGCCCTGGGGTGTGTAGATCTTCGCTCTGCGATGGCTAAGCGTGTGTGGGGTTGCTGTTTTGTGTCCACAGCCCTAGCCCCGGTGTGGAAGGGGGCTCAGCCATCACCTTCTTCAAGTTCGAGGAGAAGAAGAGCACAGAAAAGGGGCGACGAGTCAACACCATGAAGAGGCTTTTCTGGGGCCCTTCTTCCTCTCCGAAGAAACCCAACGGTGAGATGGTCCTCTACATAGCTCAAAACACAAAGGCGTCATTTTCTCAAAATGAGCCACAGGCTTTTAAATTCACCCATCACCTGACTAGTAAACTAAGGACAGTGTTTGTTTCACAGATTTCCTGTGAAATCTAGTTTGGCTCTGAAGTGAGTGTCAGTTGTGCTGTTCTGTTTTTATCAATGGGCGGCTCTCTGAGCCTGGGCTTTACCAGTCAAGCTCCTTCATCCCCTTGCAGGGTTTTTGGTTTTACTAATATCTGTCTCCTCTCTGTCCCCAGAGCCCACAGAGAGCCAGTCTGCTGCCCTAAAGGCGTTTCAGAGCCTCCAGCCTGGAGACTTTACTAATTTCCTCAAGCTGCTGTGCAAGCCGTTCTCCCAGAGCCTGTAGTCGCGCTGCACGGCCTTTGTCAACACCATGGAGGCCTACCATGTAATAGCCCCTCTCACCGACTACCTGTCTCTGTCCACGTCTCTGCCAGTCTCCCATCTGTATTTCTGCTCCCAGACTGCCTGTCACTCACAGCCTGTCTCCTGCCACCTCTCACCCTCCCCACTCTCTCCTTCCTCCTCTAGCCCACTGTGCCCCAGGTCTGCTAACGCTTTGTCCAGTGCCCTCTCACACTGCTTCTCTGAGAAGGTGAGGCAGCAGACCTCTTTCTAGTGTCACTGAGATGAAGAGCTTAGAACCTGGAAGAACTTGGCATTGGCTGATCCCCCGTCTGTCTCTTTGTAGGATCTGCTGGTACAGAAACAGTGGGATCTGGTGCAGGATTTTTATCAGAGTATCGCCGGACACTTCAGCAGTGAGTAAAAAGCAGTTGGAGGTGTATAATACAATTTTGTATGAACTTGTGTATCTTATGGTTGGCCCCCATTATTTAACTAAAGAACAACTGAGTGGTCTCATGTGCTGTGTGTCTGACGGGACTGAATGGCCTTATGTATAAACTGTCTTGTTTGGTTGATTGTCAGTAGCGTAGTGACACAAGGGCCAGATTTTGCAGCAAATTGGGCTGGATGTGTTGGATCCAGACCTTTGCTGAAACAGTTTGTTACACAGTTTTCGGTACAGTTGAGATCTGGGATTTGTTCTGGTCAAGAAAGGGATAGAAGTCTTTTTCGTGCTGTTCTAGTCTGCCGTGTTGCCTGTACCCATAGAGAGAGACTGACCGATTGAACCCAAAGGTTCTGTGGAGCACAGAACCGATACGTGTGAGAGGAATGCCTGTTGCACGCCTGAAAGAGCGCTTGGCTGTGGCTTGGTTGTGCACATGCAGTGAGCTGGAGGAAGGGTGTGGGATTCCCTCGGGCTCGAGCTGCTGCCCCCCCTCTGTCCCGCAGGCCTCTCCGAGGAGCAGACGGTGCAGATGATGGAGCACATTGAAAAGCTGATCATGACGCGTCTGCACAAGTGGGTGTTCTGCCACGACAGCTCTGACGATGAGCAGAAAGACCTGGCCCTGCAGAGGAGGATCCGGTGAGACTCGGACCACAGACCTGGAAGCCCGCTGAGTACAGCTCAGTAACAGTCATCCTTTTATAGGCTGTTGTTCATAACAGATGCTGAAAATCCCAGAATACATCACCAAGTGGACAGCTAATCCTCTGGAGGAAATTTACACAAATAGGCTGAAATTATTCCATAAAGTCAAAATCTCATTCAGGCTTACAGGGTGTAGGAAGGCAAGATATCATTCCTTAAGCCATGTGGGTTAAAACAAAATTTGTATCTCAGATTGCATACCTGCTAAACCACTGAAGGTTAGGCCCAGAGTCCAGAAAATCACCACATGAGTTTTTCTAATGAGGTGGACTATAATTGGACAGAGGTCTTTCCTTCTGTATTAGGTTTAGGAATGTCTGAAGCAGCCTTTTACTATTACATCTACACTGCCTAACTAGTTACTAAGCTGATCTTTGCCACTGCTATTTCCACAGATCTCTCAGCTGGGTGACCCCTCAGATGCTTCATGTTCCCATTAAAGGGGAGAGGTTAGAGGTCAACAGTGACGCCCTCCTGCCTGCCATCACAGGTGAGTTTTTTTTTAAGAAGGTAACTTTTAATTTCTCACTGATTAATAACAGAATATGGCTCTGTTGTTGTGCACTGAAATGTATGTAGATGCTATGCCTTATGCTGTTCTGTCCTCACCATCTCCGTTCGATATCTTAGGCTTTTTTAATTATTTTGTTCAGCTGGTACGTTCCATTGTGCTATTTTGAATTTATTTTTACAGAACAACAGGGTAAAGTGCACACAAAACCAGACAGCTTTGTATAATAGTCCTTGATAGATGACCACTTGAAGGCCTGCACATTCATGGAACCCAGTGACCCCAGTGGCTCTCTACCAGTGTCAGACAGGATCAGGGCATCATGTCTGGCCAGGCCACTGAGCATGACTTTTCATTGAGCACATAAGCGATCTGTGCTCAAGAGTTCTGATTAAACTCACTTCCTGGAACGCCTTCAAATGTATCTATGCCTTGAATGTGTAATAGTCCTGAACACCAGGATCACCTGTCTTGTCAACACTTTGAGTAGCTGTCACTGTCCTACATGGGGCTGTAGCTAGTTAGCCACTCTTATACTCTACCAATGGTCAGCATTGCTGCGTCACAATGCTGGGGCCCTGGGTTCAATTACAGGCCTGGGGTGCTGTCTGTGTGGAGTTTGCATGCTCTGCCCATGCTCTCTTAGGTTTCCTCTGGGTGCTCCAGTTTCCTTCCACAGTCCAAAGACATACTGGCAGGTTAACGGGCTTCTGGGAATGCTGGCCCAGTTGTGAGTATGTGCGTGTCCGGTCCAGGCTGTATCTTGCCCTGTGCCTGTTCCTTGCTGGAATAGACTCCAGCTCCTCCTGTGACTCGGAATTGGAAGCAGCGATTAGAACATTAGTGGATGAAGAGAGATTCTGAAACTTCCCGAACCCCAGTGGCCGTACGATGAAGGCATTTCGCCCCCTGCTCTCGGCAGCGATAATCGAGATGGACGCCCGGCGAGCGCCGCAGGACAAGCTGGCCTGCGTCTCCAAGTGCAACCAGAGTGTCTTCCGGGTGCTGGCCTCCAGAAGCTCGGAGCCGGCGAGCGCCGACGACTTCTGTCCGGCATGATCCTGGTGGTGCTGAAGGCCAGCCCGCCCCGGCTGCACTCCAACACGCAGTACATCACCCGCTTCGGCCTGCCGCACAGCCTCATGGCCGGGGCGTCCGGCTACTATTTCACCAACCTGGTGAGTCCAGCTGCGGGACCGCGGGCCTCTGCGGCCCAGAGCTTCCCCAGAGCGTCCCCAGACTTTCGCACTCCCGTGACGATTTTGCCGAGATCTTCAGGAATCTCTTTTGAACGGGGCGTGGCGTGGCTCTGAGGGTCTGTATGGGTGGGGCTTCACTGGTGACGATGACGATGATGAACAGCTGAGTTTCTTTTACACCGAGCAGGGCTGATGCAAATAAGCCCCGGTTACTTAATCAAGTATTCACACAGACCGCCTTAGTTATGCCTTTTAGTTGAATTGATTGAACTAGGGGGGACTTTTACACACAGGGACACTGGAAGTTGGATGACTGTTCCTGAAATTAATGAAACAAGTACCAAATGTTGGTGTTATTTGTTCACTCAGACTGTCTGTATACATCATTAGGACCCACATGAAGCACTGTCAATATTCCATAGGAAGAAAATGCAGGAAGGGGTGAATGCTTTTCACGAGACTGTATATGCAAGAAGAAACTAAAAATTAATGAACCACATGTGTACTGTAAGCAAGTCCTGTAAAAATTAACCATTTGACGTTCCTTTTATCATCTTGTGTATCATATGTCTATGTTGCGTCCTGTCTGTTCACCCAGAAACTGTTTAAAACTGAAGCCAGGTCTCTGCTCTCCCGGCAGTGCTGCGCTGTGGCCTTCATCGAGAAGCTGGACGGCCCGGCCCTGAACCTGAGCGCTGAGGAGTTCGAGGGGTACATGCAGGGCAAGCGCGCGGCCCCGCGGGACGCGGAGACGGATTGCGAGGGGCTTCGGAGGGCCAGGAAGAACCGGCAGCTCCTGGCGGAGGTGGCGAGCCGGCAGGAGCAGCTGGCGGAGGGGGCGCAGGCCCTGCAGGCAGACCTGGCGCGGTGGGTGCAGGCAGTGCAGACGCAGGTGGAGGAAATCCAGGCCAAGGTCCCCCTGAACTTCACATGCACAGAGCCCCCGAGTCAGAGCTAGCTTCAGGGGCGTGGCCTGCCTGGGCGTCTGGATGTTCGCTTCTGAAACTTCAACCCCAGGTATTACTTTTGGTAAAATGGGTTTACAAATTACTGGGCTGAAGTTCAAGGCTTTGGTGTTTGAGACCTTATTGTAACAGTTCTGTGGAAAACAGGAAACCAAGTAACACGGTTTGATTTCTGGCTTCTGTCTCGAAGTGTTAGGTTTTGGCGACCAGCCCTTCAGCTGGGACTTTTGCAAACACCAGTGTTTTATCTTCAGTCCATTGCCAAGAACACAGCTATACCAGGGTGCAGGGTAACTCAATAGGTTTTCCTCGTGAAGGGCCAGCGCAGGGGGATGCTTCTTGGATCGGGCAGGCACTCTGAAGCAGGCCTGAGGGGTCCTGCTACACTAGGGTAGCACTGTTCAGTAAACTCAGAGAGGTCTCATTGACAAATTTGTTTTCTCAGAGGCTGCATTTACTGCACGTTGAACATGTTTTAGTTAGGAAAGTGTCAGCTGTGAGGTACCAGTAGTTCATTCTACAGTTGTACCTGCCTGCTTGCTTTCTCTGTGACACACCAATAAAGATGAGTATTTTGTTTCCTACTTAGTTATGAATATTTAAGCGCTGGAAGTCTTAAACAATACTTAAGAGTGGTTACTACTCAGGTACCTACATCTTTGCACCTTTTTTCATTTTTCTCTGAATTATCGTCAGTTGAATCCTACGTGATCTTAGCCGCATATTTATTGTTTTTGTTTGTCGACTGTGAAGCACAGGAGTCTTTTGGCTGCTTAACCTAAACCGGCCTTTAAATAATCAGAATTGCTTCATTCCCAGGGCAGAGGGGAAGTAAAACATGCTCTGGGGAAAAAAAGGGTTTGCTTTGTAAACCCAGGTAATTGTACTGGTGCGACGATTTCTAGATCTTTTGGAGTTATAGAGACAAGGGGAGTGGGTGTAGAAAAAAAACCCTCTTTCAACAGCAGTCTGATACGTGTAGTGAAGTGCCATATTTATACAACGCAGAGCTTTAACCTGAGTTTGAAGTGCAGTATTCAAGAACTGTTATTTGATTGTAACCAAAAATAACCAATGCTTCCCTCTTGTGGTGGAATGCAAGTATTACAGCACTCAAGTAAAAGACAAAGAGACAGGTCTGTAATTTAAGGAACAGGTCATCAATTCTGCTAGTCTCATTTCAGCAGCCTCTTTCTTGTACTTTTTAAAATGAATCAGGGTGCTCAATAGAAGAACATGTCTAAATTATTTTGTTTGTAGTGGAGTAGAGAAAGTTTGACATTTCTGATTTTTTTTGTCTTTCCTCAAGCGCCTTTGCGTATAAATAATGAAGTCGGGACCTTCCACCTCGGTGCCTTTTCTTATGAAGCTGGTATTGGTATTAGACTGTGATGTCCTGTTAAAGTCTGTCTCTGAGTGTAAGCTCTGTGTTATTGGTGTTCCTTAACTTTATCCCACGTATGTACTCAAGTTATGTAACTTAACAGGCCCGACCGTGGGTGGGAAAATGATTATTTTATAACAATTTGGTAAGCGATCAGAGGACAATCGCCTACCCCACCTATGGGTCCCAGTCTCCAGGGCCTCAAGAGCCTCTGGAATAAATGTAATGTTCTCGTGAAAACAGCCACTATCTCAACCCAAATTCATGACGATAGAGTGCTTGGCAGCACTGCCTGAAAACATAACTTCAGGCAGCTGGGACTCTAGCAACTATGAAATCTAGAAAGGAAAGCAGTGCATCACAACCCTTGTAACCATAGTGGTACAAGAACAAATAACTATTAACCAACTACTTGTATTTTGGAACAAGTTACAGTGTAAGCATACTAGTGCTTTCTGAATTAATCTCCAGCTGCCGCAGGCTGCTGTGTGCAGTTTCAGCAGGGCTAAAAAATGAGGAGGTATACGGAAGATACTCGTGCAACTTTCTGGGGGAGTGGGGGGTGGGTGAAGTGGGTTCACAATGATTGTGTTCAGTAAACAAAGCCACTAGCACAAGTCCTTGTGTTGTGTACAAGCAGTCTGCGTAGTGCTTGTGATGTTTACTGGTGACATGAAGTTTTGAATAAAGCACATGAAGAACCGATATGAATGTGTATTAACAATAAATTCTTATTCTCTCGTGCCGTGTCTTTTGGAATTGTCACCCTATACTTTAAAATGCTTGCATCAAATAATAGAAATACCTGTGCCTCTGAACTTTTTTTCATGCACATTTGAACTGTTTCACCATATTTATTTTATGTTGTTAAATGTTTTTTTGTTGTCATCCCTTTAATAATCATTCTAAATTGAGTTATGTTCTCAACTTCAGTACATTCCATGTCTGGAACATGTTTGCACATGGATAGAAGCTCCTTTCTGTTCCTTCTACAGTAGTTTTCCATGTGCATTTCATATCCAGAAACAGAATTACTGAAAATGTAAAGACTACCTTGCGCAGGACACATGCCCTCTGCTTTTGTTTTCAGAGCTGTAATTAAGATTTGTAAGATGCATAATCACTTGTAAAACAGAAACAGGTTCCTGCCAACCCTGAAGCTGTCTAAAATACCTCTGGTGCTCTGGCAGTCACCTTTCCTTTCTCATAAAAACTAAAGCCTATTTTTATCCAATAAAATGTCTTCTCAGAATGTACAGAGTTTTCTTTTTAAGGAAAATCATAAAACAATGAACATATTTAATTTTTAAAAGTGAAGCCAGGTGAGCTGTTATACTGAAACACTAAGAAATCACACATGAAACTGATTCTCCCTCCTTAGAGTTTTTAGGTTTAGGGTTTTAACTTTTACAGCTCAGTGTTTCCAATAATCTGTCCATCACAGTATCTCAAAAAAATCAATCCACCATTTTTAATAAACCACTTATTTCTTCTTTAACATTGTTAAAATAATTCTAAAAAAACCAAAACCTGTTGTTTCAGAGAAGGCAGAGGATCAGAAAAAATTGTATACTGAACTGTACGCACATTAGCCTGTTTCTGGGTAATCTGAAATTGAAATGATCCTCCTTCAATGTGTTGAACACAACCATGAGTTGGAATTTGGTGTATTAATCAGATTGGACTGAAATAAAAACATTATACTGATAATCCAGTAAACACTTTGGCTTGAGGGCATCCCTGTGGAGGTAGCCCACACTTTTGGTTGATAAACTGTATTTCTTTTGAAGGTGTTGAACTGTCCTCTCAACATGAACATGGACAGTTAACAGATCCCAGCAGGCAGACTGTTCAGGCTGCAAATCACAGAACCCAAGAAACGTATATGGGTCAATCAGGCTGGATTACAACGGTTAACAGGCTGTAATCAAAACTGAGAACAGGCAACAACAAAGATGGACTGTTAACACTAGTTATACAGTTTACACTTTACAGATAGTATTATTTCCTGACCTATTCATATACATGCTCTAATCTTGTTAAGGGAACAATTGTGGCACTATTTCTTGTGCCTTTAACAGACCCCAAAAGAGCAAAATCTGATCCTGCTGGGCTCAAACGTAGCTAGAAAAACTATAATTTAAAGCTGGGAAACTAACAATGATCCTTTCATCTGCAAGTGGATTTATAGCACAAAACTGTGTAGAAGTTTCCTGTATTAAACCCAGACTTCAATCCACCTGTTCACAGACATTTCCCCATCTAGATCGAAGGCTGCTTTCCGCAGTGAGGAGTAAAAGCTTCTGACAAACGGAAAACAGCAGTCAAAAAACCAGCGGGAAATTGCACCCTGCATTTAGTTAAAAGTTTGGATTTAATTTGGAGAACAGGTGACTGCATCAAGAATAAAAATCAGAGTACAGATGGTATTTCACAAGACGACAGCCTCAAAGAAACCCTGTTATCTTATGCACATCATCACAGTAGACTATGATGGCTAACATCCTTGAAATCAGCTACAGTTGGAAAAAATCCAGAATGATTAGTTCGCAGTTATTACCTGCTCTGTTTTTGTATGGCTATTTAAAAACCCTGTGGTATATACAAAGCAGTCTTACCTTACTTTGAAAATCTGTTTTTTTAACAGCAGATGCAACAATGGGAGTGCGATAGTGACTTTCTGACAATGGTCATTACTGGTTTAGCTTTAGTCTGAGCAAGACCTGACGTGAAGTTGTCACAGACAACAACAAACAGTCCAAAGAAAGCTTACGTTATTTTAGGTAAAATGTAGAAATTTTGAACTGTGATAACTAAAAATTAGGAATTTAAAAACCGTGGGGAAGGTGATGCGCTTTTCATAAACAGTCGTCCAACAGAAATATGTTAACAGACTGGAGCTCAGCTGTAAAAGTCACATTTTCCCTGGGTCCAGGAGAACACCACAGCCATCCAGGCAAGGTATCTTAGTTTCTTTGGAAGCAGAAGACGGTTCTCCCAGCTCAGCTCAATCTCCGTAGGCTACTTTGGTCCACAACCAAACAGCATCCTCCAGCCTCCTCTGCCCTTTCAATTGGCTGTCCTTAAAAGTTGAATGCAGTGTAGTTTTTGTTACCTTGGTACAATTAATGCCATTTAGCGTTATTCCTCCATCCCCGCTTAGCCACAGATTAGCGAAAGCAGATTCGCTTTCAGGCTCGGGGTGGGTTGGTGAGCACTGCCCACACAGGGAGGGTGGTGCCAGCCCTGTTCCCTGCAGGAGAGAGCTTCTGCAAAAAAAAAAGCAGTCTTTCTGCTCCTTTGCTTCCAAAGTGCTGCTGCAACCAGCCACTGACCCACCACTGCGATGCCCCCTTCTCCTGGACCCTCCAGTGCCACTGCCCACAAACGCCTTGGTCTCTAGGAATGCAGAACAATGTAAGAGAAGAACAGACGACTCCAGGAAGTGGAACAGGGTGAACGGGCCCAAGCCAGCTATGCTGTCTGTGATCAGTCCCTTTGGCTGACGTAAGAAGTAGGCGTCTCTTAATCTCCCTTAGTAAGCAGATCTTCAATGTAGGCGTCCAGCTCATCATCCGTGTTGATATCGATGTCCCGCAAGGTAGAGGATTAAATTAAGCCAAAGCTGTGGTGCCTGCTATTCGGCACAATGCAGCCAAAAATTATAGCGGAACTGCTGAAAATCTACATTTGAATTCGTAATGTGAAGTGAAAAGAGTCACTTCCAAACAAAAGTATCGGATCTGACAGTCAAGAGTACAGTCTGGTGCGTCTCGTAAAGGGAGAAAATACCCTTTAGGGATTTCAGAAACGTGTGCTTGCTAACAACATTCGATGAACAAAGAAAATAAAACTATTATTTACTTTAAAAGCAGTAGCATTTGCCCCAGCAAGGTAATTCAGCTGGACAGCCTGAAAGATATATCCAAGGTGCTTCACGCCAACTGAATAGGTCTAAACCTTGGATACAGTGGGTGCCACTTTCCCAGCAGTGGCCTGATAATTCTTACGAGCTGTCCCCTGTCCAGGCAGCGAGTGAACAGCGCGTGGGAGCCCAGCCCTGGCTGCAGCGCTGCTCTCACCTCCTGCACTTTCTGCAGCAGAGCCACGATGTTGGTGCGCAGTTTCTGCAGCTTCTCCTCCGTCTCGCGGAGCCTGGCTTCGGCGCTGTTGCTCTTCTCCACCACGGCCCGGGCCCGCGCGTCTGCGTGGCTCTGGTAGGAATTGCACAGCGTCTGCAGCCCCAGCTCGTACTGCTGGAAATACTCCTTCTGTGGAGGCAGGGCACGGCGCAGGCGTCAGCCCAGCTGCCCCACCCGAGACCGTCGCGTATTAAGATATAATATCTAACTTATGCTTACAATTTCCTCACAAACACAAATATTTATGTGTTAAATTCAACTTTCTAGAGTTTTCATATTTAGAATATGTAAGAAGGTGTAATAACCGCTAGTCAATTATATAACCAACAATGCTGTCTTCCAGTGTTCCCTGGTGAACCCTGGACGTCCCCCCATGCCCTGTTGATGAATGGTTATCTAACGGCAGCCTCGTGTCAGCAGGCTCTCTGCTCAATCCCAGAGTGCTCCCTACCATTGGGAAAGCCACCAGCTCCTCTGCAGTCATGGTGTTGACATCATCCTTAGGGATCTGGAAATCCGGAGGGAAAAAGTACCGTAGCAACATCCTGGAAGGATTAAGGCAAAGGGAAATATGTTACAGAATTGTGTCTGCAACCATAAGAATCTTTAAAGTACAGGAAAGATATTAATATGCTATGGAGAAGACTGAAGGAAAAGTACATAAACACTTGGTTCTCCGAACTTGGAATAATCAGAGCACTTTTCACTTGTCCATTGAAAAAATGTGGATTACCTGAGAACACGAGTCCCCAGTGGTCTCATTTGTAGGTGTATGAAATACCAAGGCTTCACAGAACAGTCTGCAGGGTAACTGTGTTTGAAGAGGCGAACTAACTTTGCAATCGCCCTGTACATCTCTATATATACGGGAGCCAGACACTCCTGCACAGCTGAACCGGTACAGAGAGATGCTCCGAGTGCAGACGATTCAGGCGTCGTGGTGAGGCGGAGAAGAATCTCTCCGCGGATCAGCGCCTCCAGCGATGGGAAGCTGCAAGCCGGCGGTGATGTTAGTCAGGGAGGCAATGTGCACTAGCCCTCTCCCTTAAGGCCCTGTGCCTCGTGCCACAAGGTGGCCCGCTCGAGGGACGAGCGCGTCAGAGGAACAAGCGTGTCCTTCCTCATGGGTCCTGCACAGTGCAGAAATTACTACTGGCACTTCCAAATCGGATGGGGATAAAAGGAATAAAAAACCGCTGAAGGGGCAGCATGGTTATCATTCTTTCAAGTAGGGTGCTACAACAGCATGCTTAGGCTGCAATGGAACAAGTAAAGAATGGAATAAACCTTTACTTGTTCCGTGGTTATCATTAGCATTGCTGCCCCGGTTTAATTCCTACAGTGCTGTCTGCGTGGAGTTTGTATGTTCTCCCAGTGTTTGCATGGTTTTCCTCCCGCAGTCCAGAGACATACTGGTAGGTCAACTGGCCCTGGTGTGAGTGTGTGTCTGTGTGTGTCCTGCGATGGACTGGGTCCAGACTGTACCCTACCTTTTGCCTGCTGCCTGCCAAAATAGGCCCCAGCTGCCCTGTGACCCTGATGATAAAGTGGTTAGAAAAGGGGAGGATGCCACAGAGGTCCGGAAGCCCCAGGATCGGTCGGATACCCTCTCCGCAGCCTGTTACTCAGCCCCTGGCCTACCTCATCCTCACAACCAGGCTCTCGATGACTTCCCGGCTGGCCGTGGGCTGGGTGGTGTCGGGCTCCATTCGGGTGGGGGCTCCTTCCTCCTTCTCCATGTCCTCCAAGGTGTTGGGACTCTGGGACTCGGGCGTTGGAGGACGCATCAGCCGCACATCATCACTGCCCTTCAGCACCCTGCCAGCAAGACCGTGAGAAGGGCAGCAGCATCACGGACAACATCCCTGGGCTCTGGAGGACTGGTAACCACTTCTTTTCTTTGGCTATTTCATACCCCGCTTTGGAAGGCAGGCAGCTCAAGTACATTCAAGACAGTTGTGCTGTTGCTGCCGCCAAGACACGTTCCGTTTTATTGAAAATTGTCTGTCCACCAATTGCACCTTGCCTTAGACAATTCCTAGTGAGCAGGCTCAGGGTTGCCGATCAACGCCTGGCGAGCAGGATCAGCTAGATCAGCGTTGCCTATCCTCAGGATCGTGGTTGCATATCTAGCCTCAACATGGCAGCATGTTTAAATCACTTTTCACGTACAGCTCATCTGTACACCACAGAAAACTAGAATATCAGGTTATTCTAAAACCTTTCCAACTGGATTAGTAATTGTTATGGACATATTACAGAAAGCACTGTGTTGCTTACATTACCCTTGTCAAAAAGACCTTGATTAATGTAACCAGCATGACTATTTTATAGAAATGGAAAGAATTCAATTATTCAAAGAAGCTCTTGCCCAAATGTGCAAAAAGGTCAAAGAAAGTGTGCCATGAGAATAAACTCCACACCATTGCCTGCTGCTTCTATTTGTGTGAAGTGACAATGCATTGCTTTGTGTGCGTGGCCTCCAAAACGTTCCGCAGCAGGGTTCAAATATTTCAGGGTTAACCTCGGAACAGGTCATTTTTTACCATTTCCCCTACTGTGAACCAGTGCTCTGCAGAAAAACCTTGAAGAAATCCCTGAAATCGGAGATGGCAATCCGACACCGTTATCCGTCTACCTGCTGGTTTACTCCAACCATATTGTAAGGAACTCGGGAAAGCCTTCCCGAAGGGAAAAGGATACTTACCACCTGCTACGAGGGGTGATGGCAGTGGGCACGTAGTCAAACTTCACTTTCCAGAGAACGCCCTGCTTGCCAGCTTGCACAGACGAGACGCGGCCGGTGAAGCACTCCTTGTTCACCTTCACTTCCACTAGTAAGCCTCTATCAGCAGACAAAGGGGACACTGTAGGCGGCCTGAAAGAGCGACCCTGCAATGACTCGCGCCCTTCACCTCTGCGAGCACAATCACGCACGGTCCAAACGAGGATGCCGCAGTGGAGGCAGAATTCTTATATTACAGTACACCCTCAGCTCAGTGGGCTAATAAATGAGAAGAGGTGTCTGTTATTGCCAAATGTCTGCTTAATCATGAATGTTTTTTTTTCATTTTTTTCTCAAAATATGCTATGACAAAAAATACATATACAACACGCAACTAACACCCGTGTAAGCAACTGATGTAGAAGGGCTTTTATTTAACTAGGCTCTGTGTGCCCCTTTGCTGTATTCTAATCCCTCATTGTAGCTTGTGTAATTCTGCTTTTCCTCTCATTGTTTTTCTGTAAAGCGCTTTGACAAGCCAATTGTAAGGGAGTGATATAAAATAAAGTTTATTATTGTCATTAGGGCTCCATTGGTATTCCTGAATTTTAAATCTATGTAGTATTTATTTTTACCTTGTTTTATTATGTATGCATCTTACAGATTATTTTTTTACATGGTTAGCATTATTTTAGAATTTACTTTTTAAAACGTACGAGTATTAAAAAAAATTGTTAAAGCATCTGAAACACAAACAAGACCCACCATGAGCAATTTGCCCACCCTTTACCTGCTCCATTGCCATTCATGGCTTTTAAATCTATTTAAAAGTATGCTGTACAAGAACATGTTACACTATCTAATGTTCAGTTAAAGCAAAGGTTTACTGGTCTGAGTCACTCTGGCCAGGCTCTCCCACTGGCTGGGCTGCAGTGTCTTAACATTCCTCCTGTGGATTCCTACAGCTCTCTAGAGCTGCTCACCTTTCTTTGCTGCCTTGAGATCCACTCCTGCTTCTTCTTCCTCTTCATTGCTGTCCGTGATCTGCCAACACAAGAGACAAGCCTGGCATTAAGCACAGCAGGGTCTGGCTCTGGAAATGAAACCACTAGCTGATGTCTCAAACGCCAGAGCAAATCTTTCCCCACCGTAGCCCCAGAGCCTCCAGGTTTCCACTCCAGATGAGCTCTCCAGCTGCTTAACTGAACCCTAAGTGAAGGTAATAATTTGGTTCATCAGATCCTGTCGACTACGAGGAGAGGAGGGCTAAAAAATGCCTTTAAATGCACTCCAAATGGGTACAGGTTTCAAGTTACTTTTGTTTTTGTTCTTACCATCTTCCGACGTTCAAGAACAGAAATGCATCAAAAGCTTCAATTAGTTTAAACTTCAGGTTCAATTAAATAACCAAGAGCTCAGAGCTCGGATAGGACACCGCGTGCTAGAGAAAGCGAAAGCTGGCGTTCTCTCACCAGCACAAAGAATTCATCAAATTCTTTATCTAAATACACCACAATCTGGATACTCAGATGTATGAATACCAAGAACCTTTATCATATCTAGATAATTTATCAGGGCGCCGGATGCATGTGTAGTGCCGGATGTGTAGTATTTGGGATGTTTTGCTCCCCAAAACAATTGCCACAGCCAACTAGATCTTTTCTTTCTGGCTTTATGTTTTTTTTACTGCTGTATAGTACATCATTTTGGCAAAAGGCAGTGGTTCATCATAAGGAGTCATCATCACAAAGGAAAATTTGCGAAGCAAAGCTATAAAATGTCATCACCTCTAGACACGGAAAGTGTCAGGTGCACCAAGCTGTAACAGAAATGTTTTAGCTACCGACATCATTGCCAATCTTGGCTAAAAAACTGCGATAGCGCGTCCACGTTTCCAGTATCGCATGACGTCAGCTTGAGACCCACAGAACTGCAGAATTGCGGGCCTTGCCTGCCAGAGAGAGGGCTGCAGGACGAGCCACACGCCAGGCTCTGCTGCAGCGACTGAGACCAGACACCGCCGCCTGTCTGTGCTGGGGGAAGGAGGCTACCGCCTAGAGGGCTTTTCGGAACCGCGCCCCGTCGGGGGATCAGCGTACCTCCACCACCACACTGCTCTGGGCTCTCCGAGCGCTTGGCTCGGCCGCTGCTCTGAACACCTGGGGCGCAATTGCAGCCGCCAGCCTGTTTTTGCCAGAGCTTGGCCTTTTCTCTTCTTCCTCCTCCTCCTCCGTGCTCTCAGCAGGAGGGAGTGTCCTCCGTCTGGAGCCAGGCATCTGCTTCCCAGCGCTCTGCAGATTCAAGGACAGCACATCGCACGTGACTCCGGAGAAGGGGCAGTCCAGTACAACACCCGCCACCAGAACAGACAGGGGAGCTTAGGGATGTGCAGAAACCTCAGGCCCTCACCTTCCCCACGTTGATATAATATTATCATTATTCAAGGTCCAACTGCGACGCCTTTAACATTTCCATTGGTTAAGCACACCGCGCTGCAGGAAAGTCCATCGTTCAGATGAGATATTAAGCAGACATCCCGACGAGCTGGTCATTAAAGATGCAGAGGCACTGTGCTTAAAAGCAGGGATGCTACCCGTGATGTCCTAGCTAAATTTCACTCTGGCTTTCAACCATTTCCATAAATCCATCAGAATGAACAGTGAAACACACCTCAAAAGACACAGGTGAAAACTAAGCAAAAGTCCAGTTAAAACCAAACAACGACTGGGCTCCTTTGCCCAAAGTCTGTCATCTTGTGTTCTTAATTTAGTCTTTAGTCTTAAAACACCCCCTTAATGCCACAGAAGGGAGTTCTCATATCTCTACCTGATCTGCCGCATAGTGTTGAAAAAGGGCGAGAGGCATCACCCAAGAAGGTGCAGCACTTCAGTGGGTGATAAAGTGGGTTTCCTGGAAACATGTAAATCGCTATATAAATGCAATTATTGCTACTATCCATGCAGTCCTTCTCTCTGTTTGTAAATGTACCCAATTTCCCCAGCCTTTGTGATGCACAGGGTTTATTTTAGTTCAAAGGAATCCTGGGTCGTGGTTGTTTGCCTGTTGGCCACAGGGGGGCGCGTGTCTGCGGAGCAAGGGGGTGTGAGCAGAGTCGGGGAAGAGCGCAGTACACTCCCTCCACCACCACGCTGCCCTCCGCTGTCTGCGCCCTGAGCTCCGTCACTCTCCCACTCTTCTGATTCACCGCAGGTGCCGAGCCGGTCACCTTCGTCTTCTTGGGCTGCGGCTCCTCCTCCTCCTCGCTGTTCTCTGCCTGGGGGGGGCCTCTCTTGCGCTGGCTCCCTGCGGGCGTTGCCTGCTTTGCTGTGCTCTGTGCGGCGGAGGGAGAAGAGGGGAGAAGGGCTCATTCAAGGCTCATACCTCTTTGCTCGGGAGCCGACAGCAGCTGGCCGTCAGCGGGAACGCTCCCCCTCTGCATGAGCAGGCTCGTACTCAGCTTGTACGCCGCAGTGTGTCAGAGCCGTCACAATCACCTACAACACATACTTCTTACACACCCAAGGAGCACAGATCAGACCACATACTCACCTAGAAATAAAGAACCCCAAAATTATATTGGTGTCCTGTGCTGATTATTCTTTGCCAGGCTTCCCTGCTGCATAGTCAACGTCCCGGTGCCTATCAACCCTTCACCCCCTTGACTGCCTCCCTAAAAAGGACAGCACTTAAGTTTGCCATCATCTGGGAAAAGACTTCTGGAGTTAAGGAGATCGCATTACAGACAGACTTGGGTTCATGAAAAGGATTAGTGTGCACCCCAGCATTGGCCCTACGACTTCTGCGTGGAACAGGAGTAGGTACATTTACTACACGGTCACAAGGAGAGAAGCTGGTAGTAGGCTCAGCCCTAGAAGGCTCGGTGTCAGCCTCAGTCCTAACCTGCACAGCACCTGTAGATTCAGGAGCAGGTTCAAACCTAAGAGGCTCAGAGAACACTTCTGATTCACTACCACAGAGATCCTCATCACTAGCAACATCTAATGACTCAGGGAACACCTCCCGAGTTAATCTTGGAAGCGAAACCTCCTCCAACACTACAAACTCTGGCGGAGACTCTGAAAGGGTACTAACAGACGTTCCTGTGGGGGACTGGTTTCTAACACACCTGGGGGCTGGGACAGGGCCCACACATGGCCTTAAATTAACCCTGTGTACCCGCTTTATAGGACCACCTTCCAATGGTTCCACTGCGTGTGTCGTACCCTGCACCTCTACCACCCTATACACAGTAGGTCCCCAAGCATCCTGTATCTTATTTCTGCCCAACGGTCTGTGTCTCAGATAAACCAGCTGACCTACACTGACTGGGGGAAAGAACACTTTGTCTTCTTGCAGTGCAACTCTTTCCGCAGCTTTTTGTTCTGCGTACTCTTTAGCTCGGGCATGTGCTTCGTTCAACCGTTCCTGGTGGACCACCAGCCAATCATGTCTTTTATCCAGCACCTCCTCCTGGCCCAGTAACGCATCAACAGGTAAGTGAGGATGCACTCCGTACAGAAGGAAGTAAGGCGAATATCCCGTACTAGCGTGAGGTGTCACATTGTAGGCATAGACTAACTCCGGCAGATGTTCTGGCCAACGGCGCTTCTTCTCAGGAGGCAACGTGCGTAAAAGGTCATGTAGGGTCCTGTTGAACCGTTCACAGTGTGGGTTTCCTTGAGGATGGAAAGGACTGGTGCGTGTTTTCTTCACTCCGTAAAGTTTACACAGCTCTGCAACTACCTGACTCTCAAAGGTTTTTCCCTGGTCACGATGCAACCTTTCAGGGCATACAAATTTCATAAACCATTCTTTCAGGAGGACTTTTGCTGTAGTGTCTGCCTTCTGATCACGAGTCGGGAAAGCCTGTGTAAACTTGGTAAACACGTCAGTAACTACCAACACGTTCTCCCGCCCATCAGAGGCTGGCTCGAGGACCGTGTAGTCGACAGCGACAACCTCTAAAGGCCTAGTAGCTATAAATGGTTTGATGGGTGCCTGGATTTTTGGCTGTGGCATTTTGGTCAGGATACACCATTGACACTTCTTGACCCACTGTTCCACATCATTATACATGCCCACCCAAAAGCATCTCTGTCTCAACAGATTCTGAGTGCGTTCAATTCCTTGATGACCCATCTGGTCATGTACACTTTCCAATATTTGATCTTTCATACAATCAGGCAGGAGGAGTTGGAAACATTCACCAACATGAGGATCTTCGATCACCCTGTACAATAGCCCATCAAGCTCTCGCACCCGGTGCCACTGTTTCAACAAAGACAAGGTAGATTTAGGCAACTTTGATCTCTCCTTATTCCCTGGTTTTCTCTACTTATTCCAGAACATCCGGAAAGCACTGAGAGAGGGATCAGCATCTTGAAACCGACGGAGCTCCTTCTTTGTATACCCTGGGAAAGTTTGGGTGTTACTCTGTGACTTGTTCAAGTTATCACAATCCACTCCCGCTTCCAAAACACGGATCTGTCTTATTTTGCAGCATTTCATACCGGCTGCCACCAAATCTGGCTCCAGGGGTGTGCCTCTGCTGACAACATTACAGATAGCCACACAATCATCATATTCGACATCATCAGGGTCAGGTTCAGGCTCCCCTGCAAATGGCTGCCTAGAGAGGGCATCAGCAGCAGTGTTGCAGCGTCCTGGGCGATAGAGATAAATCCCTAACCCCCTCTATGAACTGATCTCGGATAGCTCGCTTCTCATCCGACACTACAGTACATCAGGCGATACCTTTAACACAGCGCCGAGCATGCGAGAGAGAGAATGAGAGTAATTGCAAAGATCTTCCCCCTCCCTTTGCTTACAGCCATAAAAGGCTTGCAACAGTTGGGAAACACTGCGCTTCTCCCTGAAAGCATGTCTGAGGTAACTGAATATATCACTGACCTGTCTAGATTCACCACCCATACGTAAACGTACTTCTTCTAGGGCCGGACCCTTCAACAATGATAACACAAGGTCATACTGCTCAGCAGGAGTCTGTTCCCTGGCTCTGATTACTCGTTCAACTTCTTCGATAAACTCGTCAACGGAGCAACCATCTTTAGTTATATCACCACTAAAAGGCTGTACATTACGTTCTCTAGGTACATACACATATGAACGTTTTGGTTCAGAACCCAGTGCAGCAATAGTGGCCATGGCTTGGTCATATTTTCTAACTAGGTCTTCTACTTGAGACCTCAAGTCATGGAGGTTGTCACCATTACCATTCTCCGTAACTACACGACCATCAACTGCTGCACCATCATCCCTGTCATCACCTGACATTTTGGGAACTGTTCACAAACACAGTCTCTGTGCAAACATCAATCTTGGAATACCACAGTTCAGCAGATGAGTCTGAAGAGACAAGAAGACGTCCTCCACTGGCCGTTGGTGTCGTCTGGTTCCCAGCACACTGGCCACTGGACCTCTGGACCTGGCCTTCTCCGTCCGTTATCAGCCTCCTTGGACAGCTGTCTTCACCACTACCGTATTTTATGCACCACCGCTTTACTGTGAGAGTCAGAACCCCCAGACTATCAGAAACCCCACTCCTGGTACCAAAATTGTGTAGCCTGGCAAAGAATAATCAGCACAGGACACCAATATAATTTTGGGGTTCTTTATTTCTAGGTGAGTATGTGGTCTGATCTGTTCTTAGTTTAAAAAACAAAAATAAAATAACAAAAGAAATGACATATAACAATATTTTTATATACACACAATACGGCAGTGGTTCTTTCACGCAGAGGGGAAAACAAAGAAAACATGTTTAGTTTTACAGTTTTTTACATTCCATCTGACCATTACAGAAACGCATCTACACTGAACAACAAAAAAATAAATAAATTACATCACAGTTGAAGTTCAAACAACTCACCACGCAGCGCGGGCAGAAATAAGCCGCTCCCAGGCTGCGCGGGTCACCTCTCAGCCCTCCCTGAGAACTACATTACGACCATAATTAGTATCATACTTACAATTGCGTACACTTAACAAACGGTGCTAAACATAAATCTCTGTAAAGAACGAAGGAACAGAAAATACAAGGAGCATGTGAAACCCATTACTTACAAATCAATAAACAGATATCCCCAGCCCGAGTAGTTGTCTAAAAACTGGCTACCGCCTCAGTGTACTCCGTTAAAATCTAATATCCATCTCGCTACTCTTGTCTCAATCCTATGAAGTGCCCCTTTATACTCATTTAGGGGGTAAATAGGGCAACAACACCGTATTTACCGTTACAACTCCCTAGTAATTTCGGGGTCTTTTAACGGTAACTCACTGCTTCTGAGTCCCTACTGCCCATGCGCAGAACGCTGAACTCACCTGACAGGAGCCGCCAGCTAAGAGGTAGCGCCATCTAGTGGATTTGGCATAACAGGCCGCTATTCACCGCTGGTCACACACAAAATACCGAATATGTCAAAAACAGCTCTGGATAATCGAAACCGCAAAAGCACATCAGATTTACTGAGTGCTCCTTGGGTGTGTAAGAAGTATGTGTTGTAGGTGATTGTGACGGCTCTGACACACTGCGGCGTACAAGCTGAGTACGAGCCTGCTCATGCAGAGGGGGAGCGTTCCCGCTGACGGCCAGCTGCTGTCGGCTCCCGAGCAAAGAGGTATGAGCCTTGTATGAGCCCTTCTCCCCTCTTCTCCCTCCGCCGCACAGAGCACAGCAAAGCAGGCAACGCCCGCAGGGAGCCAGCGCAAGAGAGCCCCCCCCCCCAGGCAGAGAACAGCGAGGAGGAGGAGCCGCAGCCCAAGAAGACGAAGGTGACCGGCTCGGCGCCTGCGGTGAAGCAGAAGAGTGGGAGAGTGACGGAGCTCAGGGCGCAGACAGCGGAGGGCAGCGTGGTGGTGGAGGGAGTGTACTGCGCTCTTCCCCGACTCTGCTCACACCCCCTTGCTCCGCAGACACGCGCCCCCCTGTGGCCAACAGGCAAACAACCACGACCCAGGATTCCTTTGAACTAAAATAAACCCTGTGCATCACAAAGGCTGGGGAAATTGGGTACATTTACAAACAGAGAGAAGGACTGCATGGATAGTAGCAATAATTGCATTTATATAGCGGGTATTTAGGGTGTAAATAGGGCAACAACACCGTATATACCGTTACAACTCCCTAGTAATTTCGGGTTCTTTTAACGGTAACTCACCGCTGGGTCACATGTATAAAGACAACTCAGTCTTTCAATGAACTGACAAAACACAACATTGCAACCGAAAACGAATGCGGCAAACCTCACAAGAGAAATGAGCATGTGGCATGTTTCCACCTATCCCCCCCTTTTCTAACCGATCTATCCAGTACAGGGTCAGAGAGGAGCCGGAGTCTATCCCAGCAAGCAGCGGGTGCAAGACAAGGCACACCCTGGACAGGTCGCCAGTCCATCACAGGACACTCACACACACTCATGCCAAGCGACAATTCTCCCAGAATCCAATGAATCCACCAGCATGTCTTTGGACTGTGGGAGGAAAATGGAGCACCCAGAGGAAACCCACGTGCTATGAGGCATCAATACTAAAAACTGCGTCACTGGGATATCCATGACATATTTGAATATGGAACAAGTAAAGGTTTATTTGCTGACGCAGCTACTTACTTGAACATATTTGTATATGTGCAGATTTTCATACAATTAACATCCATTATGAATGCTGACAGGTAACTGTTTTACACACAAACAGAGGATTAAATCCACAGCAAGGCTTGTACTCACTGGGGTCCATTCCAGTCCCATCGTCAAGGAAACACAGCATGAACCCACCACGCAGCTCCGGTTTCTTCTCTGGAGAGGAGAGGACAGAAAGTGGGCCAGAGAGATAATACCGCCCTGCTCTACAGAGACAGACACTTACTCCTGACAGCATGAGGAGCTTACGGATGAGGCTTACCCACTTTTGACATACACGTACCGAAAATGACCTACGATTCTGGCCTTTTATGTGAACTTGCTTGTTTTAGCCAGTTCAGCTACTCAGAAGGTGAGCACCTAGCAATTTAAAATACGTTACCCACTTTCGAAAACTCGTAAGATAGATGCATTAAGACTTGCAAATTAAATATTTTCATAAAATTAGAGCTATGAACCCTCTGCCTCATTTGGAAACGGGGATGAATCTCTCCAAACGTGATTAACTGGAGCAATATATACAGAACAAAAGTCAACAGGTGACTTCAAAGTCAGTTTAAAATAAAACATAGAAGCACCCCACAATCTGGCCAGAACAATAAAACGATTGGCAAGAGCAAAATTGGATTTAAAATCCATTGAGAGTGAGAGTGAGAGTTTTAATTTGCTAAGGTATGCACAGCAAAAACATAAACCTACCAAATTGCTAAGGTTCAAGACTGTGAGCCGCTGAGCTTTATATTTCTAAATTAACCTGATGAAATGAGGCATGAAGAAGATGGTGACAGCAACAGGCGATTCCACATTACAAACAGATGGAGGCTTATGTCCTGACAACATACTTTCCATTTATTAGTCAGAACCCTTCCTACTGCTTGGCCACAAACTTAAAAGAGGCATAGAAGAAACTTTTTTTCGAAATATTTTCGACAAAAAATCTGCAAATACGGTTTTCGCTCTCAGGGCTCCTGTACTTCTGCAGCTGTTCCCTTTGCTGAGAGCTCTTTCATGAACACATCACATTACTCTGCTCTTTCTGCAAGCAGCGGCGGTCCTCATAATAACTACAGCACAGCCAGCGCCTGAGGAAACATAAAAACACCAAAACACCTTCCTCTCGGTTCAGATCACAAGTCAGAGTAACCGCCATACTCAGCTGTCAGACAAACAGACCATACTGTTTGAAGACACAGTACCAGAAACAGATGGTTGAGCGCAGTATGTGAAAACTACCTGTGTAGATGTCTATTCTTTTAGCATCCGCATCCCTGCAAAGACAAAACAACATTAGATATGCTCTGTGGGAAGTGGAAGAGGCAGCAGATAGATATTCTGTGGTTACAAATGACAGTTTCTGCACTACCTCAACTGATTTATGAACGGAACTAAACTTAACTAAGCTTAACATACCTACCTTCCCTTTGAGAACCTTGCGCTAAGCTGAACATCTACACAAACAGCGAGCCAGGATGAAAGGAAGAAAGCAGGCTAGAAAGAGGATTTGTACCTTGCGTTGTTCACAAGCTCAGCTAGGGCTCCAAACAGGAACTCGTGAGTGGTCCTGAAAGAGTGAAAAGAAATGACTGACTCAAATTATGCGACAACGATACTGAGTTTTTTAAAATAATAACTTGTCTTAGATAGATAGATACTTTATTGATCCCGTGAGGGAAATTGCAGTGCAACAGCAGCTTAACACACACAACACAGCCACAGTGTAACGAAATATATAATAATAGTACAATACATACAATACAGTACAAGAGTTACTCACAGTCCGGACGCACAAGAACAAACTAGAACAGAACAGTACACAGAAAATCGTATCACACATATGAATATAAATATAGATGTAACTATAGATATAAATATAAATGTATTGCACAGGTCCCTGGCATATATTGCACAAAAAGTGGTTGTAAACGGGAAAAAGAAAAAGAAAAAGAAAGAGAACAGATGTAGCAGTAGATGTGTAGATGCGTTTAGTCCAGAAACAGGTCACTGTCGATGTTGCCTCTGCCAAGACGCAAGGTGGATGCGTTGTACAGTCTTATGGCAGACGGCAAGAATGAATGTTCCACCAAGACTTGGCGGCAAGAACGGCAAGTCTTGGTGGAACAGCAAACTGCATTAGCCGAACAGGGGGCAGCCAAGGTCCACTGTAACTGCACTGACACTGGGGGCTGTGCAGGAGACATCTTGATAGTCCAGACAACCACATGGTCATTTTCGGGACCGTTTATACCAATACAGGACCACGATGCAGTGTGGTCCTGTAGTGGTATAGATAATGTGTAGATAATGGATGGGATACACATTCACTCAGGCAGAGGACGGACCATTTAGAGTTACCTGGTAGCCTCAGACAACATTCCTACATTCCACTACGGAAGGTAACTGGAGCACCTCACTCACTGACTGTACTGACTGTATTGTATGTATTGTATTATTATTGTATCATTCATTACACTATGCTGTGTTGACTGCATGAAGCTGCTGTTCCACTGCAATTTCCCTCACGGGATCAATAAAGTATCTATCTATCACCTGGAGCTTCCACATGGCCAAGAGAAAAAAACTGTAAATGCTACACGGAGAGCACGTCAAGACAGAATCAAACTCGAGACACTAGAGCCGAGAAGTGCAGTGTGTTCCAGTCCCAAGTCAGCCAAACAGGAAGCCATTCAGCCTGACTGGATCCACAGCAAATTTCAGGTTTTGCCAAAAACGCATAAAACGTGTGAGTGTATGCACCAACCCCCGACAGCTTTAGGACAGGAATTCAGCCACCCGCTGCTCTTAGAAGGAATTAAGGAGAGCAAGACCTCAAAGCGCCAACCACAGACATCACTGAATGTGCTGAATGACTCACATTGTCCAAAAACTCAGAGGTCACCGTTCTACTGCTTCATCGGCAGCACCGTCACCCGCCACTTCAACAACCTCCGCAAGGAGGACCAGAAGAAGCAGCGGCTGCTCAAGATCATCACCACCCTGGTGGTGGTCTTTGCCCTCTGCTGGACCCCCTTCCACGTGCTGAAGAGCCTGGATGCCTTCATCTACCTGAAGGTGCTTCCCCAGACCTGCGCCCTGCTGAGCGTCCTGCTGCACGCCCACCCGTACACCACCTGCCTGGCCTACGTCAACAGCTGCCTCAACCCCTTCCTCTACGCCTTCTTCGACCTGCGCTTCCGCTCGCAGTGCCTGTGCCTGCTCAACCTGAAGAAGGCCATGCACGGCCAGATGAGCTCGCTGTCGTCCACCCTCAGCACGCAGACCCAGAAGTCCGAGGTGCAGTCGCTGGCCACCAAGGTGTAGGGAGCCCCGCTCCTGGGGGCGACAGACTGTGTGCACGGAGCCGGCGCGCAGAAAAAAGCACGCGGTTCCCGGACTGAGATCACCTTCCCCCCATTGTGGGAGAAAGGGACTTTGAAAAACTGAAAACCCGGTCTGTTCGCTGGGCTGTAACACTTGGAAAACCCAATGTGTGGACTTGTTCTGTTATTGGGGTAAGCCCACGCGCTTATACCTGGGCTATGAGGGGTTCCCCCAACAAACAACGCTGGGGCCAGCTGGCTGTGCCTCCAGCCGCTTGCGTTGTACACATTTTTGAAAGAGGTAAATGTGTTTCAAAGACTTATTTTTTTCTGGCTTGCCTTTTTTTTAAAAAGAGTACATGCTGTAAATTGCCGTAAAGAATTCAACCAGGGCTGAATTCTGGACAGGAGGAGTGAGATGAGAGGGAGGTCATAAGTTGTTGGCAGTGAAGTTTCAGCCTGGTCACACTGGGAAAGAAAAATGTACCGAGTGTTTTCCAGGTTTTTTTGTGCTCTGTTGCTGTCGTACTGTTTCCTTAGCACTTGTTTTAAAGAAGAAAGATTGTGCAGCCCAGTCTCCACTTTTGCTAATCTGTGCTAATGAAGGAAAGGGGCCAGGGGCTGGTGAGTGTGATTAGAAGGAAGGTGTTGCAGTTGAATTAACATGTCGGACGACAGAGGTGGTCGGGCAGGCAGATGGCTGTTGCCAAATGTTTTTCTGGGAGGGGGAGCAGAGGTCTAGGAGATGATGGCTACGAATTGACTTGAATGCACTGTTGTTACATGACTTTGGAGCTGGGGTGACTTATCATCTGTAAGTGGCTTTTGCTGTGAATGTCTCAGAAATTAAGGATTTGTATTATGGATTGTATGTTTTTGCCTATAACTAACTACTGTATCTGGATGCTTTTTAGCATTTCCTATTTGTAAATAAAAAGTGTTTTTAAAATATTCCTCTTAACTTTCTTCAATCCCTGCTGGCCGTGTGAATGTCACCCTGCCTTTAGTGCTGCTGTGTCTCTTCCCACACTTGCTCATTTGTGCAGTTGTTTCAGTTTTTGAAGACGAGAGGAACCGAGCAGCCTGCTGCTTTAAAAAAAAGCACAGGGAAAATAATGACTGCAGTTCTTTTGGGATATTGAGCTTTTCCAGGAAATTCTTTTTCTTGGCTGAGTTAAAGCAAGGGTGTCTCAGCAAGCCCGCCAGGCATGTTGAAAATGCACTATAAAGGAATTAGAAAAAGAAGCAGAGTCTGGTCTCTAACTTTTAAACATCTGCCTGCAGCAATGTGGTCAAGCAGATGTCAATAATTCCCCAGACACGATGTATTTTTTGTGTTGTTTTTTGCCAGAATATGAATAAAGTGACAGGTGGGCTTGAATCTTAAGGTAAAATAGTTCACTTAATACTGGAAAAATGGGGCAGAGTTCACATTACTGTTAGAGTGGAAAGTTATAGGACCCTTTAATAGATATTACATCACTTCATGTGCATCTACTCAAACAAGAAAACTCCCAGGAACTAACCACCATTCACATATAGCATGAATACATCATTCTTGTGCCTTATTAGGATGCTACAGGGAAGCACAAATTCAGAAAATGATGTACTACACAAGCGCTGAGAAAGACTGGTCTTACTATTGAGTTAATTGATTCATACTACAGTCAGAGGTAAAAAAGTCTTTTCACAGCATTTCTATGCAATAAGAGTTTTCATCCCAACCTTACAAAGTATATTAGTTCATAAACACTGCAACAATTTAACACAAATTAAACAATCATATATTAAACAACAGACTTCTGTAATTAATAATAATAATAATTAATAATTGCTTACATTTATATAGCGCTTTTTTCTGGACACTCCACTCAAAGCGCTTTACAGGTAATGGGGACTCCCCCTCACCACCACCAGTGTGCAGCCCCACCTGGATGATAATTATGCTGGGTGATATGAAATGTTGTTACTGTAGAATTGTGTACAAAAGCTCTCTGCTCCATTGACTTTATGTAACTTGGTGCCCTTAAAAAAATGAAGCAGTCCACTACAACGTACTGTATGTAAGCTTTCATTCATGTGTCTTTAATCCTGACCATTACTATTAATACTTAACAAGACTTGCAGTTCTATTAGGATTATATGCACTTGTGTATTTTAACAATATTAAGCTTGCGTTCCACAAAAAAAAGTTTGTACATTTGAAAATGCACCCTGAGTGAGTGATGTATTGAGGTGTGTTCTCCTAAGACAAACATAATTTCATGTCAGCAATCCGATAGCAAACTTCAGAATGTGCATACAAGAAAGAATCTTAAATTAAGTGTGTTAATTGCTACATTCCAGAAGAATCCATGGGGCTTTTACCTGCAGTAGTAAGGACCATGTCTAAGTTGAAGAACATGATAGAAACGACCTCTATTGTTAGGGATATGCTGCCTTGGAGTCACCAGAAATTCTGGCTTTACAGACACAAAAAAGCCTGACAAGTGCTGTCAGATCTTAAGTTACAAGATTCATGTCCTAGCAGGTGTGCAGTGAATTTCTTTTGAACTTTAAGGCCACTGTATTACATTTAAGAACTGTCAGCCAGTGGTAAACCACACATGAAATCTCACAGGACATACAAACCACAACACGTTCTACATGACATCAGGACAAAACGAGTGCTGAGTTAAGCCCCTTCATTCTGTATGAATGAAGTAACTTGCAGGCCAACCAGAGTGTTCGGAGACAAGAAAACTGATGATTTGTCATTTGCATTCCCAAGTAACCACTAAAACAATCTGTTGAGCTTGCTAGAGGATTAAGGTATGTGTTTCCCTCAGCCGTCATTATGTATGGCATTTGACTGTGAGCACTTGTTGTAAGACCTGTAGAATATTACCAGATGAATACAGATGATGAAAGATGACTAACATCTTACTAACAGTTGAACTGCACAGGTGATTATTTGGTTATCAGAATGTGTGCTTTATAAGATGTTTAAAAATGGTTGATTCAGGAAGTTGTGAATCGATTCCTCTGGCAGCCAGCTTATTGAGTCAGGCAATCAAGTAAAATTACAACCTGAATTAAAAGCATTTAGGCCTTGGAGAAATATTAGAGACATGTGGCTGAAAACACAAGCAGGTCTGAAGATCTTAATTATTTCCCCCTATTTTCACCTGAACTATTCATTTAATTTCTTCCTGCAAAGTGCTGATCAATTGGTAGTAAAAATCTTACCGTGTAATTGTTCATGCTGTGTAATTGAAGAGCATCCGTTCTTCAATTTGGTGTTAACCTTCCTTCTGGCTTTGTCCTAATTCTGTCTGGATAATCCAGTAATAATGTCTGGCAGCAGTAAGTGACGATTCAGTTTTTTTGAAAACTTGTTTCACTTCCATACTGCTGTTTTTTCCTTCCGTGAGGTTTTATTGAAAAGGAACGCTCAATAAAACCTCAAGAAACTAAACTCAACACTGAATAATGAACTATTATTCAGTCCGTGGTTTTCCTTTAATGAGCTCAGTTGGACACAGTCTCATTTGTAATCCTTTGACAATTGTTGCCAATCAGCTCTGAAAACAGGCCAATGTTTGTGCTGAGTGTTGAGGTGGCTGATAAACTCAAGTCCACTGATGTGTGGGGTGTGGGGTTCAAGATGAACTTTTTGTGGCTCACCTCTTTCTTTTAATCCACATATTCAAATTATTAAATTATTTGTAGTCAAGTATTACATAGTTTAATAATTTTAATAATAATCTTGGCATGAATTCCTGTAGGAAGCTAAGGGCTTAAAAATAGAAATTTGTTTCATGAAGGTGTAAGATTTAAATCCTTTACTGAGGTTCCTTATAGCTAAAACAGAATTTAAAACATTTTCTTCAAATAAGAAATATTGTGATCACTCCTATTAACAGAAATAAATCTAGACTGGAAGTGTTTGATTTTGAAACCTGCAGTCTTTAACCTTAATTCAGAAAAAATCTGAATTTTATTGCATTTTGAAGTGAGGATCAAAAGTGAAAGATGTGTAGAAATGTGTCTTTTCCTTCCTTATCTAACTCTTCTTGGGCTCCATAAAATGTTATTGCAATACTCTCCTCACTGTAGAAAGTGACAGTCAGAATTAGGAACATTTTTTGGCTTTTGTTTTGGCATTGGAGACGTATTCAGAGCTTTAGGCAATCTCTACATGGAGCTGCACAAGACAGAATACAAGTGAACACTATTTTTTTGCCATCTATAGATCTCCTGATCTCCTTTACTCAGATAAAGTGTGACTATCAATGGCTGTTTCTTAGACACTTAGATATTTTCGTCCTCCTACAGTCCAAAAACAAGCAGGTAGGTTAACTGGCTTCTGGGAAAATTGTCCCTGGTGTGCGTATGTGTGTGTGTCTGTCCTACAATGGACTGTTATCCTGTCCAGGGTGTACCCTGTCCTGCACCCTTTGCTTGCTGGGATCGCCTCGGCTCCCCTGTGACCCTGAATTGGAATTGAAGTGGAACAGAAAATGGGCGGATGGTGTTTTATGTGTGTCATTGTTAATCCCATGTAACACATATGTCATTATGATTATGTCTATCTATCTCTCTGTCTGTTGATATATATGAAACACTACTGTCACTTTTCCACAGTACGTGGTGACAGAAGCAAGCTAACTTTGAGCAGTGACACTTTAGGCTGTGTTGTGTTTTAAAAAAGGGCAAAAAATTCATACTGCTCTTAAATCAACCATAAACATGAAAGTTGACCCTGGAACAAGATGTATATATGGACATTTTGCAGGTTCAAGTTAGCTGTACCTGGACCAATCCTACCAATCCTATATGAATTAAAGAATCAGCAGAGAGGTGGGCTGGTTTAGCATGCGGTTAACTTGTAAGAATAACTAAAAGAGACAGTGAGATGAGCATAATGTAGAGCATAATGGGTTATAGATTGGATAATGTGCCTCACTTATTGATGTTGTACTGTAATAAAAAAACACAAAGTCAAGTCTGTCCTAAATAACTGAATTCCAGAGAACAGCATGGCCACATTTATTCACAAGTAAAAAAAAAGTATTGCTTTAAATCAAATTCAGCAAAGACACATCTCCAGGAACACTCTGTTCTTTGGAACCGCAGTGGAAGCCCACGAGACTGTATAGACGCCTCTGAAGGCTTCCTGCTTCCCTGGGGTACAAAAGGAGGTAAGACGCAAAAACATTCAGCAGCTGCAGCCTCATGATGGTTAAAGCCAGAGAGCTCTTCACTGCAGACAGATGATCATGGGCTTCCAGATGTTGGGGGATGGCTATAACAGAATCCACAAACAGCTGCATTAACCCCTTTCCACTGTGGTGTCCAGTATTAGACATTTAAGGCTACTGGTATAGTGGTCACCCTGTGTGGAAGAGGACACAAGTGTATCTTGCCACCATGGGCTGTGAAGAGGTTTGGGACAAAGGTAACACCTGGATACCCAATGCACACTGGCTTCTTCAGGATACATAGTGTCGAAAACTACCGTGTGAAGCTGCCAGCATGAATGTAGTATTCACAGCTGGGCTGGAAGAAAGAAGTGAATGACAAAAAGACCATTTGAATGACGATTGAAACAAATGTCTCGTGGTCAGATGAAATGAAACTTGAGCTTTTTGGCTCATCTGCGTTATGTCTGGTGTAAAACTAGACGAAGCTGGTGTAAGAGAAAACACTCTTGACCACTCTTATGTTCTGGGAGTCCTGGAGCCCTAGACAAGACAGGGGAAATGGACTCCAACACAGACCTGGACATACTGGCCTGACACCTGGCTCTTCTGCCAGGAGTACTCTTGTGTGGCCAAAACTGGAGATTCCAGCATGACAGCGATCCAGAGCTCACATCCAGATTGAAAAAGAAAGGTTAATCACACACAGAACAGACACTCTCGCCTGCCCATCCCGATCCCCAGAGCTCAATCCAGCTGAAGCTCTGTGATTCCGATTCAGGATGGCAGCTCAGTGAGGGAAACCAAAGGGTCTGAAGGGGTGTGAGCAAGTCTGCATGAAGGACTGGTCATACGGTGGTCCTGTGAAGTGCCAGGACCTCAGAGCTCACTGTAGGAGGTCTCATCACTAGAATTCCTGCCAGATGAATACTAACAACAAGGGGGTGAAGAAATGTAACCTTTGTCTTTTGAAACTTAAATTATTAATAGCAAATATGAACGTGCTGTGTGCAATGCTGTTACAATTACCGTGTAACTCTTGAGGAATTTTTAATGCAAGAAGCATGATCCAATCTGTAAATCTTTCTGTTATTTGGTGATACAGTGTTATCCGATCCCCTGATGGGATAAGAGCTTATCTGAACAATAAGTCGAAATAAATCTGGATCATTTCAAAGGAACTCTATGTATGTGACTACAGCACAAAATCCCACAACATTGTGACTTTCAATTCATTCTTATTCCTATAATTATAGCCTAAAATCGAATTGAATTTAGTCACAGCAAATCACAATGCCAGCACTGCTCTAAGACAAGAAGAGTTGCAAATGAATTTGGTAGAGGGATGTGAATTTCAGCTCCCGCGTTCTCTCAGTGACCTCGTCCTTTGATATGGCTTCCTCAGCCTGTGGTCTAGTGTGCCACACATGGGGGAGTCAGACAGGTTCCTTTGAGGATCTCAGGACGAAGGCTGGGGAGGGGTGCGAGTGTGCGAGAGGGTTACCTGCCACTGTCCCCTCGCAGCTGTCGCCCCTACTGGGACACAAAAGCACCACCCAAGTGAAAAAACGACCGGCTCACAGGTGGCTCTGCTCTGGCCCGTCTCCCAGCAGACCGAGCAGAGGGGACAGCTCCCCTAGAAAGGACACCTGAAAACACAGACTAACATATCTCACCCAGTCTTTCATCTTGGGACATGCTCCAACCTGTTGTCCCTGTCAGTCCTAGCAGAGAGACACACTGAGGGTATGCAGCTACAACTTGTATTTGCTTACTCTCTGCATAGAACTCCGTAGAGCACAAATGTATTTGATTTGTGTCTCCATACATCAGGCTTAAATACCTTCCAGAATTTATCCATCTTAAGAATATAAATGAGCTTAATTTGACTTTTTTTGAACAGGTGTAATAGCTTTAACCAGAGATCCCACAGATTCTGCTGATCCACCTGGGAATTCAACTTCAGTCACATTTGTTTTTTACAGTGTCACCTGTCTGTTAGTCCGTTCCTGTGACCATTGGTGAGAAAATTCCATCCTGCCAGGGTTCTGTGCGTAGTTTGAAGAAATGTCTTACAACACCCAACGCCGACACCCCCCCGAGAACCCCCACACACCGCCCAACGCCCACAAACCCCACAGACCCCAAAACCCCCACACACCCCGCAGAACCCCCACACACCGCCCAACACCCACACACCCCACAGCCCCCAAAACCCCCACACACTCCCCAGAACCCCCACACACCACCCAACGCCCACAAACCCCACAGCCCCCAAAACCCTGACACACCGCCCAACGCCCACATACCCCCTAGAACCCCCACACACCGCCCAACGCCCACAATCCCCAGAGCCCCCACACACCGCCAAACGCCCACAGTCCCCAGAGCCCCCACACACCGCCCAACGCCCACACACTCCCCAGAACCCCCACACACCCACCACACACCCCCACAGCCCCATCCGCACACACCCCATTCTGGTAAGACCCGGCCCGGACTTGACTGCTGTGGAACTGAAGCCCAGTAGGCCTCGGCGCTGCTCAGAATCTGGTGAAGGAATTTCTTCACGATCGATCAGGAAGAGAGAATCCAACCACATCATTGCAGCACTGAGGCAAAGACAGAGGTGCCAGCCCCCTGCACAGCGCCAGACCAGAGCCCACACCCGCCGGGCCAGACCGAGCCAAGACCCGCCGGGTCAGACCACAGCCCACACCCGCCGGGCCAGACCGGAGCCCAAACCCGCCGGGCCAGACCACAGTCCGAACCCACCGGGGCAGACCACAGCCCAGACCCGCCGGGCAGACCACAGCCCAGACCCGCCGGGCCAGACCACAGTCCGAACCAGCCGTGAAAAACCACAGCCTGAAACCGTCCCACCAGGCCAGACCACAGACAGGACCCGCCGGCCCTGGCCAGACCAGAGCCCCATCCGCACACCCCAACTCCCACACACACAACACCACACACCGCCCAACGCCGACACACCCCCCCGAACCCACACACATCGCTCAACGCCCACACACCCCCCAGAACCCCCACACACCGCCCAACGCCCACACACCCCACAGCCCCCACACACCGCCCAACGCCCACACACCCCCCCGAATCCACACACATCGCCCAACGCCCACACACCCACCAGAACCCCCGCACACCGCCCAAACGCCCCCACACCCCCCAGAAACCCCACACACCACCCAACGCCCACACACCCCCCGAACCCCCACACACCGCCCAACGCCCACAGCCCCCAGAACCCCCACACACCGCCCAACGCCCACAGCCCCCAGAACCCCCGCACACCGCCCAAACGCCCACACACCCCCCTGAAACCCCACACACCGCCAACGCCCACACACCCCCGAGAATCCCCACACACCGCCCAACGCCCAGAAACCCCACAACCCCCAAAACCCCCACACGCCGCCCAACGCCCACAAACCCCACAGCCCCCAGAACCCCCACACACCGCCCAACGCCCACACACCCCCGAGAACCCCCACACACCGCCCAAATGCCCACACACCCCCCTGAAACCCCACACACCGCCCAACGCCCACACACCCCCCGAACCCCCACACACCGCCCAACGCCCACAGCCCCCAGAACCCACACACACCATCCAACGCCCACAGGCCCCAGAACCCCCACACACCACCCAAACGCCCACACACCCCCCGAACCCCCACACACCGCCCAACGCCCACAGCCCCCAGAACCCCCACACACCGCCCAACGCCCACACACCCCCCGAACCCCCACACACCGCCCAACGCCCACAGCCCCCAGAACCCCCACACACCGCCCAAACGCCCACACACCCCCCTGAAACCCCACAAACCGCCCAACGCCCACACACTCCCCAGAACCCCCACACACCGCCCAACGCCCACACACCCACCACACACCCCCACAGCCCCATCCGCACACACCCCATTCTGGTAAGACCCGGCCCGGACTTGACTGCTGTGGAACTGAAGCCCAGTAGGCCTCGGCGCTGCTCAGAATCTGGTGAAGGAATTTCTTCACGATCGATCAGGAAGAGAGAATCCAACCACATCATTGCAGCACTGAGGCAAAGACAGAGGTGCCAGCCCCCTGCACAGCGCCAGACCAGAGCCCACACCCGCCGGGCCAGACCGAGCCAAGACCCGCCGGGTCAGACCACAGCCCACACCCGCTGGGCCAGACTGGAGCCCAAACCCGCCGGGCCAGACCGGAGCCCAAACCCGCCGGGCCAGACCACAGTCCGAACCCACCGGGGCAGACCACAGCCCAGACCCGCCGGGCAGACCAGAGCCCAGACCCGCCGGGCCAGACCACAGTCCGAACCAGCCGTGAAAAACCACAGCCTGAAACCGTCCCACCAGGCCAGACCACAGACAGGACCCGCCGGGCCGGGCCAGACCAGAGCCCCATCCGCACACCCCAACTCCCACACACACAACACCACACACCGCCCAACGCCGACACACCCCCAAGAACCCCCGCACACCGCCCAAACGCCCACACACCCCCCAGAAACCCCACACACCACCCAACGCCTACACACCCCCGAACCCCCACACACCGCCCAACGCCCACAGCCCCCAGAACCCCCACACACTGCCCAACGCCCACAGCCCCCAGAACCCCCACACACCACCCAACGCCCACAGGCCCCAGAACCCCCACGTACCGCCCAACGCCCACACACCCCCCAGAACCCCGACACACCGACCAACGCCCACACACCCCTCAGAACCCCCATGTACCGCCCAACGCCCACACACCCCCCAGAACCCCCAAACACCGCCCAATGCCCACACACACCCCAGAACCCCCACAAACCCCACAGCCCCAACACACCGCCCAATGCCCACACACCCAACAGCCCCCAGAACCCCCACACACTACCCAACGCAAACAGCAGCCAGAACTCCCGCGCACCCCACAGCCCCCACAAACCCATCACACACCCCCAAAGCCCACAAACCCCCTCAAACCCATCCGCACACACCCTCACTGCCACACAGCCAACGCACCTCCCACGCCCAGCCACCACTGCGTCACACAGCTGCCGGCACACCTCGCCCTGCCCGGCCACCACTGTGTCACACCCTGCAGCTGCCAGCGCACCTCACTGTGCCCGGCCACAACTGCGTCACACCTCGCCAGGCCCGGCCACCACTGCGTCACACCCTGCAGCTGCCGGCGCACCACACTGCGCCCGGCCACCACTGCGTCACACCCTGCAGCTGCCGGCGCACCTCACCGTGCCCGGCCACAACTGCGTCACATCTCGCTAGGCCCGGCCACCACTGCGTCACACCCTGCAGCTGCCGGCGCACCTCACCGTGCCCGGCCACAACTGCGTCACACCTCACCAGGCCCGGCCACCACTGCGTCACACCCTACAGCTGCCGGCGCACCACACTGCGCCCGGCCACCACTGCGTCACACCCTACAGCTGCCGGCGCACCACACTGCGCCCGGCCACCACTGCGTCACACCCTGCAGCTGCCAGCGCACCTCACCGTGCCCGGCCACAACTGCGTCACACCTGGCCAAGCCCGGCCACCACTGCGTCACACCCTGCAGCTGCCGGCGCACCTCACCGTGCCCGGCCACAACTGCGTCACACCCTGCAGCTGCCAGCGCACCTCACCGTGCCCGGCCACAACTGCGTCACATCTCGCCAGGCCCAGCCACCACTGCGTCACACCCTGCAGCTGCCGGTGCACCTCACCGTGCCCGGCCACAACTGCGTCACATTTCGCTAGGCCCGGCCACCACTGCGTCATAACCCCACAGCCCCCAGAACCCCCAGACACTGCCAACGCTAACACACCCCACAGAATACCCCACACACCGCAAAAGCCCACACACCACAGAACCCCCAAACAAGGCCCAACACCCCCACAGCCCCCAGAACCACCACACACCGCCCAACGCCCACAGCCCCCAGAACCCCCACACAACAACCAACGCCCACAGCCCCCAGAACCCCCACACACCGCCCAACGCCCACACTCCCCAGAACCCCCACACACCGCCCAATGCCCACACATACCACAGCCCCCAGAACCCCCACACACCGCCCAATGCACACACATACCACAGCCCCCAGAACCCCCACACACCGCCCAACGCCCACAGCACCCAGAACCCCCACACACCGCCCAACGCCCACACACCCCCCAGAACCCCCACACACCGCCCAACGCCCACACACCCCCCAAAACCCCCACACACCGCTCAAACGCCCACACACCCCCCAGAACCCTGACACACCACCCAACGCCCACACACCCCCGAGAACCCCCACACACCGCCCAACGCCCACACCCCACAGCCCCCACACACCACACACCGCCCAACGCCCAAACACCCCCGAGAACCCCCACACACCGCCCAACACCCACAAACTCCACACCCCCCAAAACCCCCACACACCGCCCAACGCCCACAGCCCCCAGAACCCCCACACACCGCCCAACTCCCACACACCCCCCAGAACCCCCACACACGCCCTGAGAACCCCCACACACCGCCCAACGCCCACACCCCACAGCCCCCAAAACCCCCACACACCCCCCAGAACTCCCAC